>NC_089823.1:135882411-136192768 GCF_035046505.1 Tiliqua scincoides | reverse complement strand
TATGGGTAAAACAGTGACAGCTGCCACAGTGACAGGTGCCTTTCTTTTTTTATGGTAGTGGCATTGCTCTTTCTCCACACTGCCCCAGGAAGATGCTGTGCACCTGGGCAATATAGGTATTCAAGGCGGCACCAGTCAGGAAACGGCTGCAGACCCAAAATGATCCATCCCCCCAAAAAATTGTATGCAGAAACAAATGGGATTCTGAAATAAATATTTTTACCACTAATCTTTGCTGTATGATTTTTGCTCCACTAAGTTGAAATTTCACCTGTGCTGCAAAATCTCACTAGATGCCTTTTGCAGACCACTAACTCTCAGCATCAACTTTGTTGTCTCCTGCTCCCCCCCCCACATAGACAATAGAAGGATACCACTGACACACCTTACACAGTAGTTGTAAGGATTACTGACAAATGGATCTCTGTGAACATTCTACAGTATTGTATAAATTCTTATCAATGCTTGTTCCGTATTTCTTCAGAGTAAGTAATTTCTCAGTGGCTTACTTGATTCCCAGGAAGAGACACTCAAGGTCACTCAAAAAATGAAGACTTTTACTGTGCAATTGAATGTACTCTTGCTATGAAGTGCCCAAAGGAGTTCTCTTGTTTTTAAAACAGGATCGGAGTAATATATCTACTGAAGTACATAAAGACTACAGAGATGGCAAGAAAAAGAATATGACATCCAGATCAGCTTTCCAGAACACTGAAAAAATGAAAGGCTCTTTAATGTCATCTTAAAATAACCTACACAAAACTGGTTCTCATGCGGCCACTGCCTCCTCCTTTACATGTTAAAAAAATAAATAAATATCAGGTCAGCTCAACTTACAGAGTTCACACTTAGCAGATACTTTATTCTCAAGGAGAAGTCAAAAGGCTTTGGAAGAAAAGTGATAGGAATATTGATCCTGAAAATAAGTATTGTTTAGCTGTTTCAGAGCTAACATCTAGCCTCAGTCATTGCATTGTCTGCTCTTGTCTTTTGCCTCAAGGTAGTTTCATGATAAAAACAAAATACTATTTGATGTCTTGGTATGACAGTTCATTTTCTGGAGGCCAGATTACTGTGGATGAGAGGATTTCTCCCATTTTGCTCTGCTATTGTTCTGGGGTTTGTTCTGCATTACACTCCTCCTGAATTTTGGTTTAACCAGATTTTCTACAATTATTTCAGGAGTTGGAGCTTGAGCATCTTGCTGCCACTTTCAGTTCTTTTGTATCTTCCCCCTTCCTCACCCATCATGTTACTGATGAGCAGATGTGCACCGATAAAACACTGTAAGGATCAGTTCTGACAGGAGTATACCTATGATTGCATCAAGGTTCTTTTAGTGCGGAGTTTGATGCATTAATGTACATCTTTATTGATGCATTGTCACTAATCCCTTTTTAAAGATAAGCTATAGTTCGTACCAATTTCAGTACACCGCATGCACATGCAATAGCAAACTGTCTTCCAGCACAGAAGCATTAGAAGCAGAATATTCCAATCTCCTCAAATGCAAAGGAAGGGGAAGCATGTGAGTTTGAGAAAGGGGTGGTCCAAGCATCCTGTCACCTGAACCCACCAGGCAATTTTGGGGGCAGAACCTCTCCATTCTCAGCATTCTCTCCATCAGCCCTTCTGTCCCCATTTCTCCTCCAAGCTCACGAGACAAGAATGGGGCAGCTGATTGAAGGTACTAGGTAGATGGCAGGCTAGAGGAGATGGAGTGTGGGTGCAGGGTGCTTCCCACTCCTTTAGCCTACCCCCTAGGATGACAGACAGGTTCAACTGCTGGGCCACTCCTGACTTGAAATTTGTTCTTGTAAACACAAACCATTGTTTGTTGCCCCCATTTCTAATTTTAGACCCAGGTCAAGGCAAAAAAAAAAAAAAGACCTAACTCTTCCTGGGAATATAAGCATACATACATACATGTACATACCCCCTCCCGAACATGATTTTAGTATAGGCCAGCCAAGTCTCCAGACGCTCAGACTATTATACCCAGATGGTGTAGCCTGGAGACTCAAAGGTGGCTTCTAGAAGATTATGAGAAGGAGCTTGGTGGGTAGGCTTAGTGCTCCTCTGGCTCAGAGAGAGAGAGCATGGCATGTCCAGTGCCTCTAAAGTGAAGCCTGATGGACATGGAAATAGGAAAGAGTGGACCAAACAGCAAAAACTCGTAAAGTTAAGCAGAACATAACTTATTCATCTTGATTCTGGTTCTTTACCCTAAGATTTTACTCTTTCCCCTAAAACAGGATGGTCCAACATGAGGCCCGCGAGCCTCATGTGGCTCATGGAGCCCTTTTTGGTGGCCCCTGAAAGCCTGGCTGCAGCCCCCCACCTTGTCTTGCTTCAAAAGCTTTTCAGTCTCCCTGCCATGCCATTCCAGCTTCAAGAAGAAGCTGGAATGGTGTGGTAGGGAGATCAAACAGCCCTGCTGCACCCACCTCCACCTCCTCTCCTCACATTCTGAGCCTGCTGAATGACTTTGGCAGACTCTGAACACAGAAGTAATTGGCAGTGACATCATCACGTCACTGCCAATTTATTCCAAGTTGGCATAGCTGGGGGTTACCACAAGGGTCATGCAGCCCCCCCCCCCCGGCTGCCAAAAGTTGGACCGCCCTGCCCTAGAGACTCTTTCAAGGCAACTGAAACTGAAACTTCAGATCATTATTGAGACTTGGCAACACTTTTTGAACAAGTATCAGATAAAGCAAATATCTTGCTTAATTAGATAGCAAGTATCAGATTAAAGGCTAATTCAATTGCTCCACATGAAGTGGCCTGGGCACTTGCAGATACATAGGTGAATGAAGGAAACAAAATCTAAACACGTTCGTCCATGGATCCAGCTGCCACTTCTTAGAAGCAATTCACGCAAATGCAACAGCAAGAAAAAAAGAAGCGCCACTGATAACATGTGGAAACTGTAGATCCAGATGTGCTAAATCAGATGTTACTTATTCCATGATGTTCAGATGATCAGCACGAGATGTTCCACTGAACTAACCCCCTAAACTTCATCAGTTTTCCATTCTTCAGGAATCTTGGGCAAAAGAATGTGGAAGGAAGCAGAAACAGTCAGCTCATGAGAGGAGGTTTGTGTCGAGCACTTTTGAATATGCAAACGACATTTTAAAAAATCCCCTTTTTTCTTTAAAAAATTGTAACTCATTGCTAATTTAGGTTTTTGAATTCACCTTCTATTAATTACTGTTTACAGAACAGATGCTGGTGAACTAAACAATTAAAAGAAGCATTGCATGTGAAATATTGTGAAAGTAATATCACAGATATTGAAATTATTTTAATTAAGTAATGTAATTTTAACAGTAAACCTATAGGCAACACTTTGTGTCTGGTTAATATAAAATTAAAAATTCTTGTGGGAATTTTATACAGATTCTCCAGTGTGCTCTTTAGATTTCTATTTGCTTTGAAATCCACTGATAAAATGCTATACTCTAGTCCAGGGGTGCCCAAACCCCGGCCCTGGGGCCACTTGCGGCCCTTAAGGACTCCCAATGTGGCCCTCAGGGAGCCCCCAGTCTCCAATGAGCCTCTGGCCCTCCGGAGACTTGCTGCAGCCCACACTGGCCCGATGCAACTGCTTTCAGTGTGAGGGCAACTGTTTGACCTCTCATGTGAGCTGTGGAATGAGGGCTCCCTCCACTGCTTGCTGTTTCATGTTTGTGATGCAGTAGCGGCAGCAAAGGAAAGGCCAGCCTTGCTTTGTGCAGGGCATTTTATAGGCCTTGAGCTATTTCAAGACCTTCATTCATTCATGTAAGTTCATCTTTAATATATTTATTTATGTAAACCTATGTAAATTTATTCAAATTTTAAATGTAAATTAATTCTTTTTCTCCCGGTCCCCGACACAGTGTCAGAGAGAAGATGTGGCCCTCCTGCCAAAACCTTTGGACACCCCTACTCTAGTCTATAGCAAATGCATAGTATTTTTTATTATTTGCAGGAACCTTGCTAATATAAGATAAGAATAAAACTGATAAGGAATGAACAATAAACTCAATAAACTAATGCAGGTCCATAGTTCTCTCAGTGTGATGAGCCCCTTGACAGAGTGAAGAAGATTCATTAGAAAAGAACATAACATGAGCTCTGATGGATCATTCAAGAATCTATATAGTCCAGCATTCTCTTTCAGTAGTCCTCATAGAATTCCTTTGAAAACCCCAATAGTAGGAAAGCAATACTACCCTTCCTTGTTTGTCCTTCACCATGTAGTATTCAGAAGTACATTGCCTCTAAACATGGATATTACATTTTAGCTATCATAGTTTGTTTATTTATTTATTTATTTATTTATTTATTTATTTGAATGAATGAATGAATGAATGAATGAATGAATGAATATTTCTATACCACATTTCTCCAGGCTCAAAGCCAGGTACTCAAGGCAATTTACAACAAATTTAAAAATACATAATAAAACATGCATAAAAACACTTAAACTCACAGTGGCCAAAAACAGCAGATTAAAATCAGGCAAATAGATAAAAAGTCATAAAAGTACAGGTGGCCCCCCAATATCTTCAACTGTCAAAAACTTCCCTCCACCCCGCCCTCCCACTAAAAGCTGTTTGAAATTAAAAAGTTTTCAAACCCCGCTGAAAAGTGTCCAGGGAGACAGCTGATTATAATTCACCTGGGAGGGTGTTCCAAATTTGGGGAGATCTGCATTAGATTGCTGCATAACTGCTTTCTACCCAACTTCTACTCAGTCATTATACCAATGGAAATCTAGAAATTTGTTCTTGTTATTAATCCTGTGGTTTTTTTTTAAAATCCTGAACTAAATTGAGTGGGTTCGGATGGCAGCTCTTCCCACAAGGTTTCTTGCTTCTCTTTCTTTTTTCTTTTTTTAACAGGTGGGCTGGTAGTTAACAACATGTGTGTGAATATTACAGGGATGTATTGGTTATTGTATTATTTTAACAGGGAAAAATAAAGTAAAAATGTCCTTTCCTACTACTAAGAATAAGTGGGCACTTTTATTTTTAAATGGTAAGCAGTTACACTTCTGTGTCAAACAAAAAACAAAATAAGCACCTTTACTGAGGTTTTGGAAATAAAAGGCTAGATGAGTGAGCTTCCCAAGACTCACCTCAAATAAATTTGGAAAGGAAGAGAGGGGCACATGTGTTCTGAGGAAGCCTTTCATGTGTTCATCTCCCCTGGGTGATAAACATCTCAAAACAGCTCTAGACTTGTGACAAATCTGGGCTTGATGCCACATAATGTGAGAAATGGCCCTTAGTAAAAATGGGGACTATAGTTAGCCATCGTAGGTGAAATTCTCACTCTCATGATTCTCCTTCACAAATGTGCAAATTCTCCTCATAGCCTGTGTCTATTTTTGGTTGAAAGGCCACCAAAGCCAAGATCATTCTTCTGCTTCCTGGGCCTTTAAGACAGCCACCAACTGAAATGTATAATTGCACTTGTTGGCCTGATTATATACACAACCCTCAATAGCTTGTTGTTTGCATTTAATTTGCTTCATGATTACAAAAAATGATTCTATCCCCTTATGTATAAATGACCCATTATCATGGCTGCTGAACGTGCAATATTCTGATTAATGGAAAGGGCTAATATGGATCTCATTTCACTGTAGAGTCTTAATCTGTGGCGGTGTAAAATACCAACAGCAGGATATAGTCAATGCAACAGTGTAACTCCTAATCTAGGCCAAGTGTGAATTCTACATAAAGATTGGAACTTTGGAATGTATCTTGCATTTTTTTTTATCTTAAAAAACACCACCCCAAATGGCACCCTCCCCCCCGTGGTGGTAAAAATATAACAATAAACTACAGAATCAACAGTCTGGTGCCCTTTAACATTATCCCCAAATACGCCAATTGAGATAGCTTCACATTGCCTAATGATATATTCTTTTTTCAAATCGCTGCTAATTTTTATGAAAGGACATTCCTCAAATTTTGTTCTTTGATCAGTGGTTCCCAAACTTTTTCGAGGTCCTAGAGGCTGCTGCCTTATAAGTGCCAAAGGGTGGGGCTGTAATGATGATTGGGCAGCACTACCCCCCCCCCCAAGTAGCAGCTTGTTTAAACCTTGATACACATAGCCCAGTGCTTCCCGAACTTTTTCAACTGGTGGTACCCTTGACCTACTGGGCCTTTGACTGTGACTACAATCCTATACATTGTATAGGATGGTGGATTTTTGTGGACTGTGGAACCATGGCTCACAGTTTGGAAACCACTGACATAGTTTAATCTGCCCTGTCAGTTTTGCAAACCACCAAACCACCACCCACAGGCGGATCGCAGACCCATAGTTTGACAATCAATGTCTTATTACTCAGAATGTCACTTGCTTGCTTTTCAGTTTCTATTAATTTTTTTTGCAAGTGCTACCCTTGGGAATTCCACCTTTGTGAGTTTCACTGCCACCAGAGACAGCTGCTGTGCACAGCAGGTGGTTTTCTGCATAGTTGTCTGCCCCGTGAAGGAGAGACTTCTTCAGTTGCTGGTGCCTCCTGATTGCTCCTTCACTCTCCTTAAACTCTTTGGAAGGGCCAGGCTACTCCTCAGCCACACCAGGCCAAGAGCATACCAGTGTCCCCGTTACCTCCACATCTGATGAGGCACACTGAATGCAGCAGTACCACATAGTCACCATGGCAGTGGCGACTGCTTGCCATATTTGAAATACCATTAGTGGTACATATACCACTAGCTGAATAGCACACAGTTGCGTTTCCCCACTTGTAAGAAATCTGGTTTCAAAAATCATTGTCCCAATGACCAAAATTCTTCAGGTGAAAACGTCTTAGTGTTCATTCACAACTGCTGCTCTTTAAAATAACTGGTTAAAGGAACATTCTGAATAAATGAATAAAAACCTTAGGCTCAGATGCACGATCAAATCTGATGGAATAACAAAATGACATAACAATATAGTTTGCAACATCAACTTCATGAGCCTTGTTTGGTTAGAAGTAGGGTATACTGTGGAGTATAAAATTCAGAAATAAATACATAAAATCTGGCCACACGGAGATATTCAGCAAGATATTCACCTGGGGGGAAGTGATGGGAAGTGACTATCTTCCTCACTACATGTGGGGAGGAAATATTGTCCTAGGAGGATCTATATCTATAAACTCAGGGACTTATGGAGAGGAATGTGCAAATTCTTAGAAATCTAAAACAAAATATGTACTTAGCTCTCAATTCAGAAAATTGACAACCCCTACTACGACAATACAAGAGATTGGCCAAGAAAGTCTTTAAAAAAAATGGCTTTTACCAATTCATTTTATATTGATTGGCAATGGCTATATATGAAATATTTTCCACAGGAGCTATTTAAGAGCCCAATCATGAGCTCGGTGCTCCAGCATTCCACTGGAGCGCACTGTCACAAACATGCTGTAAGGCATGTTTGCGAGGCTTACCTCCAGGCTACCACCTGTGTTCGTCTAGCGCTGGCCGGGCACCCAACCTCCGCCGCTTGGCGGTCTCACGGACAGCCAAGCCATGGAGAGGAAAGCGGGGGCGGAGGCAGAGGTGAGGAGGAGGCCAGGCTACTGCCCTTGCTTACCGTCAGGTTCTACCCGTGCTAGCCCACCCAACCTCCACCGCTTGGCGGTCTCACAGACAGCTGAGCCATGGAGAGAAAAGCGGGGGCGGGGGGAGAGGCGAGGAGGAGGTGTGACAGGGAGGGGGAAGGCAGGCGGAGGGCAGAGAGCAGGCGGGGAGGAGGCGTGATGGGGAGAGGGCGGGTGGGAGGTGTGACAGGGAGGGAGCGGGGAGGCAGAAAGGCAGGTCTGGTGGAGCTCCGAGCCCTACACTAATGCCTTTACCTTATCTTTATCTTACCTTTACGTAAAGTGAGTAGCCCCATTGCGGGGCTGCTTCCCTTACCTGAGAAGGGGATGAAAGTCCCCTTCTCCCAAGGTTCCGCCCACAGTAGCCTGAGGCGTGTAGGATGCAGTGGCAGCCATTTTCGGTGCCGCCGAAGCTGGGTGCCCCAGACAGCTCAGGATTGGGCTGCCCGTTACGATTTCAAAAGTACTCAAATGCCATTCCATGCGGCTGTGCAAGATTTAAACTAATGGCAGAAGTTATCAGAGAGGGTGGCTTTTTGGAATGAGCAACAAAAAGCCCTGAGAATATTTGCTAGCCTCATTTGGAAAAAAAAAAATGGTATTTTTTGTTTCCCTCAGATATTTCTACTGAGCAGGTGACTCAAAATTTAATTTAACAACTGATGATGATCTGTTCTTGTTTTAGAATGTTAATTATGTTTTAAAATATGTTTTTGTGGAAAGTGTTATTACCAGCCCAAGCCCCCAATTGCATTGCATTATAAAACACAGTTTCCCAACTTCAATAGCAAGCACCCAGTAAATTCCTTGTCTTCTAATGGCCTTGCATAGCTAGTAAATGTGTCTGGTTATTTGAAAACCTACTGCAGCACCAACTAAGTCTACTAATAACATATCATGAGCTGCTTAGGGAGAGTGGGGAGAATTATGTTAGCATGATGTTCTACTCAGCAGGAAGAGGGTTGAGTGCATTTTTTTAATGATTTACCAGTTCTACTTGACTGAACCTGCACCCTGTAAATGGATCATATGATCACTGATCACAAGTTAAACGACCTTTGTTATTTGCATGGTATGAGCCGAAAGCCTGTTGTATAGTACCAGAGGCTCGTGTGCAGCTGTGTGTAAGACATGGCAAGGTTACATCCAACCGGTGGTTAATGACTCATACCAGCAAGCCTCCAGCTGAAAGTGGCACATGAGGTTGAATATTAAAGATGTAGATGACCCTGCAAGTTGAGAGTCTGAGGTATGGAATAATAGACACTAAAAGCACCATTTTAACCAAGGGCAAAAATTGTTTTTCTCTATCAATGAATGAACTCAAAGCAAAACACCACTATATCACCCACAGGATAAAGATTAAATTATAATTAGGATGCCCATTTACTTTAGCTTTTAGGCTGCCACTCTACCATTTTTCATTAGAACACCATTGTTTAAAAATATCTTGCATGACATAGCCAGGGTCTATGATAGAGACAAGGTTGAGCAGTGAGGTGGCTAAGTTTGCAGATGACACCAAACTTTTCTGAGTGGTGAAGACCAGAAGTGATTGTGAGGAGCTCCAGAAGGATCTCTCCAAACTGGCAGAATGGGCAGCAAAATGGCAGATGCGTTTGAATGTAAGTAAGTGTAAAGTCATGCACATTGGGGCAAAATATCAAAACTTCACATATAGGCTAATGGGTTCTGATCTGTCTGTGACAGATCAGGAGAAAGATCTCGGGGTGGTGGTGGACAGCTCGATGAAAATGTCGACCCAATGTGCGGCGGCGGTAAAGAAGGCCAATTCTATGCTTGGGATCATTAGAAAAGGTATTGAGAATAAAACAGATAATATTATAATGCTGTTGTACAAATCGATAGGAAGGCCACACCTGGAGTATTGTGTCCAGTTCTGGTCACCACATCTCAGAAAGGACACAGTGGAAATGAAAAAGGTGCAAAAGAGGGTGACTAACATGATTACTGGGCTGGGGCACCTTCCTTATGAGGAAAGGCTACGGCATTTGGGCCTCTTCAGCCTAGAAAAGAGACGCCTGAGGGGGGACATGATTGAGACATACAAAATTATGCATGGGAAGGATAAAGTGGATAGAGAGATGCTCTTTACAATCTCACACAACACCAGAACCAGGGACATCCAATAAAATTGAGTGTTGGGAGAGTTGGGACAGACAAAAGAAAATATTTCTTTACTCAGCGTGTGGTTGGTTTGTGGAACTCCTTGCCACAGTATGTGGTGATGGCATCTGGCCTAGAGGCCTTTAAAAGGGGATTGGACAAATTTTTGGAAGAAAAATCCATTACGGGTTACAAGACATGATGTGTATGTCCAACCGGCTGATTTTAGAAATAGGCTATATCAGATGCAGGTTTCATGTTATCTGGTGTGCTCCCTGGGGCATTTGGTGGGCCACTGTGAGATACAGGAAGCTGAACTAGATGGGCTTATGGCCTGATCCAGCGGGGCTGTTCTTATGTTCTTGTATTTTACCAATAACAATCGACATTAATTAAAACTATAGAAGCCATTTTTCTACATTCAGGGAACAATTTCTACATTGACATTTTCATCAAGGAACTCAGGCAGATGGCAAAGAATTCTTGGGCATGTGTAAAGTTTCACTCAGTTGATAAAGAGCCAGATCTGTAGGACCTGTGTGTTCACTGATAATGTGTCCTGGAATACACTCACAACTCTAGTCTTGTTCAGGCACCCTTAATCCCAGGGAAGATCTGTCCCTATGGGGAGTGCTTGTCACTGCAGAAAATCAAGAGCACACTGGGAAATCACTTGTTCCAGCCACCACTGGCTAGCAGCTGCCATTTACCCTCCAAAGTGGGGATGAGGAGAGATGCCAACCAGGTGGTGGCTGGTGAGAATAGAGCAGTGAAATATTACAGATGAAGGAAGAGAGGGAGACTGGTAGAGGGAAACCATCATTTAGATGAGAATTGTTGAAAGAAGAGAGAGGGGGGAGGTATATCTGGGCAGCAGCAGAAATGCTTACCTTTGCCTTGGCACAGCAACTCACCCTAAATCACAGGGCAGCTCAGGGGACACAGAATTGGAAGGTTGCTTCAGGGACACCAGCTGCTAGATTAGGAAGAACAGGGGATAGGGGGAATACATGCAGTGAAGCAGACTGATAGAAGGTTAAAATGAAAACTGCATATGCCAACCCCCCCTCCGCGTCACCTAGGTAAAACCAGGGAAGGAAGGAATGAAATACAGTACAGTGATAACCTGTAAAAAAAGTTAGTTTGGAAAGGGGAGATGGGGGGTATGATTTGGAAAGCAAAGAATGAAGGAAAAACCTGACAGAATGAAGGTGTACATAGCAGTAGACAGATGGCTCAAAGTAAGAGCCCAATGTAGAAATAGATTCCTCAGTGCCTTGCCCTCAATGTTCCCATCAAAGAAAGCCCTATGGCAGGATTTCTCTTTTGTCTCAGAGAACTGCCTTGCTGATGTGTTTGCAATGCCAACTGGTCAGCAGGGGTATCCATCAAGGCTCTTGCTCTGCCCATCCTCATTGATTCAAATTTCTTTAGTTTTGCATCTCCGCCTCATAGCAGGCAGCTGTGAGGGAGTTCAAAAGCTAAAATTTGGTTTGTTCTATTTAAGAAATATTTGCCGACTAGAGACCTGCAGTAACACACGTGACTGATTAGTTTTAATCAATATGTACAATTCAGTACCCCATCTCACCATCTCTTGACTGTAAACTGTTCACTTAAAATTAGAAGGTCACAATCTATAGCAGCTGTTTTCAACCACTGTGCTGTGGCACACCGGTGTGCCGCAGATATTCTGCAGGTGTGCCATGGAGTTTGGGAGAGGATTGTATATTAGTAGTGCCACTGGGGGGTGTGAGCCCCTGCTGTCAGTGCAGTGTGCCTTGTCAATTGTCAAAAAATGGATGGTGTGCCTTGACAATTTTAGTGCCCAGTCAGTGTGCCGTGAGATGAAAAAAATAGAAAATAGCTGATCTATAGTAAAGGAGGAGGCAACACTTGATCAAATTCCCCTATGCAACTATTAAATGTGTAGGAGCCCCCTCCAGGGCTATACCTATAACCTAGGTTGTCCTCTCTCCCTAATGCACAGTTACCAGATTTTTTTCCCCATCGGTTTCCAGCTCTTCCAAATGATTCCTTGTCACAGAAACTGAACCGTGAATATTTTGTGGTTGACCACTTTGTTCAGTGAACAGATGGTATGTTCATGAATATCCTGTGCCCTCACAGTAGTTCAACCAATCAATGTTGGAGGGTTCTCTGTCACTAGCACAATACAATATAGATTTAAAGATCTCATCTACAGTTTTTAAAAATAAAGCAATGCAAATGCTTTAGAAGCATTTTCTCCACTATTTAAAAGTGTTGCTTTTCATTCTTCAGGTAGTTGAGAAAATACAGATTCTGTATGGTAATACAATCTTTTAAAATCAACTTTGTATACATTCAGTGCATTTATATTAATCTGTATGCAAAAATAATTTGCTCACGATATGCACTTATAAATGAAGTTACCCGCTTGGTAACAAGGAAGGCAAGGAAAACAACAGCTGCATGGTTATTAGAACATTAAGCCAAAGAAATATTAGATGTCACACAGAAAATTTAATTTTAAAAGGAAGTCAATGGACACAGGCTCTGATGTTCCACTGTGGGGAGCATATGTTTGTGATTATTGGGGGGAAAATATTATATAAATTCAATTTTTTTTTACTGTAAATTCTTTTGAAGAGTATCCAAGTATAGGCATTTATTTATTTTTATTGTAAATTCTTCTGAGGAGCATCCAAGTACAGGCATAGCAGTTAGAACCCTAGGATTGCTCTCACAATCACTTCCCACATCATTTCTTTACCTCTCCCTCCCTAGAGCCCAGACACATGCTCAGCCAATCATATTTGCACCAAGTATACTCTGTGTGTCCCTAAACGTAGTCTCAATAAGACTCAAATTATGGACAGAATGTTTTTTTCTTACCAGGTTCATCTTCAGACCCTCTGGAAGTCCACAAACTTCATCTCTTGATTCACCTGGTCTCTGTCCCCCAATCTAATCCAGATTTTTTAAAACCAAAATTAAGTAAGGCTGCAATCCTAACCACACTTTTCTGAGAGTAAGCCCCATTGAACAAAATAGGACATGAGTAGACCTGGTTAGGATTGTGCCCCAACTCTCCATATGTATGCCAGATCTGTATGGAGAAAATTCACAGGGGGAAGAAGGGAAGTACCACAAACCAGCCTTAAAACTCTTCTATTTCACAGCACAAATGCTAAACTATTGCAAACATTTCTTCCACCAACCATTACGGTATAAAGATCTAATATTCTTTTAAGAGTTTATATGTCACATAACACTCCCTGAATCTTCCAGAAATGTATTTCAGTATCTAACTGAGGGAAAATGAAAAAGCATTCCAGACAGCCAGGTGTTACCGATCCACCCATTAAAACTTCAGTTACACAATATCCCACACAAATGGTAAAACGCTTCAGTCATTAGGCAATCATAAACAGATTAGAGTGACATTTTATATGACGACTCTGCGTATATAAAATTTGCGTGGCTCACCATAATATCCCAAATGCCTAGGATACAAATTATCTAAACTCAAAAAGACACACACACACACACACACTTTTTAAAAACAACAACAAAGCATTAGAAATAAGAACTTCAATTATAAATGAGGAAACTTTTATTATGTAAAGGTATTAACTATCACATGCCATCCCAGTAGTTAAAAAAAAATACAACCATTTGATTTTTTTGTATATAAAATAGGGAGACAGAGGACTAGCCAGGGATGGGAATTTGAGTTAAGTGAGTTTGAGTCTGAGCTGCAAAAACACGCACGTTTCGCTGACTCGTGGACACTCGAGTCATCCATGTCGATGACTCCAGCACTGCTTAAGTCTGAGGCCACTGACTCGGAAATGAGTCATGAATGTGAACAACTTGATGCAGCGAGTCAGTGGGAATGCTTACTCACTTTTTTCAGTGCATGAAAGACCTTGTGGGACTGTCATTCAGATCAGGCAAGCAGCAGGGAAGTTCTAGCCATGGCAGGGAAGGATTAATGTTTTGGTTTTGCATCAAACAAGGGGGGGGGGAGGTGGGAGCAGGCTCTCTCTGAAGGAACTGATGATCATTGGACGAAGAAAGGGTAGAAAGAGGAGCCCAAGGCATGGGGGTAGGGTTTTTGCCTTAGGAGTGGTTGGAGAACCCCAGGAGGGAGAAAAGGAGGAGGTGGGGAAGTCAGGGGGGAAACTGACTTGTGCACAAGTCAAACTGAAGGGGTGGGGCCAGGCAAGAGTCTTGCCATGGTGACTCCAGTCCATCCCTGTGGCTAGCTTTACCACAAAGCAACTGAGATGGTTGCCTTAGAGGGCAGCATGACACAGAGGGAGGTCTAACTGCAAAGCTATATTAGCATAAGTGTTTCTAATACTCAGAAGTAGGTAAGAAGTAGGTAAGAAACAAAGAAGGAAAAGAAGATGGGCGAAGATGGGAGACCTAGTTCTTAGAAACAGGTGGAGTAGCCATGAACCATGTGGATATGAAGAACAAACATTACAGGTTGTTGCTAGCTTGAGTGTTTGTAAAAATGAGAGCACAAAGAAGGAGACCCTTATAAGAACAGTCTGCTGGATCAGGCCAAGATCTCTTTCATCCAATTTTCTACCAAATTGAGTCCAGAAATCCCACCTGAACCTGAAGTGAGGTTACATTTTTTTGCCTACAGCATATTTTGCAGAAAATGTTCTATAGAATATTTTGCTTACAGCACCAAACTCTTTATTGGTTGGCATACAGCACATATCTGTTTCTCTGAGTATCGCATGTATATTCACTTTCTCCCAAGGATATATACATGAAATAGTCATACCAAAACCTGGAGGGTAGGTTAAGTGAATGGGCAAAAGGTCATCCAGCATGCTATATATCTGAGCAGGGATTTGAACCCAGGTCTCTCCAATTCCACACCCCAAAAACACAAAGTATGCATAGGAATGATCCACTATTCAAATTCAACCATGGGACTGGTAGCCCAATCTTCACCCCTGCCAGTCCATAGCAGTGCCACTGATGAAGTGCATGCTGCATGCTATGGGGGGGGGGGAGCGACTAGACTGCCTGGCAGAGGCAAGTAAAGATCTTTTTCACTTACCTCCCCATAGGCTGGCTGGCCTCTAATGCATCTCCTCATACTTGAGCCCACTATTTAGGGAGATACTTTGTACACTGCTGCTGAGATCTTCCCTTCCCTGCTTCAAACCAACCCAGCCTGCCCCAGCCCCACCCCCAAACTGCCTACAATCCTCCCTTGAACCCCCTCCATCGCTGACCTACCTGCTCCAGCTTGGGTTTAGCAGCCCACTGCTGGTGGCACAAGTCTTCCCTATTCCCATGCCATTGCTGGTGAGCCACCCACTGTCAAAGTGACTTGCATGATGGCAACTAAGGCCTTACGCTGATGGACCACAAGTTCTGTCAGCATAAGGCCACCAGAGAATTGGGCCATTTGTCACACAAATCTGTCCCTAAACATAGTCTCAATAACACTCAAATTATGGTGGGGGCAGGGAAGGTAGAAAGGCCCTTAATTTTTTTTTTTTTTTTTTAAAAAGACCTGAAGAAAGGAGGCTGCTCTTTCAAGGAGAATCCATATGCAAAGATATGTGCAGAAGCACCATTCAGATACAGGGAGAAAAGATTCTTGGACGCCAATGCTGCTTTGAGTCATATCATTAATGGGTTTTCTCAAGGAAACGTCTGCATGCATTTAAACACCCCTGTTACATTTGCATCTGTCTTAACAAACTCCTACAAGGTCACCCATGAGAAGCAGCCTTTAATTTCCAGAATCATATTTGCTTAAAGTAGGGTAAAAATTGTAATTAAAAATAAATTAAACTTAACTTCCTTTAATTCCCCAATTATATAGATATACTTTACAGACGTGTATACAACAGTCATTGGTTGCAGTCATTTATTTTCCCACTGAAACCTTCTCTTTTACAGCTGGCTGTGTCTAATAGCCCCCAGAAGCATGAACCAGGTTCCAAGGGATGGGGGGGGGGGATGTGGGAAAACCTCTTTGTTGCACGCATAGCAACAATAGTTGCTCTCAATAGTGATGTCACTCTCAATAGTGATGTCACTGCACTTTGAAAATGACCCAGTGTACCACTATTCCAAATTGGATTATTCCTCCTTTAGTTCTTCACTGACTTAGATGAAGATGGATCTGGTTGGCAACCTTCAGTCTCGAAAGACTATGGTATAAGCCTACAGCACCCGGTATTCCCAGGTGGTCTCCCATCCAAGTACTAATCAGGCCTGACCCTGCTTAGCTTCTGAGATCAGACAAGATCAGGCACGTGCAGGGTAACAGTTGCTGCTGATGGATCTAAGATAGATCCAAGATGGATATGAATTCACACGTCTCCCCACTCGCTCACCAGGCAGCAGCGGTGGAAATGGCAAATAGGGAGGGCCGACTAAAATGCTGCTATGGTCACATCACAACCACAAGGGATGGTTCTATAGTGGAATTTCAAGTGCCAAAGAAGGAGAAAGGGAGGAGGGAGGGTGAAAATAAGACCTCAGGCTCTCCGTCCCACTGATGCCATCAAAGAAGAAGCTGGTGATGCAGCAGCCAGGTAAGGAAAAGTGGGGGGGGGGGGTTCAGGGCTAGAGGAAGAGATACAGATGCCATTAGGAGCTTGTCAGGATGCAGCATTTGCTTGCTGTTACTTTAATATTTGGTTGATGCTACATTTGGGGTATTTCCCAGGTGCATTTCTTCTCCCCATGCTCAACATTTATATTGGTATTACACTAGGTATTGCAATTATGTCCTTTGGTCACCCCCTACTGCTTTTCAAAGGGTGTGAACTGCACAGAGCGTTACATAAGTTATCACAGACAATCCGTCTCACTACTCTGCAACTCTTTCTCCCCTGAGTGGTGTCAATATTCATATGATAAGCAGGGCCAGGTGCGGCCAAAGCCTGATAGCTGCTTCAGGTGTCCCAAGTCTGGACATCCCCATCATCGCCACTACTGCCTCCTTCATAACTCTTCTCCCACTGGTCCTTCTAGCCAGCACGTGAAGGGGAGGGGATCATAGGAAAGATCCTCCCCACATCAACCCGCTTTGAAGAAATGTCAGTGAGAGTGGAAGCAGAAAGGGAGGGCTCTTCCAAGGAGCTCAGGAGAGCCATTGGGAATGGGATCACAATGCCCACTTCCTTCTCTTCCAGCTCCACAGCCACAATTCTTGGCACAAAAGGCAGAAAGTACGTCACCCCTCTACCTTTATCATCTGCTTTCCAATTAGGGTGAGTAAAAAGAATATGGAGCAGTGGCTGGGAGGCATGGCCAAGACAGTAGGCTGAGGGAGGTGACAGATGCACATAGTGTACACCCTGATAGTTGGTTATCTCCTCCATCCTGCCACTTGAAGCAAGCTCGTCTGTCAGCCTCTTAGTTGAGCTGCCCTGCGTAGAGATGCATTAAATGAAAACAATATCATTAATTCTTATAGCTATTCAGATAGGGTTGTGTGATGTCTGATTGAAGACTAATGAAGCCTATTGAGGGTGAAGATAGTAGTGCCTGGATCAATCACATTAGCAATCCCAGAAAACTGGTAATCATTACATGCTGGTACCACTGAGCTCCCTTTAAGAACATAAGAACAGCCCCACTGGATCAGGCCATAGGCCCATCTAGTCCAGCTTCCTGTATCTCACAGAGGCACAACAAATGCTTCAGGGAGCACGCCAGATAACAAGAAACCTGCATGCTGGTGCCCTCCCTTGCATCTGGCATTCTGACATAGACCATTTCTAAAATCAGGAGGTGCACATACACATCATGGCTTGTAACCCGTAATGGATTTTTCCTCCAGAAACCTGTCCAATCCCCTTTTAAAGGCGTCCAGGCCAGATGCCACCACCACCTTCTGTGGCAAGGAGTTCCACAGACCAACTACATGCTGAGTAAAGAAATATTTTCTTTTGTCTGTCCCAACTCTCCCAACACTCAATTTTAGTGGATGTCCCCTGGTCCTGGTGTTATGTGAGAGTGTAAAGAGCATCTCTCTATCCACTTTATCCTTCCCATGCATAATTTTGTATGTCTCAATCATGTCCCCCCTCAGGCATCTCTTTTCTAGGCTGAAGAGGCCCAAACGCCATAGCCTTTCCTCATAAGGAAGGTGCCCCAGCCCCGTAATCATCTTAGTCGCTCTCTTTTGCACCTTTTCCATTTCCACTATGTCTTTTTTGAGATGTGGCGACCAGAACTGGATGCAATACTCTAGGTGTGGCCTTACCATAGATTTGTACAATGGCATTATAATAGTAGCTGTTTTGTTCTCAATATCTTTTCTAATGATCCCAAGCATAGAATTGGCCTTTTTTCATCGTCCTGTCCACCACCACCCCAAGATCTCTCTCCTGATCTGTCACAGACAGCTCAGAACTGACTAGCCTATATGTGAAGTTTTGATATTTTGCCCCAATGTGCATGACTTTACACTTACTTACATTGAAACGCATCTGCCATTTTGCTGCCCATTCTGCCAGTTTGGAGTGATCCTTCTGGAGCTCCTCCTTTGAAGCAATCATCCAAGAATGACCAAAGGGGCATAGTGTATCTGTGATATGACACTGTCTAAAATGTTCACAAAAAGCATGCTCTTCAGTTCAGCCCTAAATATGTGCACCTTTGCTGCTTATGGAGACAGCCTTGCCTCTGATCTCTAAGACTATCAGCATCACCACAGCATCAATAGAAATATTCTAATAATTTATCTTTCCGTCTCTCCCTAGTTCTGGGATTTATTATCCTTTGGCAGCTCGCCTTGTGTGAAATATTGCCAACATGGGAGGAGGTGAGCTTGTGTGGTCCTCCCAACATTTTCTCTATTCCCTCAACAATCACAAAATATTCAGGTGTAACCAGAAAATATATCAGTAAAAGACTACAAATTATCATACCACAATCAATACAGTTTCAAGCCTAAGTCATAAACCATCAATGCACTGTCATAAACCAGAATGAGTAAAACAAGATACAAAAATTAAGGAAAAGGCCCATCTTTTTTCATAAATTGATTTTGTTATTGTATGATCTTAGTGGGGGAGTGTATGGCTATGGGGTGACAGGACAAGTTCCTGCATTTACCACTACTCCACTGAATAAACCTACTACATTAAACTGAAAAGTCAGCAGCAATTTTTAAAGATGAGCTGACCAGAGATTCAAGGGAGCACATGCAAAGTCTAGAAGGAGGAAACAGTGGGAGGAGTACTTGTAGCTGAAAGCCTCCATCACTGCTGAAAATACAGGGATGGGATAAATAACAGTACCTGAGGGATGAAAGGAAAATGGCTGGAGCAGATTCTCATAACTGAGAGCCTAGGTGTCTCAGCAGCTAACAAGCCCATGGGCCTGGTCAAATGACACAAGATGTGGAATTATGTGTAGCTTTACCTTACACCTTCAGAAGTGAATTTTGTTATTCTAAAATTTAATAGAAGACAACCTTTGGCCCTCAAATATGCTTACTTCTTTTCTTTCACTATCTCATAATCAGTCAGTTTTGACCTTGTAGCATAATCTACGTTTCCATTCCTTCAGGTTAGGCACTAGACCAGGGGTGCTCAATACGTCGATCACGATTGACCAGTCGATCATGAGGCAAAATGAGTCGATTGCAGGCTTCTCTCCCATCCATGCATCCCTGGGAGTGAGCCCCGCCCTGGGAGTGACGCATCCCTGGGAGTGAGCCCCGTTGACTCTACTGGGGCTGACTCGTGAGTAGTCCTGGAGAGGAGCCGCTGGCAGGCTTCTCTCCCGTCCACGCATCCCTGGGAGTGAGCCCCGTCCTGGGAGTGACGCTCCCTGGGAGTGATGCATCCCTGGGAGTGAGCTCCTGTCCACGCATCCCTGGGAGTGAGCCCCGTTGACTCTACTGGGGCTGACTGGTGAGTAGACCTGGAGAGGAGCGGCTGGCAGGCTTCTCTCCCATCCACACATCCCTGGGAGTGAGCCCCATTGACTCTACTGAGGCTGACTTACCTTTCCCCTGTTTTTGCACTGGTATGTATGGAGATCTCTCCCCCCCCCAACTTCCATCTGTTGGTTCTGTGTGCAAGGGGTTTTGCACTGGTCTTGCTGTGATGTCTATATAGAGATCTTCCCTCCCCCACACCTTTCCCCTGTTTTTGCACTGGTTTGTATACAGATCTGCTCCCCCCCCCCACTTGTATTAGAATAGAGGAAGATCTGGTGAGGAGGTAGATGTGGTGTCAGCAGTGGCCCCTTTAAGGGTAAGGCCTGGGCATCCAGCAGAGTGTGCTGCACAGCTGCAGCCACTTGAAGGCAATAGGGCCCTCAGGGATATAAGAGCACCTGAGGCAGGAAGGGCTCCACTTATTTATGTGAGTCAGCCTTTTCCTACATGAAGATCACTAAGTCCAAGTACGGTTCCACCATGACTGATGAACATTTGGAAGTGTGCTTGAGGCTGGCTGTCAGCAGCTACTGTCCGGACTATGCATCCTTGGCTGATTCACTTCAGTGCAAGTCATCAAAGTAAACTCAAGTAATTACAAAAAATGTTTATAGTTAATTATGTTGTGTTGTGCAATATTGGCTCATGCGGTTATGCAAGGTACACCAACATACATTGTACACATAAATGTTATATGTTATGATGGCGCGAACATTGTAAAAAAACTCTGGTAGAACTCCGGGCCTTGCTGGGTTTCAAAGTAGCTCTCGAGCCAAGAAAGTGTGGGCACTCCTGCACTAGACTAACCCTCCCTGGTAGGTGTTGTGTGGGCCACGTAGGCAGGAGCCAAATGTTTTGGTGTCCATTCTGAGGTAAGCAAGGTCAGGGGTGAGCCAGGAACACTCAGATGATGCTTGTCCAGCTTGGTGAGGCTGGTTGACAAGTCCCCTGGCTGGAATATGCAAAGGTAACTGAAAAGGCTTGGCCTCTGGGTACCTGTGCTGTCCAGCTGCCTCAACCCTTCAGGTTTGGCTCAGTTGGTTTCAGAGTGGATCCAGCCTGGAGTCAGCTGGTACATCTATTCCTCACTTGGGGGTGGTACATGGTTAGCATCATTTCCCCCAACTTACTGTCCCACAAGCCTGGAGTTTTTTAGTTAATTGCCCTGCTGCAAGAGTTGTTACCAATTTCAATTAAGTGGCCTAGTCGACCTAAGCCTCTGTCTTGCATGCTTATTTGGGGTGGGAGTTGGAGTTTCACAGGCAAAAGTTCCGGAAAAGAATCTCAAGCCAAACTCTGCAGCACTATCTTAAGTTTAGTTAATGCAGCAATGTTCCAAACAAATTTCAGCTACAGTCCAAACAAATAATTTCAGGGCCTGGCAGGAGCTCCTGTGATTCATGGGCAGGTTATCATCGCTCACCACCATTTCTGTGCAATTTCAAAGCAGACCTGGATGAATATTTTAAAATGTTTCCCTAACCTACACCAAAAATGCCACCTAAAGACATTTGGCTTCAAAATGTGTGGTGTGATGTGCTCAGATTGCCTGTTGCCTGTGTTCTCTGTGTTAATTGCTCACATTTGGAAGTGTTGCTGCCTGATTCACAACTGCAGTTTCAAGTGAGAAAGACTTCTCCCCCCCCCTTGACATTTGACACTGTACTGAGCCAGGAAATGCAGCTGAAGCCAGCTCCAAGACAGGAGGATCCAGCCAAAGCAGCTCTGAAATGCCTCAGTGCTTTCCATAAGTGAGCACATAAGGCTGAAGGAGCATCCGTGAGTTCAGTCTCTTGGCCTTCCAACCAGGGGAAAGGACTCGTGAAGGTGAATGGTTTGCAGACGAAGAGGTTATAAAAGAGACAAAACCAGGATAAAAATTAAATAAAAAGTAGCTGTCTTAAACTGTAATTGCACTTCTCTGCTGAGCATGCTTTCGGATATATAAATGTGATTTACCATCAGCTTGCAACTACAAATCAGGTCTTAAGAAACACTTGTGCTATGAAATTGTTTAATCTCATCAAGCTCTGCTTTCACAGCAAGCCATAAATCACAAAGTCTTTGTTATCATAGACCTCCATGAGCGCCTCTCAGGCAGGCAATGGATCGTGGGTATATATAATCCTGACTGCACAAACAGTGGGGTCGTTGCAGGCTGAAATACTTTCATAATAGCCACTGTGCAGCTGGTGGAACACAAGCCTATGATGGATATCTCATTTCCTACAGTCGGCATCTATTTCAAGCAAATTATTACCACATAAATTTCTTGTCAACAGAAACGGCCAATTAATTAAGTTAAAAATTTACTCGTGATCACATCTACAAACCAAATAGAACTGCAAGGCAATTTTCCAGTTACTGAATATACTGCAGGTCAGTTTAATGAATAATTTTTAACTTTGTCATAAACTCAAAGACAGGCTAATATCTAGAGGAACCTGAATGGAAAGCAGCTGCTGACAGATTTACACAAAATATATTTATACAGATTCCGACTGCCAACATCTGGGGACAGAAATAAACTTTATACAAATTACAGCAGTGCCTTTAGAGGAATGTCCCGTTTTTTCACCACCAGAACAACCACCTGGGTTTTCCCTTGCATTTTAAATGTGAAAAGTGCTTAGAAAAGAATACCTATAAAAACCAGCTATAATTGCATTAAACTTTTAAGCGAGTGAATGCTTCATTATTGAGGCTGGTAACGATAATGCAAAAAAGGCTCCAGATTCTGCTTAACTTCCAAGCATCTAATAAGGACACTTTCCATTCACAGCAATCGCATGCAAATATCATTAGATAGCTCTTACAGTTAATAGGAGGGGCAATAACCAGCAGTGCGCTTGCTCCTTCAACAGTAACAGAAACGTGCTTTTGCTTCCTATTGTCATGGCCATAGGACATGAATACTTCTCAGAGTGCAAAGCAGGGGGGAAAAAATTTAGAATGATGGTCTCCATTCAAGCTCAGGCAGGCAAATTGATAAGAGCTCTGAGTACAGCTACTAACTTTGGGTTATTACAGGCATAAAATTGGCCTGCATGATAACAGGCCTCATTGAGAACACTTCATAATTTTTATTTTAATCTTTTCCCAGAGTGAAAGCACACACATATCTTCAACACACACCGCATGTGATAACAAAAGCAGGAGAAAGCTAATGGGATAAGGAGAGTCTCACCTCCAGGTCGACAGTTCAAATTTACCCTGGGTAGCTACTGACAGAGAACAATTACCATCTGAAGGCTCTCTCTCGCTCTCTTTGTGCATGCGCGCTTTTGTGTATTTGCAAAGGTGGGTAAACAAAAATTCTAGGCATATCTTGGGTGCTGGGAAGTCAGAGAGAATGTTCAAGCCTAAGTCTCAGAGTGGGGAAAGCAGTGGTCACAGCAGTGGGAAAGCAGAACTAAAACCCCTAGGAAGCAGGTGCTGAAAAAGGCAACAAATTGCAGCTTAAAAGATCCTCTTGGGATGCACTGCCAGGTGCCCCCAGTTGCTATCTTGGACCAAGAGTGCTGCATACAGGTGGTTAGGAGCACAAAAAGTCCAGGTTCCTTCATCAAATGGATACCAAAATCAGCTGAGTTGGGGAATATAGCGATTCTCAAGCATTTAAATAATGTTGCTCAGAGATGAGTATTTGACATGGTGGCCAGACCTCTAGTGGAAGACCTCATCCATGGAAAAAAAGAGTCTCCTGTTTACATAGAGCGTTGCAGGGTGGGAAAACTCACACAATGACAGGTTTACCCAGGTGATGGAGGGCTTCTTCCCTGCTGCTTAGACAGCAGCATGGGGCCTCTTCAGGCTAAGCACTATGTTTTTAAGTTTGACAATAAGAACGGAATGGGAGTGCAGTGCGAAGATGATGCTGTATTCATGTATCAGAAAAGAGAAGCTCTGAAAAATCTGAAAAAGTTATCTAGCAAGCGGCAAATAGACCCGAAATTGATCCACGTGATCATGACGGAAGAGCATGCTGGAAGATGTTGATGAAGACAATATCTACAGCGTGTTTGTCTCTTATGCTGAAATCCATAACACATGATTGCTATAATCCTTTGGATGAAACAGTTTTTTCTCCTATCAAACCCATCAAGCTGTTGCCTTGCCTGAAAAAGCTAAGCAAGATCAGTTTGGGTCTTGCCTTGGTTGGGTGACCAGAAGCTGCTGGCTAGAGACGAAGGAATGTGAACCAGCAAGAGATGGATAACATCCTGAGAACCAGCCTGAGGTGAGTTTTGCAGGTGCCTGTGGAGGCTTGGAAAGCACAGGAGCTGTGCAGCCAGGACAACAATCACACTACAACAGGGAAACATCAGAAAAAATGGAGCGTTCCACTGTCGCACCTGGGGGGTAGCAGCTGTTAGTGCTTCTGTGTGGCATGGCTGGGGGGCACTACTACAGCCACCCTTCACTGTTCTCCCAGCCATGCCATCCAGGAAGCCTGCCAGCAGAACCTGTCCCCTGTACCCAACCCCTCCAGTTGTGTCTGGATGTGTTCTGAGGGCCAGAGAGGCTGCATGTGGCCTACTCGGACCTGGGAAGGCCTTACTTCTGGTTTTCTGAAAGACCAGAAGTATCTTTCTAGGGCCTTCCAGAAGCATTAGAAGGACTTCTGAGGACAATGCCTCAGAACACCGCCAGACCCGTCCAGAGAGTGCCTCTGGTCACAACTGGAGGCATGGTGGGGCCCTGACAGGACTATACTTGTGGTGATATCATCACATCACCACAGTTACTTCCGTGTTGGGGGCAGTATTTACAGGGGTGGACCCAGGGCAGCAGAAGCCCCAGGATTGCTACTGGAGGGTTCTGAGTTTCTCTCATAGGATAATACTTGTAAAAGCCGAATTTTAAAAAATGGGGTCTGTGGCCAACCTACCTATGAAAACCACCTTGAGTCTGCGAGACTCAAGTCTATGAGAAAGGTGGTACAGTATATAGATACTGTAATAAATAAAGAAACTACGAATGCAGGAGCCAAGTGGCAGCTGAAATATCTGAGGATGGAGGGATGAGCTGTGACCCCCACAAGTGCCCCTTGCTTGCATCTGTTTCAGGGAGCCAAAAGCTACAAGAGATAGAAGCCCCAATGAGAGTTCCACCTTGCAAGGAAGTCCAACGTGCTGGTTGCTTCACCAGCCATTTCTAGTTTAAGATTATTTTCTATGAGACCTGCTGTGCCCCAGAGATTCAGCAGGAGAGAATCTGCTGCTGAAACAACAGTTGGACTAGCTTATAAACATCTTTTCCCTGACCAGTAATTTTTGCATCTGCATTCAGGAACCAGGAAGCCACAGGAGACAACAGTGGGAATCTGGAAGAGGGAGTCCAAGCCAGTGAGGACCTTAACATCCTGATTGTTTTATTAACTATTTATATCTATCAAGTGCTTTGCATCTGCTTTTAAAGCAGGCAGTAAAAAAAAACAAAAAACCCTCCTCCTTTGGAAGTGTGAGCTTTTCATTCTGATTTTAACTGATGGTTTTAATGGACAGCTCTTTTCCTTGTATGTATAGTTTTTGTGTGTAGTTTGTTTGTATCTGATTCTTGTTGGCAGCCCTGGGAAGATTCTAAAGTGCGGGCTGTAAATATTTTAAATAAATACATAGTAAACATAAGAAGTTCTCAATATACAATATACCTATGGTACTGAATTACTGCATTATCTCCCTGTTCTGTATGGGTCATCCAGAGGGCATTTGGGCAATTCAACATTCCGATGAAATAGAGTGCTACCTACAAAACATTACAATGACATGAGGCCACATGATGGCAGCATTTAACATGGATTAAGTCCACTGAGAGGGGGCGACTGCTTCACCTGAATGTTTAAGACTCATAATTCAGGACCACTCCACCAGGGGGCTTGGCTGCATGTTCAGAAAAGTGAGGAATATTTTCACCAGCCAGGCCATACCCAGGGAAGCTGATAATCTTCCAACCAATGAAAACCATTGCTAAGCTACCAGACGAAGTGACAATAGTTTGCTTGAGCTGTGGGGGCTATATGGGTATGCACCTAATTGTGCACCATCACCAGATGGGGGTGAAAGAAATTTTTTCTTTTTCAGTAGGTAGAGGGGGCTGGGAAACTCGGCGACACCACAATGGGAAGCTGGGGACTTTCAACACTTCAACCTAGATGCAATCTTGATCATGGTCATGCACCCACTGCACCTTTTTATAGGAAAAAAAAACCCAAAAAATTTCTCAAAGGAAATAAAAAGTATATGGGTAAGGCAACTGGGATAAATAACTGTGGTATACTGAAGCTCCTCCCTTCAGTTTTGCCACATTTTCCACCTCCCTTGCTATTTAAAAGAACACACACACACACACACACACACACTCAAATTTGGCAACATTGCACAGTTAGACACACACATAATTTGACCTTGAGCTGGACTCGTGGTTAAGCAATCATTTCAACTGCTCAACCAGGTATTTAACTCTAATCACAGAGCTTGGTTCTGTATATTGGTTCATATTTGTATCTCAACTTCTGTCAAATGATTCCTAACACCAGCCCTATTCAATGGTACTTGACAGCAAAAGGCGTTTAGTGGATACACTTACCTGAAGTCTTATTATCATGAAAAATGAAAGCAATCTCCAAGGATCTGTTTTGGGGGAGTCCAATGGCTTGAGTGAACCATTTGGAGTCTTTCTATGATTTCCCTTTGAACAGTTGACATTTATGCCATATCACAAAGGCTGATAAAAATTTCTCTTAATTAACCTGATCATTTAGCCAAGCGGCACAGGAGACTGCTACACAGGAGACCTGTGGAGCCCTTTGACTAGATGTAGAGTCCTCCAGATTATGGCCACAGATTATTATCTGTGGTTAGCAGTGACTTCAGTGCCTTCAAAAATATGCTGAACGCAAAGTTGATGCAGTATCAAAACAAAATAAGCATCAAATATGAAACTCAGAACAATAATGAATAACCAACCCTACAGCCAATGAAGCAGGAGATCTCACTGATGCAGTGAAGGTTTAAGGATACTTTGATGATTTACTCTGTGATACGCTGACATTCCTGTAAGCATGATACTCAAAAGCTCATTTCAGAAGCTTTAAGTTGTGCGGCCATTTCTTCTGATTTATGGCTATTTCATGGCATCGGGAAATGGACACGGCAGAGGTATCCATAGTTCTAAATGGTTAAGTGATGTCCTTGATAAAAATCCAGGTGTGCAATATAGCTTTAACACACAAAGATGGGGATAATTATTTAAAAGGTATTGGCTTCATTTAATGTCAAACATAAATACAAACATGAAAAATCTACAAATGCATCTGGGTAGATCAGCCACCTGCTCTTCCAAGATTTACATCAGCCATCTGATTGAATTCACTAGTGTGAAAACCAGATCACAAATAGTTTCAGTAAATATATGTGAACATGTAATATTTCTTCTTGATCCCACTAGCTAGGATTAAACATGGTGCTAATGTAACCCTTTACCACACATAAAGCCAGTAGGAGAAGGGCAGGGAAGATTTGTGAGGGAGGAAAAGGAGTGCAGGATTGATCCCACAGGTTGTTCCCAGCCCCTTCACCACAGCTGCTAGATCTGCAAAGGCTCCTGGGTCCAGAACGTCAGTTCAGCATCAGCCTTTGAGAAAATCCATTTCACACTGTTACAAGAATGCACAATAGTTCAAAGTTCTTCAAAGACTTAAAGTTTCTTGTAATGAATCAGTAATGATTCAGCATTTGGCCTTTAAGGCTATTAAACATATTTTTTCACTGGAAAAAAAAATAGTCCACGGGTGCAGGCATGGGCGTGAACACACATACATATACACAACACTTGAAAGCTGTGAACATTGAAGAAAAAAATGCGCAGCTGCCTCAAGTGACACAGAGGATAACTGTCATTGGAATTAATAGGATTTGAATGTTTCAAAATTGCCAAAAGATTCCTTCACTTTTTGAAGGGTGTCTGATTCCTGCTGTGAATCAGACTAAGTGCCTGACTAGTTGATGGAAACGTTGAGGATGTTTCACTATATGGTTGACTAACGCTCATTTAAATGCATGGAAATTGTATCCAAAAAATAGTCTGACAGAGCTGCAAACAAAAGGCTGCAAGAGGAATCGGGTACTCTCTCTTCTGTTCTCTTTTCTTCAGCTATCCCTTATTGCCCCATTACCCTGGTGTAGTGTCTCGGCGTAGCAACTGAGCTGTGGTCTGAGAATTGGGACCCAGCTATAGAGGAGGACATCTGGTTCCCTGGGTCCCTGGCTGGCCACTACTGGAGACAGAAAAGCCCGATCGTTGTCCTGCAAGCAGTTTCTAAGCTCTCCACCAGGCTTCTGTGAAACTTCTATTCATTTCAATGGATCTTGCATAGGAGAGCTTTCCCCAGTGGATTACGCCCTTAAGAAATTCTGTGGAACAGCTAATACCACTGGTAAGATTTTTTTACCCAGAGCACTTCGCTGGGAGCAACTTAACAGGGCAGGCCTGGCCATACAAGCAAAACTGGCTGGTTGTTGGGTGTAGAAAGACAGTCTAGCCAGAACTGGGAGTCATATGTGTATGATGACACTAAATCAGGGGGCTCCAAACTCCAGCCCATAGGCTGGATCTGGTGCACTAGCATAATCAGCTTTGGTACAGAGCAGCGGTAGTGAAGCTTTTCCATTCTGCCCTGCAGCCTCCTTTCTTCATGCCTGATGTTTGCAGAGCCTTGTGCCAGGCAGCCGTGTCCCCTGGGAAATCGGAGTGCAGAGCCTTCTGGGGTGATGTGGAGCAGAAGCAGCTGCCCAGCGCAAGACTGCAAAGATCAGGCATGAAGAAAGGAGGCTACAGGGCAGAATGGAAAGGCTTTGGCACCACTGGGCTGCACCCAAGCTGATTATGCTGGCATCATGCAGATTGCAGTTTAGAGACCACTGCTCTAGATTGTGGGTATTGTCAACAACTCACAGAGTCTGCAAGAGAAAGTCTGAACAGCAGAATCTATATCCTTGCCAGAATTCAAAGGGTGAACAGACAAATGCAGTGGGGAGGGCAATGGTATCACACCTGCTGGTCCTGCTCTGACATCCTCTTATATCAGGTTTTATCTGCACAAGGACCTACATATGTAGGCTCCATTCCATCCATTTCCGCAGGATACAGACTGTTCACACCTACATTCAAAGGCCCCTCTGCAAATAGGACCTGGAACATGTGGAGGTTAGGGTCAGGACCTAACCATAAAAAGCATGATACTTCCCCAACCTCCAAATATTCAAGGTCCCATTTGCATTCTGTATGGGCCTAATATATTGTGGCATGAGAAACTGAAGTTTGGTAAACTTGTTCTAGAAGACTGTAGTTCAACCATTCTCATTGGGAGCCATATGGCCCCCTGGAGAGCCCTGGCACATTTGAAGGGGGCCACAGACTGAAAACTATGAGAAGGGATAAAACTGTTTATCTGTTCATGTTGTACTTTGTTTGACAGGGGAGCCTGGAAACTGAGAAGAGCTCCTAAGGGGCTGTAGTTGGCGTGTGTGTGGGGAGTTGAGAGTGGCTGCTCTGGTTGCTAAGAGGAGATTCAGTCCCAGGTCTTCCCAGTAAAAGTCCCTTACTGACACTAGAGATCCTTTACACTTCATAAAGCAATTGTGTTCGCTTTGGTTATACTGCCATTACAATGAAGTTTTCTGCAGTAAGGATAATAAGTATAAAGGGTAGATGTAGATCCTGAAACACTTGACAACCTTCTCCTGAGTGACCTTGTGGTGACAGCTCCCCAGTTTGCAAGTGCCTATAACATGTTTAGGAATGTGTATATCTGCCTTTTACACTTTACAGGTTTAATGTGGGGGATAAAAGAAACTGGTATAAGAATGGTCTAGCTAGCCACAGCAACAAAATCGCCATATAAATGTTAAGTAGCCTTAAATAAATGTGCCTGCATCATATTACCGAGCTGGAATTTTGGTCCTCTCCAAAGAGTTCAGCTGGATTGTTGCCAAGCTTCTGTGAAAGATTCCTGTTCCAAAGTTCGGCTCCAGATCCTCTAGAACTAAGGAGTATATTTTATAGCTACATAACTGATGGGTGCATCAAATTGCACCTATGGGGCACTGTTTGGCTTTCGGTAGTTATAGTAGCAAGAACAAGCCTTGTTTCCCTTTATGTTGCCATCTTGGAGAACAAAGGCACATGGAAACCTCAGGAAAAATAGCATGTAATGCTTTCCCATGTTGGCTGTCAGCTCATGGTAACCTGGTCGCACACATCCATAGGTATGCATAAGATTCAGCTTTGGGTGTGGCTTGCTGCAGCGGCATACAAAATGCTGGATCGGCTTCCGCACAGCTGTTCCACTGAATGAAACAGTGGGAAGTGGGAGGAGGTAACGTTTGTAACAAAAAGTAAACAAAACTGCAGTTCTTTCCATGACCTTTTCGCATCCTTAGGTTGAAAATTCTATATTTCAAATTTTAAAAATATACATTGAAAATGCTAGATACAAATCATTCTAGCAGCATGAATAAATACCATGCTGAACTAAGCCAATAATGTTTCCTCAAAATAAACTATATGCATTTTGAAAATCAGATTAAAAACATGTGAACCTGAAATCATATCATCGATGGCTGCACAGTATATACTCCAACCATCTACCCTCGGCATACTTCTCTTGGGAGCGAGCAAGAAGGAAGACAGGACAACCAAAGAATTTTGCTGGACAAATCCCAGAGTGTACTGTTAACATCATTTCTTAATTTTATGTTTACTAAAATCACGCATGTAAAGATCAGACACTACACGTCGGCGTCGGCACGCACATACGCCTGAAACACAATCAGCCCTTCTGCAAAGGAGACGGGGGGAATCCAGAGTTCTCCTCCCGAGGCCATGAGGAGGCCAGTGCAGTTGCCATACACTATACACAAAACATTTAATTTATAATAGTTAGAACCTGGCCCTTGACCAAGCTGAAAGAACTATGTCTTATTTCACTTGCTCTTGAGTACGTCTCTTTTGGAGATAAATGACTGTGCGGTTTGCCAGTTCTCTCTTCTGTTTGGCGTTTTGTTTAGCTCCGCTTGTGACAAGCCAAGAGTTGATGCATCTGCTTGAATGTGTAATATACATCTTTGGTCAACTTAGCTTTTTTTCCTTGACAATATTATGTCAAACAATCACATCACAACTGGCTCTGATCTCTTTGTTGTTAGCTAATAAATTAAAGACTATTTATTATCTGCAATCCTTTTTTCCCTTTTAATGGTGACACATTTGTGGTGAATTATGGGGCAGCTTTATAAACTAGGCTTTGGGCCAGTATCGGCCCCTGCGTTCATGTGAATGTTCTCTCTCCCACTTGGCCTCCCAGCCTGGTGGTAAATCAAGGCGGCTGTCACAGCACACTAAGTTAGTGTGCGTCATTGGGGAAAGCAGGAAGCATTGGGGGTATAATTCTGTCCATCAAACTAATATGTTATATCAGTAGCTTTGTAATCTTCAGCAATAAGTTATGGGAAGTGACACCTAAGAATTTACTTTGAAAGCAACATGTTCCTCAGACTTTAAGCCAAAACAGACCCATTCTGCAGCAAGGGATTCTCTGTTTATATGAATGGATTTGTTGTTGCAGCTACAAGTCCTGTCCCATATCAATGGTTACCATATTTCAGACATTCCACAGCAAACTCTTTCTCCGGTTTAGAGTCCTTGCAGCAGAATCAGTAAAATAGGAAAGCACAAATTCTCTCTTCTTTTTGATCCTCACTTTTTCCCCCTTCCTTCCTTTTTACTGCTGTAACCTCCAGTAGCAGGATAGATAAATATACCACTTGAATGTTATCGTGACAAAGTGAACTCCTGACATATGGGAATGAATGGGTGGCCTATTTCTCTTGTCCATTCCTCCTCCCCCCCTTTTCAACCTTTGCCTTGACAAATGTGGGAAATGGCTGTGGAAAACAGCGGAATACACATGCACTGAGCTATGGCAGGTTTCTTCATGATAAATGTTCACATGATACAGAAGGATAGCCCTAAATAAGAAGGCAGAACGTCAGAGAGCTGGGTTTCCCTCCATGTCACTTATTCTTAGTGTCCAAATTAAAAGTGTCATCAGAAATAAAATTTTAAAAAAAAGGATATGGGTTTGAGAATTGTTTTCTGAAAATGTGATCTAAACTGAGAACAAATTATGGGGCTTTGTCTTTCAAACCAGCTTGTCCTACTCTGTGGGATGCAGCAACAATCTGATTTTCCACTCCCTAATAAACCAAAATCAGATGTGTGGGTAAGTGTCTTGAACAAGGAACAAGTTTGCAAAATTATTGTTGGGATCTATGAAAAGAAAAAGAAAAAAAGAAACAGTTTGTTGTGCAGGTTCTTGCACAATTAAATCCATTGCACATTTCAATGAGGAACATGTGCAACAGACGGTCAGCGCTTTCAATGAGGAACAAATGATGATGAACAGGCCTGACAAGATTTGAAATAGGGGGTTGAGTCCGTGCTTTTTATGGGGAACAAACAATGAGCAATAACCCAGCATGAACACACTTGCTAACTGGGTAAATGATTTGAATAGGGGACAAATGATGAGCAATAGCCCATCAAAAAAGGAAACAGCCAGCAATGAGGGCTGATATGTCATAGCAAAAATTATATCTCTGTATAGTCATGACAACTTGGTGGCATAAAGAACATGCAGAAATGAATTTTGCAGATTTCTAACCCTGATGTTGGAGAATATGCAAAGATTCAACTGTCAATAAGGTACTTCAAATTTTGCTCAGTAAGTATGTATATTCTTGCGTTAGAGTCTATGCACATTCATTGGCCAATGTATGTAATACATTGCCCAGGATACGGTAGATGGGACTCGTTAGCCTGGGAAGGCAGCTCATCTAAGAGAATGAAAACTCTGATCCCAAACCTCCACTGCCTTGTGGCTACATCCAGTTATGGAAAAGGCTTCAGGAGTCAACCTTGAGGCAAAATCCGGAGCCGGAGTCCCTGAGGCAGTTCATGGCTGAACACAGTCACATTCTGGCAACTCCTGCGACGCCACTGGAACCAACCATATTGGCCTCTGCCTTTCCATTGGACCATTTCAGCGACTTGGAGAGGGGGGATTTGCTGCATGGGAAACAGTCTATCCTCCATACCTACTTTACCCAGGCTTCGTGCACTGGAGAGGACACTCTGTTCCAGAACCACCATTCAGAGTGTGATACCATAGTCTTCCGAGACTGAAGGATGCCAACAAGGCAAGGAACTCAAAGGGTAGGCATATTGACCAAATTATGGATCTATTGATGTAGCCACCTTGGGTGTCTCAATGGGTGGTAGAAAGGCAAGGTAAACATTCATTAAATAATATTCTCTATGGAGTCTAGCAAATATGCAGAAGAGACATTTTTTACACACATTTAGTTTACATTAGCCACAACAATTTACTTTGCCATCTTAAAACCTGAAAGGAAAGATAGGAAGTATTTTTTCCTATGCTGAACTAATGCACTAACCTAAGGTTTCCTCTTTCCTGGCCAATCTCCTTTGTAATACATGGCTGAGAGCAGAGGTTCCCAACATGCTTTCCTCACTGCAGAAAAAATTCATCTGGCAGAATCCACAGGAAGTACTTCTGTGCAAGTCCCATGGTGAATTATGCCCAAAGTGATTAAAAATAAAACCTAATTGAATGACATTTCAAAATGAAGTTGTTCTCTAAATGAAGGGTAGACTATAGAACAGACTTCTCAAACCTGGATATATTATTGTGTTTAGAAAAGAGAAATCATTTTTCAGACAAATCGCTAAGGGCACAATCCTAAGGGGGAGTTGTGTCACAAAAGTGCTGTAAAGCACTTTTGCGTCACTCTGAAGGTGATTAGGCCAGCACCACCACGGGCCCCAGAGGACAGGTGAGTTGCGTTGGCGAAACTCAGCTGGCGCGGGGGCATGGGGAGGGCGAGAAGGAGGGAGGAGGGAGGAGGGAGGTGTTTCGGGGTGGGGGAGAGTGGGCAGCCGGGGTTCCTGGGGGAGGGCAGATGGGAACTGGGAGGTGGGGCCAAGACCCAGTGATTATGCCGGATCCTGACCCCCATTCCCAGGCAGCGCAGAGTAAACTAGGGCTGCTCCATTCTACTTGGGTTTGTGCCACCTCCTGAGATAGTGCCGATCCAAGCAGACCCATTGGGGCCTCCGCAGTGGCAGCATGGGCTGTGCTGCTTTTGGCCCCAAACTTGCGTTGGACGCAGTGCAGGCTCACTGGCCTGCCCATTTCCAATGCAAGTTAGGACTGCACTGCCCAAGCCCAATCCTATCCTCCACCCCACCCCACCCCACTGAAGCAGTTGTACCAAAAAGGTGCACACTGTATCCAGCTGAAAGGCTTCAGAAGGGAATTTTGAATAGCCCTTTTTAAGCCTTCCACTATAATATGCTTCTCCGCAGACCTGCTCCTGCTCTTTAGCTGGCACAGGCACAAGGGGAAGAAAGGGGTGAGGTAGTCTGAAAAAGAGGGGATAGGATCCGGCATGTGCCATTACCACCAGATCCACCCCACCTGCCACCTTCCCATCCCATGTTCCTCCGCTCCTCACCCCATTCTGCCTTCTCTTGCCCCATCACTACTTCATTCCTCCCTTTGATTACCACTTAATCTTGCATTTAGGGGTTCGGTTCCAGGTCAGGTTCAAGACAATCAAGAGATTTTTGGTTCAGGTTCAGTTCCGGTTGACTAAAAATCCTCTGTGAACCCATTTCAACAGTGATTTCTGAAAATCTTCTCTAATTTTAAACTGGGGTCAGTAAGCAACAGCCAGAGCATAAACCGAACAATAAATAAGTCGGTGATTGCCGAAGTAATGCACACTGAAGGCTATATGTGCTTGTACAGTCCAAAAATGATTCCATATAACTTCCCTCCCCCCCCTCAAATTTAAACATTGTTCAGTATGTAATATAGAGAGGGATAGCTAAGCTACATAAAGCTATTATAGAGCCATAGTTCAGGGTGGGAGGGTATTGTTAACAAGTGGCTAGCTACCACTGTTAATGGGATTTACTATTCACTTGACACTAGTAAACTGAAATGCTGATTAGCTCTTTTTTCTTTTCTTTTTTTAACACAAATATACCTCACTGTAAGGTACCGAGATCTTGATCTGGGAAGCCAGGCACATTTGTTCATACACCAGAGCAGCAATTCACCAAAAGGAAGATCCTCTGAAAGGTTATTCATTATACTTAACAGTCATCAGTGTGGCTAAAATGCAACTGATAAGATTTAATTCAGCCCTATAAGTTCCCAAACTTTGGTCTGAGCAACTTGTGTATATGGAATATACCAAGCGGTTTCGGTGAAACTACATCTTGCCCTACCTGCTCCACCAGCCCTGGTTAGATCCCAGCTGACTATCTGTGGGATCTAACTGTCCATTAGAACTAGATCAAGTGGATTCAAACAGCAAGAGAGGAGATTCTGGTTGGATATCAGGAAAAAATTCTTAACAGTAAAGGCGGTTCAGTAGTGGAACCAATTAGCAAGATGCATTCTCCCTCACTGGAGAGCTTGAAGCAGAGGCTCTACAGACACCTGTTTGAGATGCTGTAAGAGGATTTCCTCATACAGGCAGGGGGTTGGACTAGATGACCTTGTGGATACCTTCCAACTCGATGGTTCCATTTAATGAACACTGGTTTTCTTGTTGCCTGATATGCCTTGATTGTGCCTCTGACGATGGATAGCCTACCACTTTCTGAAGCAGACCGTTCTACTGCCAAACATCTTACAATCTAGGAGTTCATCTTAAAGGTTAATTGAAATCTTCCTTGTTGCAGTTTAGATCCATTTGTCCTAGTCCTACCCCCAGAGCACCTGAGAACAAAGCTACTCTAACTTCCACGTCACAGCCCCTCAAATACTTGTAAACACCATGTCATCAAATAAATCCATAAAACGTCAAATGATCATACGTTCTATTAACACATGTGAAATCTCTCATTACATTTCATGAAAGATTTCACATGAAATGAAAGATTTCACATGTATTAATAGAATCTGCAACCCCAACAGTACCGCTATGACCCCCCTCCCCCCAAAAAAAACCAGTTTACTGTGAACATAGGTTTATACGTATTTACAGGATTCCAAAGGCACGCATAATCTTCCATGCACACTTGGTGCTTTTTCGGACACCCTCTTAATGCCCTAAAATATAGCCCCCAAATCATCGGGGGCTCTCCTAAGGAGCATTTGATATGATGGCCAGAGCTGCTAGCAGAAGGGGAAACTGGCAAGCAGCCCCTCTGCCCGTGCATGTATGAGAACACTCTGCATGTGCAAACAATCCTCTGTGGATTGCAGCCAGAAACTTTATATTCCGTGTGCTAGAGGTTTCACTTAAAAAACCACATAATGGTGGCCAAGTGATATGCTCCCCCAATAGTACATACCCTGACAAACCGCAAACAACCTTAATTGCATGAAGCCGTGGCAAATTCAAATACAGCCCAAGGGAAAAGGAGGAACAATTTGTGCTAAGAAGTGTTGTGTTTGTTTTAAGAAGGCAAAAAATGTTTCAGCTTAATGGTTAGCCAACATCTTGTTTCATAAGGTCAGAAATAACTATCTGGAGGTTAATGTGCTGGACCAAGAACTTGCAGCATTTGCTATTAAATGCCAAGCTTTGGATTACCATGCACAAGTGATTTGGTCTCACTGTGCCTAGATTTATAGCTTCTAATACAACAGAGGAATATCTGGAGCTTTGAAAGCTGAGAACTTTTACCCAGAAGATCAACTATGGTCATATTATGGTACATTTGAAGCAACCTGCAAGCGGCTAGGGACAATGCCCAATTTCTGAACATCCAATTCCCAAATATGGAGCCAAACACAGAGATTGTCCTAAAACCATATTTTACTCAGAATGTTCCAGAATTGATCATTAATATCTGCAACGCTTTTATCAAAGCTAACGTAGATGTTCTTTTTGCAATGTTGAGCACTGCTACCCAGATGCATGATTTCCAGTGTTGGGAAAACCCAGCGGGTCTTGACTTGAGTCGAGTCCCCCATGACTCGACAAAGAGTCCTAAGGGGGGTATTTTCTGAGTTGCTGAGTCACCCTTTAGTGACTCTAATGGACTAGAGTCAAGTTGCCCCCCCCCCCACCTTTAAAAAGCCAAATGTGGAAAAAAACTAGGTGGCTGCTGCTAGGACGTGTGTGTGTTGGAGCTCTCTTTGAACACTGCCCTGATATCCCTGCCCACCAGTAAAGAGAGCAGGAGGAGGGACGGCCAGGAGGAGAGAGCCAGGACAGAAGCAGAAAGAGGGAGGAGGGTCATGAGCAGCATCTGGGAGCTTACCAGGATGGCCTGATCCTTGGCAGCCCTACTCAGACGTAGTCCCACTGCAACTTGTCATTCAATGAAGCTCCCTCCCCCAAGTAACAACGGTGTCAAGAGGCTGCCACGTGGTTGGAATGCAGAATTGGGCAAAAACGTTTTCTCCCACCTCCCTGGGCTTCTGGCAAGAAGGGCTCTTGGGCTTCTCCTTCTTCTGCTCTCCCTCAGCCAATAAAAATATCCAAATGCCCATCCTTTGTCCAGTGATCATCTGTTCCTTCCTTCCTACCAGAGATGAGGAAAAAGAGCTCACTCCTGCCTTCCCCCCTCCTGCACAATTCATTAGCCCTTTTCTGCCTCCCAGCTGGAACCTCCTACTGCTCGCCATCGGAATGCTTGCCCCACGAGGTTCTCCATGCTGCAGAAACAGTACAGGCACACTCAAGTCAGCATGCATGGGGACGAGTGCTGAGTCAGGGGGCCCTTGACTCGAGTCCGTCAGCATGGAGGCTTGTGTTAGCCTCTGCAGGCTGGCGCGCCTTTGTGCCTTACGGTACGTTTGCAACCCTCCTGGGCCAGTGCAAGAGACTTGTGCTAGCCCAAGGGCACCTCTGGATTGTGCCCTAAGCTGTGTAAACATACACTCTGCTGCAGGATATGGGAGAGTGAATCGCCTGATTAAGACACTCTTTGTTGTGCTTTGACCACCTTTGTATATGCGGTCCATTGTTAATCGGTGGATGCTTATAATTTCATTCCATTAGATTTCATTATTCACCCCATCTAGTGGCTGAATGCAGTACAGTGTCTATACCAGTACATTCTTGGGCGACAACAGAGGAGCAAGAAACATGGAAGTGGGTATTTAAAGCCATTTTCCCACTGATTTGGTATCCACTGATTTGGTATTGAATTTTTTTCCCACTAGGGGTTCCGGAACAACTATTTAATGTTATGTGGTTCCATTTAAATTAGGAGCCTCCAAATTATGGAACCCCTTTGAGCAATGATAACGAGACATGACCTGTATGTATGTATGCATGTATCAATCAATCAATAAAAAAATAAATGTTTATTATGAGCAAAAATTTAGGTTAAAATCTTGAATCTGTCCTTAGAAAAGTGAAGAAAGTTTGCACTAACGGCTTCCCATAAATGCAGACTGAGGGCCCAATCCTATCCTATCCAATTTTCCAGTGCTGGAGTAGTTGTGCCAGTAGGGTGTGTGCTGCATCCTATGGTGGAGAGGCAGTCACTGGGGTCTTCTCAAGGTATGGTAATATTTGTTTCCTTATCATGGCGCTGCACTGTGGCTACACTGGAGCTGGAAAGTTGGATTGGGCCCTGAGACATGCTGAATTACTTCATGATCAACTGGACTAGACATAGATTTTTACGTATTCACTGGGGATCTACCATTGGCTAACAAGTGACCTTGTATGCTTAAAACTGGATATCTTCATAGACTATTTACTGTTATGCGGTTCCATCTAAATTAGAAACCCCAAATTATGGACCACAAATCTCCAGAGTATGGCAGAAACTATATGGGTACAAGATGAGTAAAAGACACAGTACTTAACACTGGGCAACAATGGGGTTGGATTTGCATTTTAGGAAAGTGATTGGAATGACACTAATTCTTGAACAAAGTTCTAACTATGTATTATGCACATATTCTTAAGTGTTCTTAACTAATTATATTCTTAATTAATCAAATGCAACTTTATCAAAAATATTAAACATAAAAATGTTTGAACAAAATAAAGAAACCCATACACAAAGAAGCAAATTATTCAACAACATTAACAGAAAGATAACATCAAAGCCACCTCTCAAATATACGTTTTCTACAGTTACTTCTCCACCTGCTTTCTGAAAGTCCTCATGAGCTAATTAGACAGACCAACAGGAGTCACCACCCTTGAGAAGGATATGCTCCTTGTCAACCTCACCACTTTGTTTCAGATTGCAGAGACTCTTGGATCTGAGCATACTCTGAAGATTGCAAAGCCTGGAGATCATGCTTAGTAGTGCTTCCCCTAGTAAGAAGTTTAGGAAACCTGACAGTTTGAAAGGACGGGGAAAATCTAGTGCTTTCCAGAGCAGGAATTTTATTTGGCTTCCTTAAAACCATCTTGTTTCAATCCCATATACACTCTGACACTGTAATACAACTGTCAACTTCCTTCTTTCTGTCTAATATAAACAGAGAGAATTAGAAAGAACAAACAACAGTTGAGTTAATCCTTTGCTTTGCAAATCTTCTGCTGACTTCACAATCTTTTGCTAGTTCTTGCCTATTTATAAAGGTTGTGGGGGCTAAACTACATTGACACAGCAAGCTGGACCACAATTCCACAGAGGGTTTTGAGATTACAGCGACTTCCACTCTACCCATTCTTGCTAATTTCTTTTCTGTAAATAATGAAACGTATAAACCCAGCAATTTCACTCCAAGTCAGATGCACACACTATTCTACCCATATTGTTTAAACAAACTGCACAGGATGCAGGGTATGCATAAGTCCTGAGAGATTTTTAGCTTCACATTGTATTTAAGTTTCATTTTCCACTACCCATCCACATAATAAAATATTGCAACTTAACTCCACTGGAAAAGTTAGCCTTGCTTGAAATGACAGCTATTGCAGGGGCCAAAAAACTGAGCTGTGAACCAGGCAAGGCTCATGTTCAAACCTTGCCTCAGCCATGAACTCACAAGATGGCCTTAAGCAAGTCACAGTCTCTTAGCCTCACAGTTTGCCTTCCCCCAACACAATATGGAAATAATACTCATCTACCTGACAGAGCTGTTTTAAGGATTACAGAAGAAAATGTATGTTGGAATAAAGAACCAAAAAGATGTTAAAGATTATTACATGGACGCAAGAGTGCTTGTTTGATAAAGATAAGGTGGACAAAAATGTTCTACCATTCCAAGCCCTGAAGTTTTTATCAGTTACAACATCTGACCCTCCTATCCAATCCTCCTGAAATTGGGCAGAGAATACAAAGTCATCACCACCCCTCTAAATTAAGTACAGATCTATTGAGAGATAAGTTACTCTGCTTGTAGTGCAAGAAAACAACAATGAGCAATTGTCCAAAAGGGGAGGGGATTTTATGCATTTTTATGCAGAAGTCAGTCCCAGAGTGTTTTCAAAGGAGTTTATTCCAAGGTAAGTGTACACAGGATTGCGGAATACTTACTTGAGAGCAAGCCCCTTTGAATTTAATAGCGCCTACACATAAGACTGCAATTAAGTTTTCTTTGAATTTCTGCTTATGGCACACTTCTTAAAAGGCATAGGAGCCCTATCAGAAAAACACACTGGCAACAGTAGAAACTTTTCCCCTAATGTTGATGCAGAGGTAAGAGGAAAACATTGTGTGATGTTGGAAAATGTGCAGAACATCAATAGTTTAGGGTGCATTTAGGCCCAATATTTTCCACCTGAGGATTATGCATATTACCCAGCCAACATACAAATGTATTTGAAGGTTATGTATATTAACAAGGTAATGAACTAAATTTCTATCCAGTGTCTGTTATCAGCACTGAATGGTCAATGCTCAAAATCCATGTTCTCCACACAACAATGCAGATGTAGGCAAGTGCCCGTGTTTATGCACACCAACTCACATTTGTGTGTGTGTGTGTGTGTGTGTGTGTGAAAATCCTTTTCTCCAAAATCACAGTAACCATGCTTATGAATGAATGGGTTGGTGGGGAGTGCGAGGAACAGGACAAGGAATTTGTGTCTGATAATTCCACCCCAAACCTCCACATATTGATCAGAACATATACATAGGAGGCTATAAGTGTACATCCCAATAAGATTAGGTTCTGAAAATGCAATATACAGCTTCCTGTTTTAGAGAGTATAGTTTATGCATTCAAAATTATGTATGTAGGAGTATATGCATGTAAGTCACATGTTGTTAGTTCTGAACAACATGCAGATTGTGGTTGATCATCCCCGAACTCATTTCTGCTATGTTGACCATCCTCATAGGATTACAGTCTTCTGGGAACAATAACCATCTGCATACAAAAATTGAATTCCTTAATAGCAGATTTGAAAAGAAAGCTGCTTAACTTTTTCAAACCACTGCCCATTATTCATGTGTTAAGTGGAGGTGGAACAATCTAGAAGTAAAATGAAATATAAAAATACCTTGCAATAAAATCTGTTTCAACTAATTCACATCTGAAGATAGGGAGAAGAAGCCTTTGTTATCATGCCTTCCAAAAATTATTTCTTCAGACCTTGTCAGAGAAAATGTATCCTAGTTACCATTACATAATATATAATGTTTCAATTGTATAAAATTAAAAATACAGTTCTGGGGCGAAAAAAACTACATGTGTCTTAAAAATTGTTGCCAATTCTTTCACACTAATCACATGACGGAAATAGCTATTTCCAGCTCACAGGAATGGGTGAAAGGACAACACTGTGTGTGTGTGTGTGTGTGTGTGTGTGTGTGTGTGTGTGTGTGTGTGTGCAGGGCCTAGGATTGGGGGGTTAAGGGGGTAATTTGTACCCAGACCCAGGAGCCAAAGTAGGGGGCCCAGAAATTTCCTGGGATCTTACATTTTCCTATCTACTCAGACAGGTTGCCTGCATTGGATGCTGGGGATACTACCACGAGTGTGTGGCTGCAGCTACTGGCAAACCAGGGATGCATACATGACACTCCTTAACACAGTGTCAAATCCTGGAAGAAACTGGGCTGCTACAGTAGCTCTTTGGCTTGTGGATCAGCTTACCATCAAGGACTGTACAGGAACTCAGGGACACAGCTCCAGGACTACAAATGTTGCAGAAGCACGTTTTGGTACACACAGGACACTTTCCATTCTATTGTGAGCCAAAATATGATAAATGTTAATTTTCTGCATGATTTTCTATATTTAAAAGATTTTAGAGAGACTTAGGAGTGTGTTTGGTTTTCCATATTACTGTATCTAGCTGCCAGTGCCACTGGATGTGTAGACCTGGGCTCCAAAGACTTTTCCAGCTGTCTGCACCCTCCTTCCACCCTGTTTTGCCCCTCCCTGGCCCCATTCTGCCTGCCCGTCACCACCCTCCCCTGCCCTGTTTCACCCCTCCCCCTTTGCAAAGGCCCCCCCCCAAAATCCCCCCTGAAAAAAAAAAATTCCTCTCAGAGGTCCTCTGTGTGTGCGTGTGTGTGTGTGTGTGTGTGTGTGTGTGTGTGTGTGTGTGTGTGTGTGTTGGGGTCCAACCATGAGTTTTAATTAAAATGTTCCATTTTCAGAGTGGATGACCAAAAAATTGTCCCCACATAACTGTAGTTCAATGTAGCAGAATGTTTGAATGTCTTCCCATGTGGGTTCACTGGAGGGCGTGGGGCAGTATCCATGCTAGTACTGCATCTTATTGTGGCCAACTGTCAAGTTGGTTTTCCACTCAATCCAGAGTACCCACCCCATGTGGGAAGAGCATTAAAACATTGTCATGGCTTCATGAATGAAGCCCCCATTACATATATTGTTATGCTCTGTAATCAGCCTCTCCCCTGCCTTCCCGTTCTCTCTTTCACACAATTGTGCAACAGTACAAACTAAATGGCACGCCATATGAAAAAGGAGTGAGTGGAGATGGAGGGGTCCATACTTGCAAACTGCTTTGTTCAACTTGTCCAACGTCCATTTAATCTATCAATCTGTAAACCATTTTGTGAACTACTCTTGCTGAAAAGCAGTATATAAATATTCTTACTCATCATCATCACCATCAACAACAACAACAACAACAACCCCTATTGTAATTGGTGCAGTAGGCACAATCCCCAGGGCCCTTAAGAAATATCTGGCCAATACAGGCATTAACAAAATAACAGTTGAACGACTGCAATAAATCATACTACTAGGAACATCAAACATTATTCAGCAATGTCTTAGCAGTTCTTAAACTTTTGGGTAGTGTTCGAACTAGTGAACACCCAAAAATCCCAGTCCAAACATCTGGTGGGCTGTGACACCACAAATATTACTATTAATAACTTTCAGGAGAGTTGGTAGACACCAACTAAGGTGTCTTTAAGGTAGACACACCATATCCATTTTCTTAAAGGACAGTCAAAGCAACTTGATTTCTGTTCCAATAGGCACCATCTTCAAACTTAAAAAATATTCCAGAGTTTTCATATATTGTATACACTACAGCATATGAAATGTGCAAGATGTCTAGAGGTCCCGGACTAACCTTGAACTTCAAGTTCCCACTGTTTACCCTAACAATGTGCTACACATACACAACTTGCTGCCTCAGGTTGACCATGACGTACAGCATGGCTACAGTAACCAAGTTAATTGTGATATCACTCTTGCCATTTGAGTACTGTGGTTCAGGCTCTGGTAGGCAGTCAGTCTCTCTTTCATTAGAAAGCCCTCATTCTTCCCTGCTTGATTTCTACTAAGACTTTTGGCATAACATTTCAGAGGCAGTGAAGCTATGTTCTCCATCCATTTGGCCATGAATTTGAATACAAACAAATCAAACACAGTGGAAAAGAACTCCAGGCGACCATTCTCCAGGTAACTAACATTGTCCACTCAGTAATTTCCTCTGACATATTATGGATAGGGTGACTCATGCTGCTGGGTTTATAGCCTAGAAGTAGTGACCATCACTGGTTTGATTATTGATCTATTTAAAATTCCTCACTTATACCATTTCAAAGTCTTGACCCAGGAAATTATAAATGTGAAATAAGAACTTCTAAATGTTCATTAGAACCAGGCTAAAGACTAAAATGCATCCATTTACAATTCTGGTTTACCTTTGGTAGCCCGAAGCAGCCAAAATCTCATGTCAAAGCTTCGGAAATTATCAAATACAGTGTGCGTTCCTCATAACATCTGAGAGTAAAGCACATTTTCTTTGACTGCAAGCACTCATGCTGTACATACAAATTTCACAATGTACAAGTTGCCCAATGTGGAATTTACGTAACTTGTGCATAAAGAACAATGTCAACCTGAAGTTGAAGAATCACATTTTTCATGCTTCCTTGTGTAAAAGAACTTCTTTCAACTAAAAAATGATCCCAGCAGAACTAGGATCTTGCTTCTTGGTGGTTTTGTTCTCATACGAGGTAAGCACTCAAAAATGATATCTTCCATCTGCAAATTTCCACCTCATTCTGCAACATGCACATGCCAAACTATAAATGACAAGCATAAAGTCACCCAAAAAGCTTCATGACTGTTCACAGTTGAGCAAGAACTTGAATCCAAGCCTTCTCAGGCCTGGCCTATTCCACTCCACCACATTTGTATGGACTGTATTCTGTTTTCTATTCCCTTCACAAACTTGATAAATGGATGAGACAGAGAACTTTCTGGGTGGGGAAGCATTTTCACAAGCCTTTTAATACAATCCCAGGTAATTCTAATCCACCCTTCTGCTAAATGGATTTATGCAAATAGCATGCCAGGCTCTTCAAATGAGTGAGTTTAATGCCAGCTCCCGAAGTTATCACAATCAACTGATCCCCACCACTGACATTAAAAAATTATCCCCATTTTAAAACCTACAACCAAAATGATATGTTTCCCCCTAATTTGTGGCAGTCACTTTGATGATGGGAAAGGCTGACACAGAAATGTATTTGAACAACGAACATAATGCTACAACTTGGCCTCCAAGCACACAGTCGTTTTAATCTCTGATGGCAAGAAAGTAAACAGCGCAGGCAGGGGGTTCTCCTTAACCCACACACGCCTAATAAGTTTAAGATAGCAGGCCAGTGCATCTAAATAAGAATCCAGAGCCAATTTAATAGTATTTGTTATAAAGCTATATGTAATTATATTAGTCAATCTTTATTAGAAGGCACATAAGTGCAGAGAACTCTATTACAATCCTTCTTTCTAATGATCTCTTCACTATCATAGTCATAAAAGCCCGAGATAAATTAATCATCTGTTTGCAATCATGAGTAAACATCAAGTCAATTAACAATTGATAAATAAACAGCAGACCCCTGAGGCTACCACTGTAACAAACGCAGACACTGCTCATCTCCACACTATCATGCAGCTCTGCCATTTAATTTGAATGCTGAGCCAAAAATATTTATCAAGCTACAAGTCACATGGGCTAGGGAGGGAGGTGAGTTTACAGAGATTCTGTATAGGAAATCCGGCTTGAGGTTTTGCTGATTGCCAAATTGCACATGAAGTTGTCTAATTTTTCTCTGGACATTTTTTCTCTTACAAGCCAAGAAATAGATAGGTAGTGAAGCAATCAGAAGTGGAGGGCCTGGGGTGGGAACAAGATGCTTAAGGTTTTACTCGCAAGCCATTTTTCCACTCAAAATCCTATCCAGCTGCTATCCCACTCATTGGGGGAAAGATACAAATTCCTGATGTAATTTAAATATTTGCATTTTTATATTGCCCTTCCTCCAAGGAGCTCAGGGTGGTGTACATGGTTTTATTTTTACTTAGAGGAAAAGCAGCTGGGGAGGTGATTTTCAAGTGGAAAAGCTGATGTTGAAAAAAATTCTGATCCACCTTTCTCTATTACAGCCTCCATGGCTGATTTGGTTTTGTTCTGTGTTTAAATGTCTTGGAAAAGCTACAGCCAACGGTTTGCCTTGTCTCTTCCCTTATGAGACCTGCCTTGCTGGACTTCTACCAGCCCTCTCTTTCCAACACAGGACAGCATGCCCTCATATTCTTAAATTACCAAAGACAAACTTTTGCCATTTTTAGCATGTTCTTCTAGTCAAACATGCAATCACATTTGGAAGAGAGAAACCAGCCAATGAGTCTCTAGACACACCTTCAAACTTTGTATCCAGCAGCTACTAGGCAATTTCCTTCTGTTACCTCCAATTCTGCTTTTTAGAAAATCCAGCATTCCTAAAAAATATAATGTACCATTGGATGAAAGGAATGCAATCAAAGGGGAGCAGAGGAGGAATGCTCTTGAAATATATGGTGGCAGGAAAAGTAGGTGTGAAAATTGCAGAGCTCCATAAAAATCCTATAATCCATGAGCAGCCCTGATTGCAGTTTTTCTCCACATTGCAATTATTTCCTAACTTCTAACCCAAGAGATAGTTTTCTTACTCAAGAAAAAGAAGTCACTTATTGCAACTGTTCTTCTGAAGTAGAAAGAATGCTGATGATGTAACAGCTTCCACATTGCAAAATAAAAATTTGGGGAGGGGGCTAAAAGAAGATACACCGGGATTAGAAAATGGGGTCAAAGGCAGTATTTCAACTGTGAAGTTTTAAACTATATTGAAGTTGGCACATGCTTATGGTGTTAGATAACAAATCTCAGTGTCAGTACTATAGAAATAATCCATTTGCAACCCTGAGCAATTTTATATTTCGGACATTCTTAACATCCTGTAAACTGTATTGATACTGCACATGTACCATAATAGTTTGAAGTTCACTGATAGGAAATATTTTTATAAGGAAAACTTCTGTAAAAGCACATAAAAGCAACATGAATTCTGAATAGAACCACAAACATCCATCTTGATTGAGGATGCTTCCATCATTCAGCCAAAGCCTAAACTGACCCAAGTTAGAAGCAAACATAACATGCTAAAAGAACACCAAACCATTCAATCAAAGCCTCTGTGTATTCCAGCTGGGACCACATTGCCTTCTTGCTTGGTATATGTATCCCCCTATTTCTGAAATTCTCATCCCCTTCTTACAGAACTGTAGCCAAAATAGGAAACCCCACAAAGATAATGGAAGTTTCTGGGTACTCACTGAACTTCAGAGATTTGAAGTGAGAGAGAGAGAGAGAGAGAGAGAGAGAGAGAGAGAGAGATTAATATTGAGGGGAAAAAGTAGGGCTTATGTATTCTTGTGTGTGTGTGTGTGTGTGTGTGTGTGTGAGAAAGTTGGGGAAATAACTTTAAATTTCAAAGTGGGTACCAACAAAAATTTGAACTGCAGGTTAGCTCGATATGCAAAAGAGAGAGAAAGAATAAACTAAATGGAGAAGTTCAGAGACAGAGAGAGCTACTGGCTCCCACAAAGTCTCTGAAACCTAACAACGCAATTCAGGACATGCTTAACCTGAAACTCCAACAGGGACCACTGAGACTTGCAGCCCAATCCAATCCATTCCCTCCCCCATTGATTCACATGTGTCACCTGTGTGTGTGCTGCAGCCTGCAGGGGCACAGTTCCGGAAGTCTCCTCCTTATGCGGGATAAGCCTCTGGTGCCTGAACAGGCCTATTTGTTTAGCAGTTTAGCTGGCGCAAGTCTGAATGAACCCAGAAAGGCAGGTAGGATATTGGCGGTACTGTTGCCACTGAAGCTATACCCTTCTAAGCAACATTCCCCATCCACACACACACTGTGCAGAACAGTTAACAAACCTGAGCAGTATATAACCACTGTAATCTTAAAATGGACAATGGCCAGTCTCGTAACTAGGCTACATGTGAGGTACAGCACAATCCTATGTATGTCTCCTCAGAAGTAAATCTCATTGTGTTAAATGAGACTTATTCCCAGGAAAGTGTACATTGGACTGTAGTCTTAGGGCACAATCCTATCCAACTTTCCAGCACTAGTGCAACCGCAATGCAGCCCCAAGATAAGGGAACAAAAGTTCCCTTATCTTGAGGAGACCTCTGTGACTGCCTCCCCACCACAGGATGCAGCAGCACATGTCTCATTGGCACTGGAAGCACTGCAGCACTCCACCAGCACTGGAAAATTGGATCGAATTGGGCCCTTAGTCTCTAAATCAGGGTTTGTTACCTGAAATTCCAGCTCTAGACAAAATGTTTCAGGGTCAGTTCCAATGATAGTACCCTATAACAAAATGATTGATCTGGACCTCAACTTTACTTTGCTGGCAGATTGGATGACTACAGAACTCCAAAAATTGCCCAAAGCAACTTGCCCCAAATCAAAGCAAATTATCCAGAAGTTAATTCTCACTCTCCTCATCAACCACTAAAACTATTCCTGAGCACGAGCCACCTTGTTCTGAACTGAGCTGTAACTTAAGACAGCAGTTTTAATTAAGATCTACTGTGTAACATGGAAACGGGGCATGTGTATTTGACCATACTAAGCTGTAATTGGGTGACTGCTTCCTTTGTCGTTTGATTGAAGACCTTGATCATATTCATTTTAATAAAATTAGAACAAGTATCATTTCAGAAAGAGAAGTAATTATCTCTAAACTGTAATCTGCCTTCCGTTGGAATGCATGACATCGAGAGTTCTCCTTAATGGCAAAGTTATAGTCCTGAGACTTAATTAAGGATCTTTTCTAATCAAATTAACTTTCACTTCTTAAGTAGAGGTTTCTAACCTCAAAGTGGCTTTAAAACATTGTTTCTTTCAGCCATTATCCTTTGAAGAGAAAGATAATGTCCCCTTGAAGTGATTCTCTTAGAATGAGTTATTATGCCCTGCTTGACTACAAATACTACAAATATATATATATATATATATATATATATATATATATATATATATATATATATATATATACATACACACACACACTTAAAATAACACACAGAGTTCCACCAATTATTTCAAGGTGTGTTTGATATCTTTGGAATTAGCTCTGCATGTTGAAAAGAGCTGTCACCTTCCTATTGGCACTAGGTAAAATTTGTACAGAACTTGTCAAGTCAAACGGAATAGACTGTATCATAGCTGTTTGAATGTTAAAGCAATTTGCTTCCTGCTTTTGTTTTAAAACTACTTTTTTGTGGATTTTGTAATGGCTAAACAATAAAATGAAACGGAGCTGCAATTCAACTGAACCACCTTCACTTTGTTTATAACGGGTGGGGACTACTGGGGATGATAAACTGCGATGGTAAAATTTAAATATGCAACAATAACAATTTAAAACATTCATTTTTGAAGATGTTTGAGAAAACAATACAAATGCAGTGTTAAAAAGGATTTAGGAATGCTTCTGCCTTTATGATACCAAATTGCCCATCTGTCAGGTAGTGCAGTCACTGGTCAACTTAAACCAGGGGTGTCAAACATAAGAGCTGTGGGCCAGATATGGCCCCTAGAAACTTTTTATCCAGCCATCATGATAATTGGGCTCCCCCAGCGCCATCATCAGCTGCTCTCAGTTGCTGAGATGCGAAGTGACACTTTACCAGAAGTGGCACTGCTGAAAGGGCAGCCTGCATAACTGGGCTCTTCCATATCTTGAAAATATGATCAAGGTTTGTATATTTTATCTTTTGTCATTTGTAACCAATGAGTTCCTAAGCGAGAACAAAGTGTTTATTTATGGTCAGCATCTGCTTAATGATGTCACTTCCTGTTTAATGACATCTCTGTGGATCTGTCCTGGGATCCACAGTGGGATCTGTCCTGGGATCCTATGAATATGTCCTGGGTCCGGTGCTTTTCAACCTGTTCATAAATGACCAGAAGACAAGATTAAGCAGTGAGGTGGCTAAGTTTGCAGACAACAACACACTTTTTGGAGCGGTGAAGACCAGAAGAATCTCTCCAAACTGGCAGAATGGGCAGCAAAATAGCAGATGCTTTTCAATGTAAGTAAGTGTAAAGTCATGCACATTGGGGCAAAAAATCAAAACTTCAGATATTGGCTAATGGTTTCTGAGCTGTCTGTGACAGATCAGGAGAGAGATCTTGGGGTGGTGGTGGACAAGTTGATGAAAGTGTCGACCCAATGTGCGGCGGCAGTGAAGAAGGCCAATTCTATGCTTGGGATCATTAGAAAAGGTATTGAGAACAAAACGGCTAATATCATAATGCCATTGTACAAATCGATGGTAAGGCCACACCTGGAGTATTGTGTCCAGTTCTGGTCGCCACATCTCAAAAAAGACATAGCAGAAATGGAAAAGGTGCAAAAGAGAGTAACTAAGATGATTACTGGGCTGGGGCATCTTCCTTATGAGGAAAGGCTACGGCGTTTGGGTCTCTTCAGCCTAGAAAAGAGACGCCTGAGGGGGGACATGATTGAGACATACAAAATTATGCAGGGGGTGGACAGAGTGGATAGAGACATGCCCTTTTCCCTCTCACACAATACCAGAACCAGGAGGCATCCACTAAAATTGAGTGTTGGGAGGGTTAGGACAGACAAAAGAAAATATTTCTTTACTCAGCGTGTGGTTAGTCTGTGGAACTTCTTGCCATAGGATGTGGTGACGGCATCTGGCCTGGATGCCTTTAAAAGGGGGTTGGACAAATTTCTGGAGGAAAAATCCATTATGGGTTACAAGCCATGATGTGTATGTGCAACCTCTATGTCAGAATGCCAATGCAAGGGAGAGCACCAGGATGCAGGTCTCTTGTTATCTGGTGTGCTCCTTGGGGCATTTGGTGGGCCACTGTGAGATACAGGAAGCTGGACTAGATGGGGCTATAGCCTGATCCAGCTGGGCTCTTCTTATGTTCACTTCTGGCCCTCAGCAGGCACCATGAATGCTATTCAGCTCACACACCTGCTTAAACTAATATCTTATTTGACGCCTTTAAACAAACTCTAGTCCCACAACTTTAAAAAGTTGAACTGAATTTCACCACTAAGGGGCGAAATGAGAATTTGATTTATTTTATGCACATTCAATTTGCAACAGCTTGTTCAAGACTGTCTCCCGTTGTTAGATTAAATGATCTGTATTAATTGCACAAACTGGCCAACAGTCAAGAGAAGACAGGAGTATATTAGTGGTAAGTAGTATGCAGGTAACTGGAGTCTAAGCACCTATGGAGAACAAAGATCTCTCACCCTGGCAGCCCCTTTGAGGTCTTTTAGTAGAGATGGCTGTCACTGATTTATCTCTGTGAGCCATTATGCTTATATTAGCACTCTTAAAAACCGAAATCTGGGATTCATTGCTGGATGAGTTCTGGAAGCTGAATTCCATGATTGACAGTGCAATCATCGTCACCATGGAGTTCAAACCATGTTGCAAAATTTGTCAGAAGTCTCAACTTGTTTAGAATTTCTGCCCATCTCTGCCAAAGTAATTGGTGGTGCTTTGCCAAGATGCTCAAAGCAGTTCAGCAGCACAAGTGTTCCATCTCCAGTCCAACTATGTATGTGTCCTGGAACCCATTTGTCTCACCAGTGCCAACCTCTGGAGGGCTGGGTGTATAAGCAGTGTGCTTGCATAGTGTTATTCCAAGATGACACAAGGTAATCAATGAATTGTCACAGGTTGCACCTTGATTGTTTTTTAGCAATATCAAATTCTTCAGACTGCTACTTGCATAAAGATTTCAAGGGGAGAAAATAGCTGATTAATGTTCAAGTTTTTCTCATTCACTTAAGAATGCGCCCAGCAAACACTGATCAGAGCCATAAACTCAAGTCAAAACACATACTGTATTCTGAATGCAGAAAAGCCCCAGGTTCAAAGCCCAACAAAAATGGGTGTCCAGTAGGTTGTTTGGGGAAGACCTTTGCCTGAGACCTTGCAAAACTGCTACCAGTCAGAATAGTCAATATTGGGCTAGATCAGGGGTGAAACATAAGGCCCGGGGGCTGGATGCGGCCCGCAGAAGCTCTTTATCAGGCCCTCAGAATCTCCCAGCACCACTATCAGCTGGTCTCACTGAGGGGTCACTTCTGAAAGCATGCTCTATGTGATAATTGGGTTCTCCCATATCTTGAAAATATGGTCAAGATTTGCAGTTTCTCTTATGTCATTTGCAGATAATGAATTTCTAAGTGAGAAAGACGTGCTTATTTCTGATCATGACCGGCTTAATGACATCACCTCCTGCTTAATGATGTCACTTCCGGCCTTCAGCAGGCATCATGAATGATGTTCAGCCCACTGTATTAGCCATTATGATATGAGCCATTAGATATTTGATTTTCTCTGTAAACCGCTTTGTGAACTTTGTTGAAAAGCGGTATATAAATACTGTTGTTGTTGTTGTTGTTGTTGTTGTTGTTGTTGTTGTATGAAATGAGAGTGACACCCCTGGGCTAGATGGTCCAAAGATCTGACTCAAGATAAAGACAGCTTCATATGCAAATATCAAAACGAGGGCTACTGAAAACTTTCAGACAGCAGGGAATCACGTGTTATCATCTAACAAGATTAGATGCACAGGCATATTATTATCAGGGTTATGGTTCTGTTTCAGTGTTCTACATCAAGCTGTCACTAAGGAAGAGACCTGGCTATTTTTCATCATTAGACTTCCATGGGCACAACATGGCTTATTCTGACACAGGCATGATCATTAGATTGAGCAGCAAAACAGCAGGGAAATAGTCAGAGGGACACACCATTAAGTCTTTTCTTTATCATCCCTCTCTTGTCTCCCTCCACTAAGCAGGCTGATATTTCCCCCCATTTTTGTTAAATTGTGATGAACATCCAAACATTGGATGTGCAAGTTTTGTTCATGGTTGATCCAGGCTGTTTGCCCAATGCCATGACAAGTACCTGTGTTTGAAGTGGAGTCTGCTATTGTAATATTTCGTGAATAGGATTTCATTGGGAACTTATCTGTGTGCAGTGAGGAAAAAGGTCCTTTTACACACTACTTGTAATGGAGTGGAAAATTACATTTCCCATTGCAAGAACATCCCCATTAGTGGGAAAGCATATTCTTTAGCAGAGAGCTGGAATGCACCTCAGGCAGTGACGGGGTGACAGCCCAAGTAATGGAAGCTTGGAAAGACCTGGAAGATACTAAAATGAAAAAATGTTTTTCTTTATACATCGTGGTTCCTTCATAAACGTTCTCCCCTGATACATCAGAAGCAATTGGATTTGGAACACTGAGGTAAAACACAAATTTAAACAAGCGTGCTTGTCGTTTCTGAGAGGGAAGCGTATCCTTGTAGAAAAGAAAATGCTATAATATTCTCCTTAAGTAACTGTCTTAACAGCTCAGGTTATGGTAGAGATGTCCCATTGTTTTAGTCTGCTGCTACAGCAGCTTTCCTACAAGGGAGATTTCATAACGTTTGATGGTTTAGGGCCCGTTTATACATTATGAAAGCCATACGGAGACCACTTAAAAGAGCCTCTACTGGGCCATTGCTCCGTAGTGCAAGTGAAATATGTACATATGACTCATGGATTGCTCTGAGCATGTGGAAACTCTCCATGTCACATGGAATAGTTTGTGGTAGCCAACGTTCCATGTTTCTTTATATGCCAATGGTTACCATTAGTGATGCTACTGAAGTTTGATCATATCTGGCTCATAATATTAAGTTGTCCAGTTCACAGTATGCAAATTTATTTCAAGGTGCACTTCCCTGCTGAAAAAGGGTCTTCAGCTTTGAGAACTGAGATTCCTACAAGCTTACCTGCCTAATTTTGCTCCTGCACAACCTTCATTCCTCAGACTAGGCACATAGCCAGCTGTCCCAGTTGTGGTTGGCATATGTCCATTCATTGCTGAAATTGACTGAAACATGGGAATGTAATTTACAGAGCAATATCATGCCTCTTTATGTATACCTCAAGAGCAGGGCACAGATCATGTAAGTGTGACCTTTACAAAAGCAAATAATGAACCCATTGATGTTGCTATCCCCAACAACATCATTGCTACTTTCTGCAGGACTTGAAATTTTCTGGAACTCTAATTTTTAGTTAAAATGCATCAAAACTTTGTGGCTTTAAAATACTGTACAACCGACAACAGGGATACATTCACAATTTCAAACTTCAAATAAAATATCCTACACTTGCAACTTTCATCACCACCAGGATCTCCCTCTGTAACTTATCAGAATCTGGTTTTGCTTGCATGTGGGGAGTGTGCTGTCTATTGAACTCTGACTGAGGAAAAAAGGCTCTACTCAGATGCTGGAAACTTAATTAGCTGTATCAACAGGGTCAGGCCTGATGAAAGAGTTTTGTATAGGCCAAGAGAAGAGAATGGAAGACACTGGAGTCTAGGTTTATTTAAAGAGACTATCTACAGTTAACGCACTGTGCCAGTATACAGCACATCTCTTCAGCAAACGGGACAGGGACATCAGTTTTGCTGATGAAGTCTCTCCACACTCTGGCCTTGGGACATATTATTGACTTTTCACTCTTAGGACATGAAGCACCTCCTGTAACTGGAGTGCAGCGTACTTCCATTTGTGTTCTTAGATGAGTTATCTAAAGGAGATGTTACTTATGTGGTCACTTTGTTACCCTCACTTTCTAATGTTCTGTAGCTTTTGGTCACAGATCTGTTTCCTTTACTAGTATAAGCTTTAAACCTTCTACTCATTAGTATTTGGTACCAATGGCATCTCCCCTCCCCAGTCAAATAGCAGATATTAGCAGTGTATGTCAGGAACACAGTATGGGAGAAACCCCTTAGAAATTTTTCTTCTTGCTGTAGTTCCAATCCTGATTACACCCTGGGGCTGCAACTGAATGGGGGGAAAAAATGAGACACAAGGGCAAACTGTGTGTTGAATATAGCATGTAGTCTGGCCCTAAAGCTCACCTACACATTCCACAACTTAAAGCATACGTCTTTTCTGCAATCAGGAAATGTAAAGGTGTTCTAGGAACAAAAATCTATAAACACGCAAACTAGGACTTGAAGAATAGGATTATTGCAAGGATCTCATAAACATACAAAAGCTGCTAGTTGGGCAAGCTGACAGCCCCCAAAGATAAGTCAAGTGACTTCCAGAGATGACTGATCTGCTTAGACTGAGAGCAGCAGAAAGCTTTGAGCTTTACATAGGAAAAAAAACAGAAAATGTTGAGTTTTTCCTAACCGACAGGTTCAGAGTTGGTTCCAGAGGATGATGAGGTTGCATTCATGCCAAGGTCTTCACATTAGCAACAGGTTTATTGTCCCAACAGCACTGCCATTCCCATTTAGTGCAGAGCCCTGAGAAGGTCAGACGTGTTATGAGATAGTTATTTGCCCAAGACTACCCCCTCACAAAAAGCAGGAGCCAGCACTGAACTGTGGCCAGGAAGGTTTTGCCTGTTGCCTTGAAGGATCTGCAGTTCCCTCACCTGACTAGTTGTCCTGAGGCACAGTAAATAAGTTGATGCCCAAGTCTCATGGCTTCTACTTTGAACACTTCTATACCAAACACTACTGCTGCCATGGCAATCAAACATGTGCAGTCTCAATCTATACCTCCCCTGCACCATGGCTGATATTCACTGAGAGAAAGAATTCAACCATGTATTTTCACAATATCTCATTCAGCTGGCCCCTTCAACAACTAACTAGCCTGCAGCACATTAAAGACATGAGTTGATTCCGATGTAATGCCAAAGCATGTTTTATATTATGTGCATAATCAGCTCAAGCTTTGAGCATGTGCACCCTCTCCTTCTCTTCCTCTTCTTTCCTGGTTTGTGGGAAAACCATGATTCAGAAGGCCAGCTATGGTTTTGCCATGAATTCAGAAGTATCTGTAGAAGTCACATCCTTCAAGAAAAGGAGGAGAGTGCCTGCTTCCAAATCATGAATGGAATGGCAAAACATGGTCTGGTAGCATGTTTGGCACATCATGACAAACTTTAATTGGTGAGAGCTCCTTTAGTCAGACACAAGAAGCTTACAAAGGCAAAAAATGTGAAGGATATTTTTAAATACACTAGATTGCAATGCACATGCATTTTTTTCTTTTCTTTTCTTTTCAAGCTATAGATTGCCCCCCTCTCAAAAAGTTGAATGGAAAACAAAAACACAGTTTTGTTTATAATGCCATCACATGATTTAGGCTGCAATCAAATACCCACTGACTTGGAAGTAAGATCCAATCAAGGGGGCTTACATCTGCGTATATATGCATAAGATTGTGCTGTAAATGGCTGACCTTCGCAAATCAGTTTTGAACCACTAAAAAAAACAATTCCATGCATCTCAGAAGTATAAAATCTGTATGAGTTTCATCACTGATTCTAAATGGAATATGGATTACATTCCTTTCCTTTTTCATGCTTTGTTTAAAATGTGCAAAATATCTACGGTATATAATTATGCACCTTAAAAAGTTCAATTTATTGTTTAAAAATAGAAGAGATTATGGTAAAAGAGCATCATGGTAGAATGATTTAACTTTGAATTATATTGGGGGAGAAACACGCTTAGAAAGCCTACAGAAAATGTTAATCGCAATAATACTCCCAATCATATTTTCTACTGTTAAGTGAGCAAAAACTGTGTGGGAGAGAAATAAATATAAATTTCTAGATGGCACCATCCTTGGCATTTCTATGCATTCTTTTTCTAAATATATTCTTTATCTGAGCTGTCTTGAAGTACTTTTAATATAATTAAAGGCACAAAATGAGTGCCAGACTTGTCAATTTCAACAACAAAGTGCTGAAAGTCTTAGTGAAACCAAAAGATCCATCTCCCACACATTGTAATGAATAGGTTCATAAAAGGAAAATAGTTTAATTACATTTTAGTTCATGGATTGTTAATAGGCTGGAGTATCTAAATTGAATAATGTGATTCTGGTATAATAATTATGTGTAAATGAACTTGTTTAAATGATATTTTACAGCTTCTTTATAAAATTACAGCTAGAGGCAATGCAGTGATAGACACACAAAGGCCGTACAAAAATTATCATAAACTATTAGCTTGTTTGCAAAGGGTTTTATGTTAATCTTTTAGTACTTAAAGCACTCTGCAATTAACATATCATGGGGAGCTGCCTTGAAGCAAAGCCATGCAAATTGAAGTACTCAGATAAAAAGCCATTCACATTTATTTAAAAAAATCAAAGAAAACGGGTAGTGTAGCACTCAAAGGGGACTGGTTTTATATTTGAGATTAAGGAGGTGTAATGATTGTGTTATCTAACGATGGCTGTAATTAAAGCTTTTCTTCTGCAGACATGACAATAGATATAGCACTGATTCCCCTGTTTTAATTGTGAAAGTCATTTCATTCCAGGGCAGAAGTTATGAATAGCCTAAAATCAAAGGGCTAAAAGATGGCTTTGTTGATATTACTTGTTCAACAGCTGCCTTGTGGTTTGATACACAGATGAGAGGAAATAGTGAAAGGGATCCAGGGAGGTGTTGGGTATTGTGATTTTCCTGCTGGTTTCCTCTCCTTTTTATTGGGACCGGAAAAAAAAGCAAGCCAGGGATCTGGATGGTGATTGTAAACAAGCCATCTTTTCACATTTCAGTGTTGTTTTCCCTCCATTAGACTCCCCTGAACAAAAGGAGTCATAAAAGGACCAGGACTAAGGTTTTTATGGCCGCACTTCACTGACCGCAAAAGTTTATGCAATAAAGCCATCATCTGTTCGCAGAGATATCACACTTTTAGTGGAATATAGAACTCTCTGTGTGACTGTAATGCTGGTTATCAGAGACACTACAGAGGCAAAACAAAAACAACCAGGAAAGGGCACAAAGCACAAAGGTTGCTATATTTATGTTGTGTGTCACTGTCTGCAACAACAGTAGGAACTGAAGTGTTTCACAAGGAGGTGCACAGAGGGAATCAGAACTGGGGAACATAAACAGAGAAGAACTGAAACCCAGGGTGGCAGCCAGGCTGTCACACGTGTTGCACCATGTTAAACAAAGTTTGTTTGTTCCACATTATAGCCTTCAGTTTTAGGCAGAGAGGTTTAAAAACTAACCCAGTAGATAGAAATGAAAAGTATCAGTCAGAAAAATGGGGAGTGGGGGGAAAGCTTTGGGACAATAGTCAACTAACACACCATTCTGGAGAAATGACATTTAAGACTGGCCAATTGGGTAAAATTTATTTATTTATTCATTTATTTGCTGTATTTTTGTCCTGCCTTCCTTCCCAAAGGGACCCAAAGCAGCTGGGAGAAAGCGCCATTGTTTGCTTATATAAATTGTGCTGAGCCAAAGTATAAGCAGAGCTGTCACAGAAAATATGGCTGCCTGCCCTTGATACTGCCTTCACAAGAATCAGTGATGATCTCTTTATTGCCAAAGAGAAAGGTTTCTACTCATTCTTCTGGACTCCTCAACTGCTTTTGATACAGGTGATCACTCTCTGTTGCTTGACTCTATCAACAGGAATTCACAATTCTGTCCTCAAATGATTCTCTTCCTATCTTTCTAAATCAGGGGTGTCAAACATAAGGCCCGGGGGCAGGATGTGGCCCCTAGAAGTTTTTTTATCTGGCGCTCAGGCTCTCAGTTGCTAAGCAGTGCTGAGGTGTTACTGCTGAAACAGCAGCCCACATGATAATTGGGCTCTCCCATATCTTGAAATATGATCAAGGTTTGCGTATTTTCTCTTCTGTCATTTGCAGTTAATGAGAACAAAGTGCTGATTTCTGGCCATCAGTTGCTTAATGATGTCACTTTCTGGTTAATGACACCACTTCTGGCCCTCAGCAGGCATCCTGAATGCTAACATCGGCCCTCTGAATGAAACGAGTTTGACACCCCTGTTCTAAATGATCATTTCATGTTTCCACAGGGGAAAGGCTCCTCTTTCTCTTTTCCTCTCTTTGCTGGGGACCCTCAGAGCCCTGTTCTTGGTCCCTTGCTGATCTCCCTTTACATACTGTCCATAGGTGACCCCACCAAATCCCACGGTTTTCAGAACACTTATGTGGACAATACCCAGTATAATTTTCAATGCTTGAATCTTCTCCCTCTGTCCAGATTGTTTTTAGATTGTAGGCCCCTTGGGACAGGGAACTTTCTTTTTTAACCTGTGTAAATTGTCATGTACACTGATGGTACCATAATAATAATGGTATGCATATAAACTCTGGTGTTTTAAGTTTGAAAGATCAGCTATGGATTATCTAAACAAATCTATCGCAGTAAATGTGCCTTTTCCAGAAACTTCATATGGTTCTGATCAAAGGCAACACCTCATCTACTCCCAATGTTCACACAACCTGCCAAGTTTGTTTTCTGAACAAGCAACATTAAAATGAATGACCACCGTGAAAGTGCTACACCATAAATCATTACGTTGCCACGGCATCATTGAATGCGACCCCACAGAGCAAGGGTACGAAAGACCCCTTCCTCAGGGTATCTAGTCAAAGTGAGCCTACAGGAAGAGGGAGGATGCATTTCTGACCCCAGAGCTATTAATTAGTCAGACTGTCAGGGAGAGAAAACAAGAGAAAATATTAATTGGGAGCAGATGCATACTGCCAATCCATCAATTTCCACCTCTGGTTATGGCAAGGCTGAGCCAAATGATTCCAGGCAAGTGTTTAGATCAGAAGGAAAGCCGGGTGGGGAAAGATTAGATACAATTGCTGTCACCAGTTCACCTTGTTGCCTGCTCACGGTCCTGACAATGACAGCAATCATGGTCCCCTCAGCTGCTGGATGTCCTGTTCCCCATTTTGCTTTACCCATGTGACATTAGAGCAACAAGAGTAGGAAGCATCATCCTCACACTGAGCTGGCGTAAGATCTCATCACATAGCTAAAACTTATAAGCTACAATGATCTCTGAAGATATGATGATGGAGACATCTGAAGCCAAAATCACCGTAGCCCATGGCAGACGTCATCTAACCATGGATACTTGCTGGCATGAAGATTGGAAAGTCTTCACAGTTAGTTAATACCTGTCCACACCTATTCACATGTATGTGGTAGTGGGTGCATGCCAAGTGACCCAGACCCAGTTGTGGACCTGCCATGGACATCTATGGGGCAAAAGCCCCAGACACGAGCCTCTAGAACCCACGAGGCTCCCCACAGGGTTGGAAACTGTGCTTCTGGGTTTCGGGAAGCACAGTTTATAGCATTGGGGAACCTCAGAGAGGCTTTGCCAATGTGGGCTAAGGTCGTGCGAGGCTCCTTGAGCCTCAGGTGAAGGGGGGGTGGATTTGCGTGGGAGGGCAAATTGGCGGAGGGGTGGGGGGTGTCAGCCCATGGGGCTGGTGAGGTCTGCCACTGCCCAGACCAGTCTCATAACTCTTTGCTTTGTAAGGAAGCTTGAGGAGGAAGGCCCTTGTAAGCTTGTGCCAAACTTTGGCACAACACAACAACCGCAAGACATCCACCTCCAGAGCAATCAAGACATCTCTGATTGTGACCTTCTCAGAATGCACAACAATACTGATGGTCGATTCCTCTTGAATTGGGAATGGACAATCAAGATGCAAAGAAACGGATCTTGATGAGCTCACCCTACAACAGAATCTATACTGAGGATTTTGGCTATAAAAAGATGGGTCATGCTCTCCTCATTATTACTGTTGCTGGTCCTCCAGTCGTTGTCCACCCAACTGATGTACTCACAGATTGCTCAGTCACACATTTGTGCTGCATCAAGTGTTTCCATTTTCTCAAGACTGTGCCAGCCGGCATCCAGGATATGTACCAGACTGTTCTCTTTTGTTTTCTGCCTTTCTCGTTTCTTTCCCATACCCAAACATTGTTGCATGTCCAACACCATATATCAGTAGTTTTCAGACTGGGGCGTCGAGACACCCCAGCCTGAGAGCCCTGGGAAGTTCTTCCTTAAGGGGAGGGGCAGGGGGAAGGCAGAGATGCGATGCTCAGCATTGCGCCTCTGATCTGGGCACAGGGGTGCACTGCCACTCACCCCTGCCTGCAGCAGCCTCCCGGGGGTTGGGGGAGCCTGGCGCCAGCCACAGCAGGGCTCTCCACACAGCACAGAGCAGAGCCCTCCAGAAGACGATCGCAGCCACTTCTGGTTTTGTGATCGTGAAACAGGAAGTGGTCGCAATCGTCTTCTGGAGGGCACTGTGCTGTGTGGGGAGCCCTGCTGAGACTGGCACCAGGCTTCCCCAATCCCCGGGAGGCTGCTGCAGGCAGGGGTGAGTGGCAGCGCGCCCCTGCGCCCAGATCAGAGGCGCAATGCTGAGCATCACGTCTCTGCCTTCCCCCCGCCCCTGCTGCCTGCAGCAAAGACTTAGTGGTTCTCAAAGTCTCCCAGAGAGTTTGAGAACCACTGCCATATATGTCTAAATCACCTCTTTCCAAAGAACATTGGGCATTATTATTATACAGTCCACCCTTCCCATCCGTGAGTTTGGCACCTGCGAATTTGACACAGCATGGGTGCCGACCCTGTATGGGAAGGGCCTCAAGGACCTCCCAGACATGACCAGAAGGATCTTCCAGTTGTGTCTGGGAGATGTTCTGAGGTGTGGGGAGGCCTCCAGTTTTTGGTAAAGCATAAGAAACATAAGAACAGCCCCACTGGATCAGGCCATAGGCCCATCTAGTCCATAAGAACATAAGAACATAAGAACAGCCCCACTGGATCAGGCCATAGGCCCATCTAGTCCAGCTTCCTGTATCTCACAGCGGCCCACCAAATGCCCCGGGGAGCACACCAGCTAACAAGAGACCTCATCCTGGTGCCCTCCCTTGCATCTGGCATTCTGATATAACCCAGCTTCCTGTATCTCACAGCGGCCCACCAAATGCCCCAGGGAACACACCAGATAACAAGAGCCCTGCATCCTGATGCCCTCCTTTGCATCTGGCATTCTGACATAGCCCATTTCTAAAATCAGGAGGTTGCACATACACATCATGGCTTGTAACCCGTAATGGATTTTTCCTCCAGAAACTTGTCCAATCCCCTTTTAAAGGCGTCCAGGTCAGATGCCGTCACCACATCCTGCGGCAAGGAGTTCCACAGACTGACCACATGCTTAGTAAAGAAATATTTTCTTTTGTCTGTCCTAACCCTCCCAACACTCAATTTTAGTGGATGTCCCAAAGCCTTCCCCACTGAAGGAGGACATGCACTCAGGCATTGTCCAGGCAGAGCACAGGACAACTGGTTTGTGGGCAAGACTGAGCCAACGGGCTGCCAGTTGGCCACCACCAATCCAAAACATAACGGAGAAATAATTACAAACAACAAAATGAGCCTGCCAAGTCTGAATGCACAGCCTGATTGTAAAAATTACTCCACTGCTCGGAGAGAAGACAAACAGCCCCTGCTAGAGGACTTTGCTGCAAAGAAAAAAAATGAGTGGGTGGATAGAACAGGAGCAAGTGTAAACTTGAATTATTTATTTACAAATCACTGCTATTTTGCATTTTGCTAATAGTCTTAATTTTACAACAGCCACTATTCAAACTCATTACCTACTGGAATCCTTCATTCTGCCTCTTCTTCTTCTCTCCCCCCCTCCGCCCTTCCATGTAAATAGCAAATGCACTAAACTACAGCGTAATTAATATAATTAAAGTATTAATAAAGATTGAAAGGGTTGGACATTGTGTGAAGTGCTTAATTTTGTGTATCCTTTTCTCTGATTGACTGTTTAGGTTTGTGTTTCAGCTGTCACCAAGATTATGTGTAATTAAGCCAAAGTAAAGATGTGCTTCTCCCTTTCTTTAACCAGAGACGACGGCAGACAAATTCGTGGCTGTTTGTGTAGTGGGTGGTAACTCTGTCCACTCGTTTGTCGCTGTTATAATTTCACATTGTTCTATATTCATTCATTGCACGTTCCAGTGTATTTGGGATACTTCCATTTGTCTGCAATGGAGAACAAATTATTACACTAGGAAAAGCCAACATATGAATGTGGGATCTCCCATTGTATTTTTGAACTACCAGAACTGGATAGGTGATGGAGATGAGAGAGAGAGTTGAAGTAGCATAATGGCTAAGACACTAAGGGCGCAATCCTTTATGTCAGTGCTTCCCAGCACTGGCATAGCGGTGCCAATGAGACATGTGCTGCATCCTGCAGTTGGGCGTCACTCACGGAGGCCTCCTCAAAGTAAGGGAATGTTTGTTCCCTTACCTCGGTGCTGCATTGCCCTGATGTCAGTGCTGGAAGGGGTTAGGATTGCACCCTAACCCTATCCAACTTTCCAGTACCAATACAGCTGCAATGCAGCCCCAAGGGAACACAAGGCCTCTGTGACTGCCCCCACCACCACAGGAAGCAGCGCACACCCCATTGGCATGGCTGCACCAGTGCTGGACAGTTGGATAGGACTGGGCCCTAAGCTGTGGACCAGGAAGGCTTGGTTTGAATGTTGCTTTTGCCATAAGCTCACAAGGTATCTTTTGGCGGGCTACCCTCCCTCTTAACCCCAGGATGCTACTTGCAGTTTGCGGCAGATACTAATAAGATACAATCACTAGCAGCAACAGTTCTGAAGACTCAGTGTCCAGATGTTCTGACCCTAGCCCAGTTCCTGGGGGGATACTCACATCCTGCCAGGATGTAATTTCATGGGTGAGATTCAGGACCAGGGCACTTCAGCACTGCCTCCTGCTGTACTAGATAATCATTGCAAGGCACAAGTGCAAGAGGATTACACTGCGATTGAATGACCACAATGACCTCAAATGGTGGCTAGAGTCACAGAGAGTGAGTGTAGGGTCCCTAATACAGAACCCAGAAGGATCACTGATCTTCACAGATGCCAGCCTGCATGGATGGGAAGCCCAAAATGCAGGGAGGATTGTACAGTGGCGTTGATCAACATCAGAAAAAGCCAACAGGAGTTGAGGGCCATTGCCCTGGCAGAGCAGGCATTCATGCTGGAGGTAGCAAACAAGGACATTCTAGTGTACACAGACAACACCATGGCGAAGGCATATATCAATTGTTCCCAAACTGTGAGCTGTGGCTGTGAGCTGTGGCTCCCTGAGGAGCCATGGAACCAGCCATGGGAGCCAAGGAATCCTTGCAAAAAACCTGCAGCCCTATAAAATGTATAGGATTGTAGCTCTAATTGGGAACCATGGTCAATGGCCCAGTAGGTCAAGGGAATTCCTGGCATACATCAACATAGGGTGGAACCAGATCTGCCCCTCTTCACAGAAATGCAAGCAGGCTCTTCCTGTGGTCAGAGACCCACCTCAGATTCATCAGAACAGAACACATTTTGGGCCTCCAAAACATCAAAGTGGACTGGCTGAGCTGGCAGGACATTGATCAGGTGGAGTGGATGTGACAGCCCAAGATCTTCAAAGATCTGACCTGCAGATTTGGGACAATGTTAGTGGACTTCTTTGCATCTCCACACAACTGACAAGTGAAAAGATTCTTCACCAAAGGAAGGTCTGTGGAGGCAGTTGATGCCCTGCATTAGCCGTGACCAAGAGGACTATTGTATGCCTTTCCACTGCTCAAATCTCTATCAAAGGTCATAAGAAAGATACAGGCAGTGGAGGTGGAGGCTAACCCCACCACATTGCAATCATGGTTCACCAACTTCCTGCATATGTCAACCAGGGACCCTCTCCCTGGGAGGGAGGACATCCTCAGATGGGGATCAATCCTACTCCCACAGCCAGAGCTGCTCCACCTGCATGGAGATTGAGTGAGAGAGCCTCACAGAGTTAGGCTACTCAGTGACGATCTTGTCCACTCTTCTCTCTGAAAGGGGAAGTCTACCAACAAGGCGTATGATACCACCTGGTGGGGGGTGTTCAACAAGTGGTGCAGCAACAAGCAGCTAGAACCCAGGGCATCCAGGGTGGGCAACCTCCTAGAATTTCTTCAATTGAGAGGAATCGCAGCACTGCTATAAAGCAACAGGTAGCTGCCACAGCTTCCATCCTAGGCCATCCATGGGAGTGAAAGATTTGTTCCCGTCTCCACACCTTTCTTGAGGGAAGTTCATGAGAAAGTTCCTGAGGAGAGTGGCTCTCATCAACTTGCATATCTTTTAGCAGGTTTCCTCCTGGGAACCCAACCTAGTTCTAAGGGCAGTCACATGCCATCTATTGAGCCCATGGCGATGTTCCCTACTTAGGGAGTTATCCCAGAATGCAGTATTCCTGGTAGGGATCATCAACAGAGAGTTTTAAACCTTCCACGAAGACAGGGTGGTCCTCAGAACAGATCCCATCTTCATTCCCGAAGTTAACTCCACCTTTCATAGATCACAGGAGATAGTACTACCCCTCCTTCTGCCCCAAACTCATCCACCCCAGAGAGGAAGAGTGGTACACCCTGGACGTTTGCCAGGTGCTCAGCTTCCACCTGATGCATACCATGGCCTTCCGCAAGACAGAGGCCTTATTTCTGCCATACAAGCTGGCCAGACTGGGCTCCAGGGTATCGCCTTTTACCATATCCAGGTGGCTGAGGGAGGCAATAGCATCGACCTACAAAGCCCAAGGAATCACAGTGCTCCAGGGAATTATCACCCACTGACTAGGAGGAGCTGCCAACTCAGCAGTGTTGAGCATGAAAGCATCGCCTTCATTTGAGACAGTGTGCAGGGCGGCCACATGGAGCTCAGCACACATATTTACGAAGCATTACAAGGTAGATCAGTATGCCTCAGTCTACACTGCATTTGGCAGAGGAGTTCTGCAAGATGTAGTGTCAGGGCCTCAAGCAATTCCCAACCTTGAAGACAGACACCGCTTGGGTACATCCCAGATACCAAGACTGAGTTACCTCCGGGACTGCTGGGGAAAAAGGGGAAGTTTGAGTGCACCTGTAAATTCTCCTCAGTACATAAGAACTGAGCCCCACTTGAGCTCTTCTTGAGCCCCGCTAGATCAGGCCATAGGCCCATCTAGTCCAGCTTCCTGTATCTCACAGTGGCCCACCAGATACCTCAGGGTGCACACAAGGCAACAAGAGACTTGCATCCTGGTGCCCTTCCTCATGTCTGGCATTTTGAGGTAGTCTACTTCTAAAATCAGGAGGTTGCACATACCCATCGTGGCTTGTAACCTATGATGGGTTTTTCCTCCAGAAATTTGTCCTTTTAAATGCATCTAGGCCAGATGTCATTACCACATCCCTAGTGATTCAGTAGTCCCTGCGTGGCTCATTCTACCCTCCCGAGTAAACCTGAGGCCAATAAACAAATAAAAACAGAAAGAACATGAAGCAGAGATGGGATGCAGGGCCACCTATGCCAGGGTGTCGTAAACGCCCAGGGTTTTGGGGTGCTCAGAGTTCTTGGTTCTTGAACCCTAGAGCCCTCAAGGACCCCTGTTCAGTAGTACTGCCACCACCCTGCATGTGCCAATGTCTCAGTCCAGGGACACTGAGACCCTCTAGGCTTAATTCTATCCCTTGCGGACACTGAGCACTACTTAAAGCCTCAGTCCTCAAGTTACTAGTCCTCAATGAGGATTTGGTAGCTTGCTGAACGCTAGGCAGGATTCTGAATCTTTGTCCCCAACAGACAATGAAACAACTTAGTAAAAGGATTTTTACTTTGTTAAGTAGATAGGGTTACATAAAGTTACAAAAGGCAGCAAATGCTAGAGGCATAAAACTTCTAGGAAACATATCAGCATTAAAATAACAAAGCTAACTGGCTATCTCTATTATTCCCTAACTCTCACCTGGGTAAGCTTCCTTTGTAGATCTTTCCTCCAAGTTACCTATGAGGCCACATGGCCCTGGCAGGCTCTCCGCCTGCAGGGTGTTGCACCCACGCCAAAAGATAAAGACAAAAAGACTAACACACCCCTTTGGGCTTTGTTCTTATACTTCACATGCTAACAGGACTCAGGTGACTCTGTACTCATTTAAACTGTCCAATCAGAGACCCTTGGGGCCAGAATTTTCCCAAAGTGGGGCTGGATGCTAGCCCTCTTAGTTCTTCCCCTCCCCACTGGAGATTCATGGGTGCCTCTCTGTCCGCTTAGGTGCCACATTATCACCTTCCATTAAGTTGTAAATTCCTTGCAGCTAGGAACTGCAAGCCACTTCTTTGTTATTGGGTTACTTTGGTTCAGGCTTTACATGCTATTAGGCCTAAACTGTACATATTCATGACACAGGGCAACACAGTTTTCAAGAGTTCATGCTCTTGAACATGAGTTCAAGAGTTCATGCTCTTGAACATGAGTTCAAGAGTTCATGCTCTTGAACAGTCTCAATTTACTTCAGTGGGGTTTTGGGCTCGAGACTTTTTATGCGGATCCTCTCCATCATGAATTGGTTTGTGTCTACAGGGAATGAGGACCTATATCCATTTAAGCCTGCTTCTAGCCAACAGAAATCTCTAGCTGCATCACAATGATTGCTTACATCTAACTGCTTGCTCCATTTTTAAGCCTGTAGCACAATTTCCTTCCAAAGGCACAATTTCAGCACAAGGTAGTCTTATCCTCATTACTTTCTGGAACAGTTAATAATCTTCCTGACTACCACCTGACAGGAAAAATTTGTATTCATCATGTCATTAAAAAAAATAAAACACCCTCTAATATTTAATGGTCTGTTCTGGACAGGTAACCACTAGTTTTCATCCACTGTGCATTCATACAAAAAGTTATGGTACTGAAACAGTCAATTAAACCCTCGTAATGATTTTCAGTACCTCCAAAAGTAACATGTGACGCTTGCCACGTGTTATGTCTGTCAGTGATGTCCTGGCTTTAAGAGTCAAACAGAAGACCCAGGTCCTCTGGGCCAAATGACACATGATGCTGAGTTGTGCAATACTTTCCTTTGATTGCTGGTTTGACTGAATAAAGCATTATTGTGGCATGAGATAGGCCACTTGATCCTCTTCTCTTCCTGCTGTTTGTCCACTCAAATCACCCCTCCATGCTTCCCAACTCTTGGGGAAAAATACAGCTTCCCAATATCTTTTATGCCACAGGTGGAAAGGAGAAACAGGGGCAATTTTATTTATTTTGAGCAGGCAAATGGAAGGAAAGGGTTAAGCAGCCCCTTCCCCATCAGCCTGCTCTCAAACACATCACTCACAGCTGGTTTTCATTAAAATTTATTAAAAGAGTTTAATCCTCGTGAACAACTGCTAAATATGTACATAGAAAAAATATGGGAAATTGGGAATTGACAGAACCATCTTATTTTCAACAGCTGCACTTTGCAGAAAGGTGGTTCAGGACCTTGGTTCCTTCTGAGTACCCAGCTCTCCTGCATATCTCCAAGAATTGCATCAGAACAAGATATTACATCCTGGAAACTTGTGTTGACACATTGGCAAAATCAGGTGAGAGAGCCCAAATATTTTGAGAACCTGATGGTTCTTACACATACCTACTATGACTTGTAATGAACTTTTCCTCTAGTCTTGATCTTGTAATGTGAAAAGCAAAGGAAAATCAGCACATCTATTTGTTAGGATCACTGAGAACTCTAGAACATGGGGAAGGTAGTGGTGATACTTTGGGAAGAGAAGCCAGGATTAAGGGGGAGAGTGGCCCATTCATCATTAGACAAAACTTTTCCTGGTGAAAGCCTACAAACTAACACAAAGAACAGCCAATGCTATTATTTTGAGGATTTAGTAATATTACTGATCTGAGCAGTACAATTCCCAAAACTGCTGAAATACTTTCCCAAGCTCTTGTCCTTTAGCAATTCAGAGTGTGTGCTTTTTGCCTGAACTTAATATGGCAAGAAAGATGAGAAATTCTCAGATAAGATCTTAGCCATCAGCTATTTTTTTTTTCTTATGTTGTTGGCTGTGCATGCTTTCCCTTCTTTCTAAGTCATTAAACTGAGGGAAAATAGATATCCTATGACTGAACAAAGGATCAAACACAAATATTTTGCATTGTAAAAACGCTGTTTGCGATATGTGCAGCGCTTGGTTGAAATATGAAATCTCCCTCAAACTTCAGGATAACCTTTTTTTTTGTTTTACACGCAGAGTGAGTAAAATAAATCTTTAAAATGCACCCACATAAGAACAGCCCCACTGGATCAGGCCATAGGCCCATCTAGTCCAGCTTCCTGTATCTCACAGCGGCCCACCAAATGCCCCAAGGAGCACACCAGATAACAAGAGACCTGCATCCTGGTGCTCTCCCTTGCATCTGGCATTCTGACATAACCCATTTCTAAAATCAGGAGGTTGCGCATACACATCATGGCTTGTACCCCGTAATGGATTTTAGTCTTGAATACTAAAGAATGTTCAATAAAAGAACAAAAAAAAAAAAAACCCCAAAACAAAAAGGCACCTAAACTGTAGTTATTTTTCTAATGGCCACAGGTGTGAATTTTGCCCATGTCAAAGCATCAGAAAAAAACAGACCTTGAAAATCCGCCCCCCCCCCCAGCTGCTCTTGCACCAACAGGTTAATTTTAGGATTAAATGCCTTCAGTTTATAAGAAGGTGCTTACAAAATCACTCATGCACCAGTAAGCATGGAAACTGCAAGTTATGTTATGTGCCATAACTTCTGCAAGCAGCAAACACATTCCACAGTCTCTGAAGTGCCTACTTTACTTATGGATTGAGAATGTAGAAAAGAAACACCGCACATTACAGTGAATGTCAACAAACATTCACATGACATCTTCAGACAAATGTTGTCCTGAAACTTGTATCCTGAGATACACCAGAGAACAGTGACAGACATCTAAATGAGATCGTCAGCATTCACTATGAATGTCCAAAAAATGGGAAGAGATGTTTCTGTTTGTGGACATTCATGAAATTCATCTAGGATTGTCAGTATTGACATGTGGATATTGACTTTCACCAAATCTTGCACATTTACTGTAACATATATATTATAGTTATAAAAGTTATTTTTCTTCCAGAGTTGTATCATTTTTAATTTATTGTTCATGTCATCTAAATTAGCAACAAATGGCCCAACCCTAAAGGTGCCTAGCACCACTGGAACAAGCATTCCAGCTGCACCAGGTGATTTCCAGCTGTTGCAAAAGGCGACACACCAGAGTGCATGGCCTGGCCACGGCCACAAGAGAGGCCATCTCTGTGCACCTACAACCACCGGACAACCACCAGCACAAGTAAGTGTGTGCGGGGGTCAGGAGGGGGGTGAAGGTTGGCAGAAAGGGTGGGGAGGGCGGTAGACTGGGATCAGGAAGGGGTTGGGTTTATCGGCTGTGTCATCTGCCAAATCCTAACCCCCTTCCTGGTCTTGATCCCTCAACCTGGGTCCAAGCGGACTTGCAATATCACTGTTGCAGGTCCAAACAGACCGGGCAAGGGTTTAGTCTGGGGCAAAAGAACAAATGTGTCCTTACCACAAGGAGACAAAACCTCCCTTGTGGGATGCAGCAGGTCCTGCATTGGTACTGCTGCATCACAGCCTGGGGAGTTATGACTGGACTGAAAATATGCAATCTTTTAAGCTATGTTTTTCATTCATGAGGCCCAGAAGGAGAGGGCATGTTTACCCTGAAAAAGGCAACTTATACAAGAAATAGTAAAATCTTACCACAGCCTACGTGGCCACTTCTATGTTACACCAAAGGAATGTTCTACAACTCTTCTGAGGTGGAAAACACATTTGCATTTGGTGTTTCTGTTGTAATTATGTGGCATTCCATGCCTTGGCTCTAGCTCTATAGCAAACTCTCTGTGACTTTGAGTGAAATTTCTTTCTTATGGGAAATACTGTCTCACTGTTATTAAAAGCTTCTTTGTGATAGAATGGGTCTGAAGTATATCCTGATAAAACTGCCATTGACTTGAATTATGACCCTTGATGGCTATTTTCTTTTGGGAGGTTTTCTCTCCCACTGTATCAGCTCATTTGTCTATGTTAGGAAATACAAGCTTATGCAAGATAAAATTGGTATCATAAAAAAGAAAAACAAGGTGACTAATACAAAACGTTAAATATGAGAAAGGAGATTTCCATGCAATTGTGATGGAGACCATAGGCATCATGAAAATTGCTTAGTAAACCAGTGGCATGATTTGGAAATCAAGTTTACTGTACAGCGGGCTATTTCATTGCTAGTCAATCAAGACAACAATCTGTTACACATTTGTATGTAAAAACGGGAGTTTTAGATCAGGAAGTTGTACTTTTAGCAAGAGCTAGTTCTCTTGTTCCGTTATGTTAAAAGTTCCCAATAATGTATTTCTCACGTGTTAGAAACAGTAATCTGAGAATCCCATTTTCTGGAGCGGGCACACAGCAAATGTTTTGTTGTCCTATTGATACATACTTTTTTTGTTCCCTTAGTGCTCCTCAAGTATTTGTGAGGAGGAGCCCCCCAATTTGATATGAACTTTTGCTTTAGTTGAATTTTGGTTTAGAATCCTCCTGAGAAACTTTGTGAATCTTATTATAACTCTCTTGGCTTCCTTTCAGATTCTGCTAATGCTTAGCCTCAAGAGGAACCCACAACATTGCTTCACCTTTTACTCTAGGAGACATTTTAGCTTCTACTCTGGTTTTATCGCAAATCCTAGAGCTTTGTTTTGGGGAAACAGCTGGAGATCATGATCCTTACCAGCCACACCATGGTACTACAGTTCATGGTTTCTTTTATAATACTATAGATAACTTCAAACCAAATTGGGGAAAGGCCATCACCAACTTCAATTAACATATGGACAACCATATCAATAATGCCGTGACATTTCACACTTGGAAGTAAGGTATTTTTCCCCACAAAGTGTAAAGCTGATAGAGCTGTCATCTTTATCTGCAAAGAGACATCCAAGAAAGTCACACACATCTCAGGAATGTAAAATATTCTTTTTCATCTGTTCAGAAATTATCAACGAAAGGCTCATCTCTGCCTCCTCTGGCTTCCACATCATTAAGAGTTACCTTATACAAGTGAAAATCTCTGACACACACATTCATGAAAGAAGAAAAAATCCAAGTCATTAAATGTGTGTTTAGATTTCTTTCATTTAGCAGTTGTTTTAAGTGAGTTTCAGCTGTCAGGTGACTTTCCCGGGTGCAAAGGAAGTATGATTGTCCCGTTAACAAACCCAATGTGTGCAACCGAATTCTTTGTAAAAGCTTCCCTCCCACTGCCGTGATATTTGATGTGGTTATGCAAATTCCTAAATAGGAAAACTGACAGGGTAGAAAAAGGAATGACTTGAAAAGAAGGAAGAAAAACTGCTGACTAAGTCCAATCTTTCAATTCATTAATGATATACAGTCCTGAAGATGACAATTACATTAGCAGAGCCACACAAACAGTGTAGACAGATTAAAAAGCACATCCTGCAAATTTAAGCACATCTGCTTGTAAAAAAAAAAATTACCCACCTGATGGTGGAGTCATATAAACTTCAATAATGTCACTTTTTAAAAGTGAGATTTTGTTTTTGACAATGGATGCCAATTTAAATGATAAAAAATATGGAACTATTAATAATTTCTGTTTATTAGCATTGAGTACAGTTCTGCAGTACTGGGAAAGTATTGGTAGTCTAGAATGCCACCCAATGTTAGTTCTTACAGGGGAGCTCAGAGATTCCTGGTAGGCACTTGTTCTTCCAGTTCAAAACCTCCTAAGAATTCAAATACAGAAGTAATACTGAATGGTCATATAATGCCTCCTCAGTTACAGCAACATCATAATATAACTAGGACCAGGAGGTCTATATATATAACTAGGGCAGGAGGTCTGGTCTAGAGGGTAGAGCCTCCATTTGCCTGAAGATTAACATCCACAAGGTCGCCAGTTCGAGGCCACCGGCACCGTGCGACCTTGAAGCAGCAGCTGAGCTGTTCCATCTGCTCAGAGCATGGGAGGATGGAGGCCAGAATGTTAAACCAGATCAGAGTGTAACACCTTGAATGTAGTGGTTCTTGAAAGAAAGAACCTTCTTTCAATTTGTAAAAATCCCTGCGTGGATTTAATAGCCTGCCTATGTAAACCGCCTTGAATAAAGTCTTGAATAAAGACCAAGAAAGGCGGTATATAAATACTGTATATTATATTATTATTATTGTAGTAGCAAAAGAGTTTCCTCACCAGGCAAGGTCATTTAGACCCCCCCCAAACTTGTGATTCATTTCTCCCATTCATTTAATTGAGAGCTGGACTGACCCAAGTGCCTTTTCAGAGAAACAATCATATTAAAAATCACACACTAGGAGGAAAGAGGGACTTGAAGCAATACACAACATTTGACCCCTTTATTATGAAATAATATGCTGGCCACAAAGTGACAAAGGTTAAGGGGAAGACATGCGTTCTTGGGGACTGTTATAATCCCAAACGCACAGGAAGGTTAAGACTACTGCCCAAGAATTATAACTAGAGTCTGGCCTGCTAAATCATTACCTTATCATCATCTTCTTTGAGGGCTCATTTGCATGGTACAAGAGTGACACGGCTACTGGCCATGCCACTCCCCCCTGCTGGATCCCATTTCCCTGCAGTATCCTTTGGATGACCGAAATCACATTTAAAAAGTGGATTACAGCAAAAGTTCCCATGGCCCATGTTATAGTCCTTGGAGTATGACCAGTATGTGTGAGTCTTGTGTGTGTTTGTGTGTTGATATCAATGGCATGGCTGAATATGACGAATGCATAGAAAAGCTGTTCGTTTTGTATTGTTTTTTTTCTGTTTACACCTAACATAAATACTGTTTTTATTACTACTACTACTACTACTATTATTATTATTAAAAATCTGCGAGGCAGTTGCTCTTTATGTGGACCAGTGCCCTGGAGGATTATGAAAAACAAACAGTTGAAAAAGAAGATTGATTTACTTGGTGTTAGAATGTGATTTTCAAAACACGTGCTTGAATTTCACTTTGTGTTCCTTTGATATTTCATAAAAAATCTTAGTATAGTTATTCTCACACCAAAGGATTAATATGATGAATGTAAATGGCTCTGGAACAGCCACTGCAGCCTGCAAGAAGTCAACAGCTTATGAAATGTTAAAACTCCAAAATCATAACAGGATTTACTAATTCTTTTAAGACAATAACTGCTGGTTTGCTGGCTTTTTATGTTCGGTATAGCTGCTTTTTGCCCTTTGAGAATAATCTAAACAGTCTCGCCTATGTGTGGGCAGCCAAGTCAGGGCCCAATCCTATCCAATTTTCCAGTGCCAGTGTTGCTGTGCCAATGGAGCATGCACTGCATCCTGTGGTGTGGAGGTAGTCACAGAGGCCTCCTCAAGGTATGGGAACATTTGCTGTCTTGCCTTGGGGTTGCGTTGCTGCTGCACTGGGGCTAGAAAGTTGGATAGGATTGGGACCTCAGACTGCCTATTTGAACATCCTCTCAAAGTGCTGTCAAATGCTGTGACCACTCCAGGGAATGGTCTTAAGGCTCTGGACCTTAAGAGCTGCTCCAATTCATATTAATTTCATACTTCATAAGGATTCTACAGTGTCTGGCGTCTGACAAAAACGGATATATGGGGAACAGACTCACAAAGTTGGATTCAAGGTCCAGTTACTTCCAGAATAATTCTTTAGAATCTCCACTGACAACTCGACATCCTCTGGAAAAAGAAGTTGGTTGTGGTACCTTTTAAAAGGCTGTCGCAGCAGCATGGCCGCAGCTGCTTTTCCGTGGGTTCACTCCAGTATTGGACCTGTTCTAACTGCACACCAGGGCAAGTCTGCAACATGCCACCCCCTGACATGCTGCCCCCCCCTCCAGCATACCACTCCTCAGGATACTCACTGAGGCTCATGGAGCCTCACGCAATGCTCATCAGTGCGCAATGCTGAGCCTTGGAGGCAGGCTGTGCAGCATGGCCTTTCCCAGTTTGAAGAGGCACTTTGCCAACAGAGTGAGGCAAAGAGGCAAAGAAAGAAGGCCCATAGCCAGGGAGACAGACCAGGGACAGACTGCACCTGCTCCCGGTGTGGAAGGGATTGTCACTCCCGAATCGGCCTTTTCAGCCACACTAGACGCTGTGCCAGAACCACCACTCAGAGCGTGATACCATAGTCTTTCGAGACTGAAGGCTGCCAACCTGCATTACTCTACTGCAGTTTGCAATTGAACATTTTCCTTTTCAATTCTCCATTATGGAAATCCATTTCTTTCTCTAGATACTGCTGCTCAGCTCCTCATACCTAAAGAAGGGAGGGCTATTTTTATTTTATCTGGAAGTAGAGTTCTGTGATTAACTAAAATCGCTGGCAATCAAGGGGCCGTGTGACACTGTGTGCTGGGCACAATTACTCTGATCCATCATGACAGTGTTACTTTGCTTGCCCTAATGCACAAATGACTATTCAAGCCTTCACCCCATAGCTTGAAGGCTGTTCTGTCACTAATCCAGCCCAGTGCTATGCCTCTCTACAAAAATAATTTTTAAAAAACGTATGCAGCTGTATTTTTTTTTTAAAAGAGAGAATTCTTTTTATTTAAGAATAAATAATTCTTATCTCTTACGTCCATGTCCAACACCTTCATTTCTTCCACTCTCCCACCACCATAGCCATTGGAGGTTCTCCTGCTTTCTTAAATGACCCTGCCCATTTCCCCACTTGCCTCTCCTCGATACTTAGAACTTCAGGTGCAGTTTGTAAAGACATGAGACAGAAGAACAGGGGCTATATCTCAGTGGGAGCTAAGTATGGTTGAATCACTTACCCATAGTGCACTGGTCAGTGGATGATATTGTCAGACCTTACTTTGGTTCAGTCATGTGATCAGATTCATGAGTGCCCATAGAGCTGCAAATTAGTACTTCTCCTGTTCAAATCTTACCTCTGCCATGAATTCTCACTATGAGGCCTTAGGCAAACTACTCTCCTCTCAGCCCCAGTTCCCCAGCTTTGACATAGGAATAATAATGCTTTCTTACTTATACCACTGAGATAAAGGACAACATCAAGAATAATACATGTGAAGTATTCTGCAAAATAAAAGTGCTAATTGCTATTACGATTTAAATCATTCAACAAAGAGGTGGCTTGGATGGACCATTCTCTCCCTCCCCCCCCAATAATTACAGGGGGGCCTGTATCCATGGTGCCCCTCCGCACCCCCTACCCTCCAGAGGCTAAGGGAACTGCCTCTGGTGCTTTCCCAGCCCTCATAATGCCTTTTATAGACATAAAAATGTCATTCCTGATTTTGTTGAAAAACCAGAAGTGTCTTCTTTCCCTTGTAATAGTCATTCTAAGGCCTACAGAGGCTACAGGTGGACATGGTGGCCTCTGTGGGGCTCAGAAGACTCTCTGAAGGTGAGGGGAGTGCACCCTCTGGAGGAAAGGATGGGAGGGATGTCCCCTGTATCTGCGAATTCAGGTATCCGTGGGGGTTACAGAACAGCATCCCTGGTGGATACAGGGGCACAGCTTTATGCAGGGCAGCATTCCGGCTGGGCAGGGTGATGTGCACGCACACACCCCTTATCACACAATCAAGCAGACTGGTCAGGAAACATTGATCAAGTCCTCTAGCTTTGTCCCAATACCTACTTTGCTCTGTCTTCCTCAGACCCTACCTTTATTGTGAAAGCTTTGGTTTAACCCCTTAGTCCTCACTCCCAAGGAAATGAAGCCTCAGAACATGGAACATGCAAACTGCAGTTGAAGCTGCCTAGAACTTCATGGGGAAAGCAATGTATAAAATATTTTTAAATAAAACAAACCACAATTGCTCATATTCACCCTCTCCCACTTCATCCGTTGGCTGCCCTCATGTCTGTATTTCGATTGCAAGCTTCTCAGAGTAAAGGAACAGTCCTTCAGTTTTTAAGTTGCTCTGGAAAGTGCCATGCACATCAACAGTTCCTTATAACCACCACCATACTAGTCTAACCTAGATGTTACAGGTTCATGATATCTTATGCCATGAAAGTGGCCTCTCTAATTTATGAATTATGGGTTTTTCATGCAATTTCCTCTATGCTTTAGCAAGCAGAAACTAAAGGAATGACAACACAGCCTTCACAATTCCAAATCTAGAAACGTGTGTGTCATTCTCCTCCCCCCCCACAAACACAATTTAATGTCATCCCTTTTTGTAAAAGCTTCTGAAAAGCAAAGCTGCATTCTTTTTTTGAAGAAGTTCTTAAACTCTAAAATTCAGAAAAAAAAGAGAACCCTTTAAAAATGTAAGTAATTGTATGGCTTTTTTGTTTTGTTCCCAGATTGTCTTTTGGCGGTCGTCTCTTAGTGTAAAAAGAAGCACTTTTTGATGTGTGTGACAAGTGACAAAACGGAGATACAAAACAAAATTATAGGAGGAAGTTTCAAATCATGTGGAAATAACTTCTTTTGTAAGGATTATTTTGTATAGGATTTAAAAAAAATAATTCAATACTACTCATAATACTACATACTGTTAACCACTTCAGTGACATAGGAACAGTTATATCCAACTAAAGAATTCATCTATTTGAGTAATCTGCTTCCAAGTTAGCCTGGCCAGATAGTTCCAGGAAGCCCACAAAGTGAGGATGAAGGAAGCAACATCCCACCCCAAACCTGGCTATTTGTTAACTCAGCAGCTAGTGTTTAGAGGTATAGTGTCTCTAAAGCAGCAGGTTCAAATTAGTCATCATGGCTAATAGCCTTTGATATCTCTACACATGCATCTGACTCCCTTTCAAGGGCAGAGAAGCCCATGCCATCACCACATCTTGAAGCAGCAAATTCCATGAGTTAATTATGTGTTATGTGAGGAACTACTTTTTTTGTCTGACCTGAATTTATTGGCCAACACTTTCACTGGGTGATCCCAAGTTCTGGCATTACACAAGAGTCAGAATAATGTTTTTCTGTCCACTTTTCCCATAATATGCATAATTTTATAAACCTCTCCTCTTAGTCTTTTTTTTTCCTAATCTAAAATTTGCAGAATTCAGGAGTGCCTCTAGTGTATCTCTCATCCCAAAGTGATAGATAAGTTTCTAATTACATACCCACTGTTTCAAAGATATGGTCACTTCAGAATGCACTTCTAAATCTTGTTGGGAATCGGAATCTAGTTGAGAAACTTGGAAAGAGAATAGTGTACTGAGATTGACAGACCATTCAAGGGCACAATCCTAACCCACTTTCCAGCACCGACATAAGGGCAATGCAGCTCTGAGGTAAGGGAATAAGCATTCCCTTACTTGGAGGAGGCCTCCATGAGTGCCACCCAACTTCAGAATGCAGCACACATCCCATTGGTACCACTATGCCAGTGATGGAAAGTTGGTTAGGACTTGGGCCTAAGTTACTCTGGTTGTCCTGCCCTTCATTTCACAGAAGTAACTTGCTAACCATCTTTTGGAAATCCCGGCGCAAAGCCTGCTGGGACAAGGAAATGCAAAAGTAGCTAGGAATATATGCACTCTTTAAAAAGGAATGTATGGGGCTCTCCAGTAGAACAGTAAGTTCTGTTCACCCAAGGAAAGGATCATAACAGGCACCAGCTCTGGCCCATGGGGCAGGGTTTGGTACCTACTGCACTAGACCATTGGGGAAGGTGGAGCTGTTGCACAAGTGTCACAAGTAGCAAAGCCACTGGAAATTTGTGGTATGCTGATAAACTAGCAGGTCCTCTGAATCTTGCTTAGATAAGAGGCAAACTGCCATTCTTGCCTGCCTCTCCAATTTGCCAATACTGCCTGTTCTTCAGCTTAGGAAATGAGAGGCAAAGCCATGCCAGTACTTAAACATACATACGTTCAACAGCACACAATAGTGTTTTGGCTCTCACACTAGATAGTAGCCACAAAAAGTGGCTACTAGAACAATGAAGGGGGAAACTCTCTCTCATAAGAATAGGCTTGGCTACAGTGAATTATTTCTTCCCAAATGAGAATATTATGTCAATCCTGAGTTCATTTTGAATTTCAGGTCCCATAGCCTCCCAAACGCATCTTCTACATTTCCTACGAATCCTGGCTCTTGGAACACTGCAATAGCATCATTCTTGGCATAATGGAAGTCCTGATGCCAGCCTGCCCCAGTGCCACTGCCAACTGAGTGTGCTGAGCTAACAAACAGCATCTTGTTGGGGCTGGTGCGGAGAACAATATGAATCAGTTCAAATTTGGGAGGGGAGTTGGACTTGGTCCATAACATGCTTGGAAATTCTGGAACAGTTTATTTCTGAGCCCCCCACAACACAAAATTCAGTGCTGTCACTACTAGAGAACATGATAGTTCTTCCTGTTGTGCAAATGGGTTCATAAACAACAACAGATTAAGATTACAAACCCCAATGCTGATGCAGTCCTCCTGAATAGGTATAGTTTTATGAATTGCAGCCATTTTAGTTGGGTGTTAACAATTATTTCAGCTGACAAACATCCTTTCAAACCTAACTATGTTTTAATGACTTTTTAATTGGCAGTTTTTAGACTTCACCAGAGATGCATAAAATTGCACTCTTTAAAAAACAGTTCAGTTAACCAACTGATGAAGAGGCTTTTTCCATTTTAATTGTTCAGCTAATTTTATTTCTGTGTCTGAGATGGATTAACTTTTGAGCAAAGCTGAGAACAGTAAGCTCAGTCACAGTTTCAAAAATATTTTCATTAGGCTGAACTCTGCAACACACTCACTGGACATGTATGTGTGTGTGTGTGTGTGTGTGTGTGTGTTTAAAGTCCGAGTTTAGAAAATGGGAAAACCCATGTGACCACTATATGCATAAAAGATAAATTATGTAGCAACCGATGAAATGAAAACATACCTCATACTGTACATCTACAAACTCTGAAGTCCGCATATTCAATCCTTCATATTAGACTCATAAAATTTTACTGCTGGGTAAACTTTATTATGTGTGACATTTGTAAAATAACACACACCTTAGGTTTGGATGTTTTTGAAAAGATTGAATTATCAAAGGGTAAATGTCTGCAGTAAGCACTGTAATCAGGAAAGAGAAATGTCACAATACAGCTGAGTCTAGTTCTCACTGAATGTGGTAAACCTGTGCCTGGACAATACCACTTCAGATTACAGCAATGGAATGCGCTCTCTCTAGAACATACAAACATACTTATGCTTAGGCCAGATTAAGATGAAATGTTAATCCATGGTTTAGCATTTGTAGTATAGGCCTTGTGCTAGGCAAGGATCCTAGCTAATTCTATTCCTAATTTAGAACGAACAGGGATTTGTCATTGCATCTGAACCTGGCAAAATTGCATTTTGTGTAAGCCATTTTGGATTTAAATATGTGAGCTCAGTACTAAGCTTAAACAATTTGAGTTTATTACGGATGAGACAATTCGCAGGTGGTTTTTTCTCCTCTGGATAGAGGATGCCTCTCCATTTGCATGCAGAACAAGACCTTTAATAAACCCATCAAAACTCTAACAAAAAGATTACATTTTCCTAGATGCAGGTTTGCATTATCAAACCTGGTGGGACTGGTTCTTCAGAATCACTGTTTGCTGTATAACAAAATCTATACAGTAGTTACTCTTTCAAGACATACACCAGCATGTACATCTCTCTGATTGTGATAAAACATCTATTGGAAGACAATGAGATGGGAGATACTTATTCTGTCTTCTACCATTTCCTATCAAACATGCCATTTGCTTTTCCTATTAAACTCCTTGAGCCACACAAGTAGTGGGACAGGTGAAGGGACTGGTAGAGACTATTTCTGCCATGCTGACCTCCAACAATAAGAGGCATACAGGAGAGAAAATGCTAATAGCTTGTCCCAAACCTTTTTTTTTTTAAAGTAAAATCCTAATTTGTATCACATGAGTATATGCTTAAGTTCTCTTTTCAGCCACATCCTGAATTTAACAAAATTTAAATGGCACGTTTAGTACAGAAAAGTACTGACAGGACGATTAAAGCAAATTTCCCATTGTTGTGTGTACTCACTGACACTTCAGAGAAAGTTACATTTAATCTTAAATAAATGGTTCGAGCAAATCCACCAAGCACGTATTAAAACAGCCACTTGATTCACAGAGTTATTTACTGCATTTGCCCTTTAGGAACTGTTGATTCTGTATTTCCATTTTGAAAAGCTAAATGCCTCAGATCAATCAGTCAAAATTATGCTGGCTGCTCCTGCATCCAACCTTCTGTTGTTTTATAATGGGGACTGGGGTCTTATTTCAAGAAAAGGCTGACAAATTTACAGCCACAGATGGAGAATTTATGGCATTCGTTGTGGCAGGAATGAAAGAAAACAAGATTGAGGAAATGGGCAGGACAAGGCAGCTATAAGTGGAAAGTCCTATCATAGTTACAGACAGAGGGCCAGTTTGACCCTCATCTCAGATGTGTCATGTCCATCACCTTCTAACTAAAATGTACTATCCCTGAAATTATGTAAATTATTCCTGGATGAACACAGTGCAGCCGTTAAAGCTGGAATGGTTAAAGAACACAGAGGATGGGGTGTCACATGCATACGCTGACCCCATGGGGTTTACCCGTGAATTTGGCTACGTGCTTCTCCATTTCAGGTCTGCATTCATTCATACACAGAGGCAATCAACATTTGCTGGTCTCATAGGGAACAAAATCCATATTTAAGCTTGCAGGATTCACTGCCACATGTTAATGTCCAAAAGTGTTGACAGTTATAACAAGGATTAGATAAATTCATGAACAAATCCATCAACAGCTGTTATAGCTAAAATATCTAAATGGTGACCTTCATGGCCAGAAAAGAACACCTGAAAATTTTTTTTAAAGTGATCTATGGAACACTTCAATAGCCCAATCTAGCCAAAGTTTTCACTTCCTTTTTACTCCTTTCTCTTTCCCCAAATCAAAAAATCATCCTGTTGGGGAGAGGGTAACAAGCAGCAGACACCGCCCACTGTTTGCTGGCAGTAATGGTGGGACTTCAGGTTCCATAATCCCCAGCTGCAAATGATGCCCTAGATAGGTCTCTGGAGGGAGCTCTTCTTGAGCGCTAAGTGTCATCTACAGTTGAGGACTATCGACCCAAAGGCATTTAACAGGCATCTCTCAATTTTTCCTTTTTAGAAGGGTATTCATGAATGGTTGACATAGTTCTATGAACCACGCCATACTAAATTTGCACGAACTAATAAGTATTCTGAAGTCAAATCTCATTGATGGATACGTAAGGTTCTCGTCTGACATTTGCTTAATCATACATCTAATCTCAATCATACCCCAGTTACAAACAGAGATAGGAAACAGGGAAAAAAATGGCAGTGACTGGTAGAAGGGCTATAGCAATCTGCCCCACCACACTTTTCATCGCAATTGTGCCCTCCTCGCATGCCTTTTTAAAATGAAAACAAGAACAAAAACTGCCTTGAATCCATTGAGAAAGGCGACACAGAAATATAATAAATAAATAAATGAGATCTTAACTAGGGCATACTCAAAACTACATCAGAAGTAAAAATTGCACAAATGTCAAATAAATACAAGAATGCAATATTTTCAAGTATCAAGTTCATTAATTATTTAAATGACATGTAAATAAAAATGTGCAAATCACAGTGGCCTCTAGAGTTACATTTCATTTCCATGATGCCCCAGCTTTATCCATTCGTTTATTTTTTTAAAATGCAGCCAACCAAGCCAGCCAGTTCAGGCTCTCATGGTGTGGCAAAATGTTGCTTCTAGCCATGAGACGATTCCCATATGAGCTCTCCATATGTGTTGCTGTACTTGTACAAACACATTATTCTAATGTATCAGACAAGGAACTGGCCCTGTGACAATTTGAAGAATGTCAATACCTTTGGTGACAATCTGTGCCCTTCACATACTTTGCCAGGTTATCTAGAAATGCTGCTTATCTTGTGGCTGACAGCACAGTTTGACTAAATGGAGGCAATATTTTCCACCATGGTGCTAGCCTATTTGAATATTTGGTATCAATCAATCAATCAATCAATCAATCAAAATCTTTATTGGCATAATTAAACATCACAGAAGCAATATAACAATATTTGGCAACAACTGACCATTTGGGGCTTCTCCTCCCTAAACCTCAATCTATTAAACTTGTTAGGCAAACAAAAGGAAAAGTCTCACAGCTGTTGTTGGATATATATTTTTTCCCAATGTGAGCTGACTTTCTTCTTTTAACTCATGTAATATGTCACATGTCATATCTTACTCATATGAGCAGCAATTGAAGTTGATGGAAGAAAAAAAAGTTTTGTCAAATGAAAATGTTCATACCGTAATCTTCCCCAAGATTTCTACTTTCTGTATTCTCTTCCTCTTATTCCAATTTTTATATTTTTAAAGGAACTGTTGAGACACCACAAAGGATGTCTTATATGTAAGATGTAGGCATCTTTAACAAATTCTAGAGAACAATGAGGCCGTTTATAATAAGAATTTTTAAAAATCTTTCCTTTCCTTGCATAATTGTTCCACCATTCAAACCATGAGACATTCTTCCAAGGTTCTGAAGTTTAATTCTTTTTTAAAAAATAGAGTATATTTAACCTGAAGTATGACATGTTATTCTATCCAAATAATAAATTGCTTCCAACTTAGAATCAGTTATGCACTGTATTATAGTTTCTTAAAAAACTTCAACTTAGTATACTTAAATATCTAATATCAATAAAATGTACATTGTTTAAATTCTACTGTTCTTTGCTGTATCTGTACTTATATAATACATTCTTAAAGATTAGAAAATCTAAATCAAAAGGAAACCCCCCAAATCATTTCCATTACAATAATTTTTCCCAATAACTCAGAATGACTAGACACATAGAGGATGATATATCCTACTAGAGAGTTGTGAATATAGATTATCACAATAAGGGAAAAGGTACTGATTGTCCTCTAAGCCTGGGGTGTCAAACATACGGTCCACAAACCATTTCCAGCCTATGGAAGCTCTTTATCTGGCCCATATGATATTTGGGCTCTCCCAGCACCACCATCAGCTGCCCTCAGCTGCCGAACTAACACATTGGCGGAAGCGGCAGTGCAGGGGCAGTCCAGTTATCATGCAGGCTGCCCTTTCAGCAGCGCTGCTTCTGCCGAGGTGTCACGTTGCAGAGCACCTCTCAGCTGCTAAAATGCAAAGTGACACCTCAGCAGAAGTAGTGCCACTGGAAGGGCAGCCTGCATGATAACTGGGCTCCCCCATACTTTGAAAATATGGTCAAGATTTGCATATTTGCTATACTCTCATTTGCAGCTTATGAGTTTCGAGTTGAGGAAAACGTGCTTATTTCTGGTAATCACCTGCTTATTACATCACTTCCTGCTTAATGACAACACTTCCAGCCCTCAGCAAACGCCGTGAATGCCATTTGGCCTGCTGCGTGCATTGGGTTTTGACAAACCTGCTCTAAGCAATTGCACTACAGAAGAAGTTACAGTAAGCAATCTATGCTTGTCATGAAGAATGAAAAAAAAAAATGCTAGAAGGGTTTCCATAAATTGGGTGCTTTCCAAGACTTGGGTGCAGCAATGTGCTGCTGATAACTTCTGTGGGTAGAAGGAGGTTCTACCTGCACAAGGACTCCTTGCATGAGCACAACACAGAAGGAACTTCTGCCAACAGTAAACTACTGCACAAAAATTCTGGATGGTGCCCACTGCTATGAAAACCAAAAGTCAAAAATAACTAAAAATGTTTTTGAATATCTTAACTGTATTTCTTCACATCAGCATCTATGATACTTAAATGATGTGAACTTCTACTGTAAAACATCGGGCAGCCCAATCCTGAGCTGCCTGGGGTGCCCAGCCTTGGCAGCATCAAGAAAGACTGTTGCCAGATCCTGCGCGCCCTGGGCTACTGCCGGAGGCCCCTTCGGAGAAAGGAACTTTCATCCCCTTCTCCCAGGTAAAGTAAGCAGCCCTGCAATGGGGCTACTCACTTTACTGTTGGCGGTAAAGTAAAGGCGCTCGTGTAGGGCACCGAGCCCAACATGAGCGCCTTGGATCCTGTGGAGCGGAGCTCATGGACCTGCCTCCCTCCCTCCCCTGGCACGCCTCCAGCTTGCCTCCTCCCTGCATCACAACTCCCCTCACCCTCTCTCCACCAGCCTCCCCCCCCCCCGGAAAGCCTCCTCTAATGTAAGTCTGTTCCATCCAATGAGAAGTAGCTTTTTAAAATAGGGCAGGTGACAAACCATAACCCAACTAGATTTGATTGGAATTCTAACTTGCGAGTAGACCAGTATCCAGGTCATTATTGAGATTTTCCAAACCTTTTTACAAAAAAGAAAGCCATGGTTGATGCCCTTGAATCATACAAGGGTTCATGTCTGTAAGACAGGGCCCATTTGGCTGGACTGATTCATCAACCTTCAACACTAGTGATAGTGCCCAATGTGCAGTCAGGAGATACCATAGGGGGCCAGGACTTTGTCCTAGAGCCACCTACAACCTTGTGTTAACATGGAAAGAACTTCTTAGCAGAACTGAGTTTAAAATTCTTACCTTTAAAACAGATTCCTATTATGAACAGGTACTTCTGAGCATGTGCAGAGTATTTCTACTGCAGGGAACAGCCTTTTGTGTTTCAAAAAAGTGAATATCTTATAGAAAGTAGGACAACATCACCAAGCATACAATTTTCTTCAGTTTCTGCATTAACAGGTTCTGATAAGTGGCCAGGAAGAAATTCTACTCAGGTTGTTACTTTCTGACTAGTTGGCAATCTAATGCAACCAATCTAAATATATGCATCCTATCTGATTTATAAACTTAAAATAGATGCAAGTGGTTTTATAAGAATTGCTTGAGCTCTTGTACTTAGCATGTCCTCAATCTTACCTCCATTATATCCCAGACAGAATCATTAATTTTAGTCAATCAGTCATTTAACCAAAACAACTCTCAGGTGACCTCAAAATAACATATAATCAACAGAGAACTAGTCACATCAACAATTTTTAGATTCTCTCGGAAAGGAAAATTAAGCCAGCTATGTGTGGCTCGGGGCAAACTAAGCTGTAAATCTCCCTTTTCTGATCTCTTCATACAGATGAAAGTGCCAGTACCGCACTGGATTACATAGAACAATTATATGTTCTAAAAACTCAGGGAATCAGCTTTCAGACAGCCCTAATCACTCCCAATTAACCACATTTTCTGACATCCTGTAATAGCCGAACCAGTGCTCGTGAACACCCGAGCCTGGCTTTAGGCAGCCAATCCGTAGGGTATGGGCTTTTTTTTTTTTTTTAAAGCTGTCCCTGTTAATAATTGCTGACACTTCTGAACAGGGGTCACTTTTATCAGTGTACAAGGCTACCTTTCCACCTCTGAATGCTTTATAAAAATAAATGAATGAGGAAGGCAATTTTATTAAATTAAGTCCATTTGTATCCTGCCCATCTTTCTAAGGTGTTTAAGACAGTGTTATATGGAGTAGCTCTCCAGATACCAATTCATCTCAGTAGACTGGGATAGGTGATGGTGGCCAGTGGCTCTATATTATTTTCCTCTTTTTTGCTTGTAGCCCATTGACTGTGTGGTCTCTCCCCACCCCACATTTCACATTTTTCTCTATTTTCCAAACATCACAGGAACTCTAGAGTCAGCCTTCTCCTTGTTCTGCTTCTCAACTGACTGCATGCATCGAGCCACGAACACACCATCTTGCCTGGGCCAGCTCTCCCTTTCTTTGCAACTCACACCTGATTTTCTTGCTCTCCCTTTTGTTCACCCTACAGTCTGTTTTTCCTAAAATCTTGCTAGTGCTCCTGAGTAAAACCTCTAAGAACCACAACATGCTAGAATCTTTTCATTCAGGGTGTACTCTGACCTCTCCTATCTCCCTCCACCATTGGAACCAAGCTCATATCCCTGTCATCTCCCTGCTCTAAGCATCAACCCACCTTTAGATAGTTCTTGGAGTTAAACACACACATGCAACTCAACCTAAGTGGGATTGTGAGTGTATGCACAATGTTTGCCTCTCTCGTTCATGTTTTTGTTTTGCCTCTCATTTCATTATTGTGTGTGCCTCTCACACCACACGTATTTTGATTCCCCCTCCTATGATTGTCAAAAGTCCCTAGAATAAACTGAGTATTGGGATTTGAATCCTTGGAATTCACCTCCTCTCTTCCAAAATACCAATCTCCCTAAGGGCACCATGACCAATCTTTTGATTCTTTAACATGCTTTTTTGGGTACATGTCGGGCAGCCCATGGGTAAGGGAAGTAGCCATGCAATGGAGCTACTCAAGTAAAGGCGCTCATGTAAAGGGTAAAGGCATTCGTGTAGGGCGCCAAGCCCTACATGAACGGACAGGATATGGTGGAGCAGAACTCCACTGGACCTGCCTCCCTACCTCCCCTGGCATGCCTCCCCCCGCCCTCTCCCTGCCTCACCATCACACCTCCTCCCTGCCCTCCAACTGCTTCCCCCCTCTCCGTCACACCTCCTCCCCACCCCCTCCCCACCCCCGCTTACCATGCTGCGGTCCATGTGACCACTGAGCAGCGGAGGCCAGGCACCCACCCAGCGCTAGCCCAGTGCTGGCCAGCTAGTAAGGCTTGCAAATGTGCCTTACAGCACATTTGTGACAGTGCACACCAGCGGTAAGCTGGTGTGCACTGTTCAAGATTGGGCTCCAAGCCCGTTCTTGATCAGGTGGTGAGAATCCTGTTTCTAACAGTGGCCACCCAGTACCTCCAGGACAACCTACATCCCGGACATGAAAGCAACAGCCTTCCCTCTTTGTTTGCTCCCTTGCAATTGAGATTCAAGGGACACTCCATTTAGCTATCATGAACAGCCACTGAAAATTTTCAGCCAATATTACATACTGACTGTATTTTTAAGGCTCAATAAAAACAATAATACTGAACATACAAATGATATTAAGAGTTCAAAGCATTCAGAATCCCAGTAACCCTAGCAAGAACCTGCAAGACAGATCAGTTTTGTATTAACTCTTATTGCAGCGGGATGGTGGGTGGTTCTGGCTGAGAGTGGCATCCTTGAGTTCAAGGGTGAGGCAAGACATGAACCAAGAATTCCCCAGCTCACAGGTCACACTTGTAGTCATGCTGCTCTGTCAGGCTCCAGCAGTGTTTATGTTGTTGGGTGCTGCAGAAACTTTTCTTTGGGGTAGCTATTCAGCTGCTGTTTAATTTTGAATTCTCATCGATAAATATAGTGGATGTCATCCAGACCTATTGTGAAGTTGAGCTCCCCTTACTGGAAGCTCCCTCCATGACAAAGTAGGCATTTTGCTCATGCAAGATTTCCTGCTGCTCATTTTCATAAGGAGCTGCCAATGATGGAGCCCCATTCCACAATATGTCCTGAATTCGTAGAATAAATTTATTTTCAGTTAAGCATATTCTCTACTAACAGCCTATATAAAACAGAACAGAACTGATAGAAACGTCCCCTACAAAAAAACAGTCAAGTCCATCACATCCAATGAAATACCCAAGGAGATATTTTCGAAGTAACAATAATCCTTAGAGAACCTCAGCAAAAGCTGAAATACTAACTTAATTATCCTGAACAGGTTTTTTCCAGGGAATATTAAGGGGGAAGTACACTCCATTTTACTGCTGAGTTGATAATTCATCAAAAGTAATCCAAACTTTACAAACCAGAAATATCACTGTAATTATCAAAGTATTGCACTCAAAAAATGTTTCTTACACCCTGCATAGTTACAGCAACTTGATTTGCAAATACAACCACTTAATATTCTATCTGGCCAGTTTTTGATCCACTAATTTCAATACTGGTCCCACTTGCAAATTGCAAATGGTCCAAAACTGATGGCATCTAGAACTTTTATAAACCAAGAAGTAAGAACAATAGTGCCCCTTTGTCATTAAGTTATCTCTTTTTATTTGTAAAAATTAGTAGTGTGCCTGCTCTCAGAAAGCAGGACTGTTAGTCCCAATTAACAAAGTCAATTAATCATATGGAATTTTAATGGAGTAATTACTTCTGCACACATCTGCAGAAAACCATAGTTCTGAAGAAAGTCACACTCTTTGATTTCAGATGATTCAAACATGTGTCATCGTAGCCACTATCTCTGAAGAGGCATTCCATCCTCTTCTAATAATGGATTTGTATGTACCAAACAGCAAAAATAATGTTTTGTAATTGCTTCCTGAGTAAACAGGGCACCCTTTTTAACCCATTTTTGTCCAACCCCACAGGGATACACATTTGGTCCCTACTGCAATACGCAACGTTGGGCAGAAATGACTTACAGTCCAATCCTGAGCTGCCTGGAGCGCCCAGGCTTGGCAGCACCAAAAATGGCTGCTGCCAAATCCTGTGCCTCCTGCGCTACTGCGGGAGGCTCCTCGGGAGAAGGGAACATTCGTCCCCTCCCCCCCAAGTAAGGTAAGCAGCCCTGCAATGGGGCTACTCACTTTACCATAAGGAAAAGGCGCTCGTGTAGGGCGTGCAGCCCTCCACGAGCACCCTGGATCCTGTGGAGCTCAACTCTGCGGATCCTCCTCCCGCCCACCCCCTGGCACGCCTCCCACCCTGCTCCCACCGGCCTCCCCCCTCCCCAGAATGCCTCCTCCACGCCCCCACCTCCTGTTCTGCTGCTCTGCAGTCTGGGAGACCGCTGAGCTGCGGAAGCTGGGCGACCGCCCTGCGGTTTGCGACTGTGCCTCCAACCACAGGATTGGGCTCTTAATCAATGAAAATATTCTTCACACACTGAAAACTAAACACTGAAACCCTGCAAAACAGCACTGTGAAATCACACAGCTTTACCTTCTCGGGGGATGCTATGATATGAAAATGCAAATCTAGCGTATTTGAAGTTATATAAATAGATGAAAGCGGGCCCAATCTTATCCAACTTTCCAGTGCTGGTGCAGCCACAATGCAGCCTTGAGGAAAGGGAACACATGCTGCCTTACCTGGAGGAGGCCTCCATGATTGCACCCTCACTGCAGGATGCAGCGCATCCCCCATTGGCATGGCTACACTGGTGCTGGAAAATTGGATAGGATTTGGCTCTGAAGTGGCTACCAAATGGTGAAAATGTGAGTGCAATAGCTTTGTTGATCATTACTGACTACCCTAACATACTAATACTTGTTCTCTGATCTTTGCTTCCTTGCCTTCTAAGAATGGCAGTAATGGGTCTTGGTTGCTAGATGGGAAAACAAGCCTGAGATGAGACTGGGGAAAGGACTCATAACTGTAGAAGACACCAAGGCACAGATGCCCTCCTAAGTCCAAAGGGTAAGGGATGTTTGGAAGGGTTTTCCTCACATGAATGGGTTTCAAGTATTTCTCCTGCCCATTCTGGCACAACAGTTTAAAACAAGGCAGAGAGGGGATATCACAGAGATGAGGAACAACACTATAGAAAATAATAGTTGCTGTGAACGGAATGTATTTTCAAAACCTCAGATCTCACAATTCCAAAAAAAGTTTTGAGAAAAAAAATAGGGATGGGCATCTTTTTTAAAAAATCCCCTGTGTTGGTCGATGATGATATCAGTTACTTGGAATGTAAATTCAGCTTTGCCCCTGAGCTGCTCTGTTTCAAACGAAATATCTCCATAACACTCCACAATTCACATTCCACACCTCAGGCGAAACATAACTGCTACTTTATAAGGATCTGCCTGGATATGCAGAAAAGAAACAATACTAAATGTTTCACAGTAACATTAAAGAGATCCATTTAATAAATGTTGCATTATCTGTAGTTAGTTTTAATAGCTGCATATTGTATTAATAAAAACTACACAGAGTCCAAGATTAAAGAGTGTGTTTTGTTAAGTTGACAATAAAGCCCTTTTTTAATAATAAGTCATATTACACAGGAGCCCTTGGCATTATTGGATTGCACATATTTTCATATTTTTGGCAGTCTAGCAGCAATAACCCTCATTTTATTGGAGAATTCTGAAGTGTATGTTCAAGCAAACTTTGTGCCTTGCAACATTAATTAGAAGCACAACTGAGTGAAACCAACAGATTTCACAAAACATCTGGACAAGTGAGTGTGCGTGCAACTATACTACACAGTGAGTTTTAGGTGCTCCCCACTTTGCTGAGAATATCTGGGGTGGAGGAAGCACTACCTGGATTTCATTGTCTTTGAAGGAGAGAGCACCAGAGACTTATTTGCTTGATTTACAAATACACAAGGAGAGTATAAATGAAAGCAAAGACCAGGAACTCCTATGAGGCAACAGATCTGCCCCCACATCAGATCCCCAAAGTGAGATTTACTGCACCATAAGATGCCTTCAGCCAAGTTTCAGCAGTTTCTAAATTTCAAATGTCTTCCTAGTCCTGACGACCCTTTCCTTCAAAATATCCAAGAGAAATCTTCAGCATGGTTTCAGGAAAACGTATTTTAAGGATTAGATTTAATCAGGCCTATATGGGTAGGAATTTTTGCATCTCTCTCTCTCTCACACACGCATACTTCAATAAATATTAATATATACTAGAGCAGCTCTATCATTGAGGTCACTGTATTTTCTGAACATTCTGTCTTTATAAAATCTCAAAATTCTATTTATCATAACTCAAGAAAATTTGTCCTCTCAGTAGGAAATCTGGAGCTGAATGACCACCAGGAAAGTGTGGGTGCATGAAAACTAAGTTGTAATCAAGCACAAAATGCGAGACTGAGAGCCCAGTCCCATTATAGTCCAAGGGGCCTAGTCCCAGGTAAGTGTGGATAGGATAGCAATCTGAAGAATGCGTTTATTTCATACATGGTACAGAAGTTAAGGCAGGTGTCTTAATTTACAGTGCTAATGCTCTTGAATGCCTGAGGGAAAAATCTGTAAGAACCTTAATTCCCCCACTAAATCCAAAGGCTTTTTTATCCTACAATTCCCTAATCTCTAAAAGAGGCTGTATAAACTGTAAATCAGGGGTGCTCAAACCCTGGCCCGGGGGCCTCTTGCAACCCTCAGGGGCTCCCAATCAGGTCTCTGGCCCTTTGGAGACTTGCTGGAGCCCGTGCTGGCCCGATGCAACTGCTTTCAGCATGAGGATGACTGTTCGACCTTTCACCTGAGCTGTGGGATGAGGGCTACTTGCTGTTTCATGTCTATGATGCTGCAGCAGCAGCAAAGGAAAGGCTGGTCTTGTTTTGTGCAAGGCCTTTTATAGGCCTTGAGCTACTGCAAGACCTTCATTCATTCATTCATATAAGTTCCATAATAAATTCATTTATGTAAATTTATTCAAATTTTAAATATAAATTAATTCTTTTTTCCCCAGCCCCCGACACAGTATCAGAGGGATGATGTGGCCCTCCTGCCAAAATGGTTGGGCACCCCTGCTCTAAATCATGGGGAAATCATCTGCTCTAAATCATCAGTTACCAAAAATTGTTCTCTCTCTAGCCACCACCTATGTATAGTATTTATTTATGTGCAAAAACATATACTCAAGAGACACAAGCGCAAAGCTCTCCGAGGTGCATGGGAACTAGTTGGGCAGTTCTATGGATCCTGGAATCTTCTGTGGATCAGTTTGGATATACACACTCTTCATTGTAAATCTGAATTTATTTTTACAAATAGCACCACATTTGCAAATCTGGCTTAGTTTATTCTAACCTGAATATTCCCTGGATGTGGTCGATGCAAGCAACACACACAAAGAAACGGCAGTTCAATGTTTTCTTTGTCGTTAGAATGTTCAAACAGAGAACAGCTCCTTAGTCCTGATGGTAGTGACTGTGGACATGGTTTTTGAGATTGTTCATTGATAGACAGTTTACGCATAGAAGCAAGGCTATATAAGATTACTTTAAAGAATGGGTCGATTTTGTTTATGTTCTCTGTGCATAAATGTGCCAAAGTAGAGCTTATTGAGATATGTTTGCCAAGCAGCTACGTCTGGAGGACCTCCCAGCATGGTCAGACACAGTAGGTGAGCTCATGAATCTCGCTTCTCCCAACAGATATGAAGCTCTTCATGTTTCCGAAACAGAAACTCCCAGTCTCCCTCCAGTCATATTGGCACAGCCTGCCCTCCTACACCCACCCCTTCGGCTCCCTCTCCACAGGACAAGCAGTCATTATCTCAGGCGAATGGTCTCAGCAACTGTTTTTTGTCCTTGCTGGGTGATTACAACATTATTACTGGAAATACGGTTCTTTTTGTATGTAAACAGCTCAACACTATTCTTGCCCAGCTGGACTCACTCCATAAGGCTATTCAACCGCCCTTATCTTCCCTCTCTGCTCAAGTTCTGGGTTTGAACTCTAACAAATCAGGAGAAGCTGAACAGCTGGGGCTTCGTGAGAATCTGGATTGTGGTAAATCTGCCTATTGCTTGTTGAAAAACCAAATACTGCTGGAATTCCAGGACTCCCCCATCCATAAGGGGTGCTGGTCCAACAAACTGAGGGCAAAAGACTCTCTATGCAGATTGTTATACCTTGATCCATTCCAGGCTGACTGTGTTGATCTGCAGGAAATCATAAACTCCAAACTGGGTCTCCAAACTGGACCCGGCTTCTTTTGAAGTTTAGCACCTCTTGGATCCCGGGACAGCTGCATGGGAAGAGTTGGTTTCTTCGATCCTTTGGCATCTTCTTGTGGAGAATCTTTGCTGATTGTTAAAACTTAATTGTTAAACCTTTGCTCCCAAGGCATAGAATGCAGCCTCCCCCTCCTCTCCTTCCATCGGCCTTGAAGCTGGCTCAGGCTGGCTCTGTGCCCAGCCACCGGAGGAGAGATAACTGTCCCCAGAGCGTGGGAGTTGCCAATTGCTTTTCTCCTGATTCAAGTCCTTTGGTGTTGCCTAATGTTAATGAGTTAAAGGCTGCCACTGATTCTTTAGGAAATGCTTTGCTTCAGTTAAAATCTTCACTGCATAACTCACAAGCTTCAGCTTTCTCTCAGCCAGTTAATTTAACAACTGGCTGTTCAACTAGTGCAGGTTCTAATAGTGAATGGCAAGCTCAGCATTTTGGCAGTAGCACCAAACCTCATGTACCAGACCAGGTACATTCGTCAATGATATCTGAGATGGTGGGAGCTCAGTCACCTTCTGTTTGCATACTCCCCCTAACTGCAGCAGTGGAGCCTATGGATAGCTCTTCTTCTGAAGCCTTTAAGCCCTGTGGTGATGAACGAATTGGCTAAAGAGTTGGACTATCTCAATGGGGTGGGTTTGCTGTGCCACATGACTAAGTCTGAAGATAACTTGCATCATGTTGTGGCTAACCAACAATTGCCAAGTGTCCAGGTCTTGTCATCTTCCCCAAGACCATCACAGTCTAATATGAGCCCCTTATCTAAAAACCTGGATGGGGTGCCATCAGGGGCAGTGTCTGTCGTTCCAAGTGTTGAGGAGTTGGAATCAGCTCTTGAGTCCTGTAAGGCTTTCCCAGAGACTTCTGGCTATCACTCACCCTCCAGATCCCTTGCGGACGCAGAAGTAGATGACCAAAACACAGGATCAATTTACTCACTAACTACTGATCTCCCAATGCATTTATCTACTGATGACCATACACTCATTGCAAGGGTGCTCCCACCCCCCAAAGGCCCCTTGTCAGCAGAACAAGGTTTTAGGGCAGATCCTCCTGCATTGGTGGCAAAAGATCTGATAATGGAATTACAGCTGGAGGGCGATGACATTGTGGAGGGTGCCATCAGTGCCTTTAAGGAGCTCACAAGACCAGAACAACTAAATATTATCAGATCCCTGGACAGAGTTAAAGCAGAACTTCTCTATCTCAGTGCGGAAACTTTGACCTATGAAATTCTTCCAGTGCAAGCATCAGCTCATCTATCTGTTCCAGAAGCAACTACGGGGGTAACTGCTGCCCCACATTCCAGGGATTTTACACCATCTCCTGCGGCCAATTTAGCCCCAAGTAGCTGCATGTCTCACAATCCTTCTGGTGCTGAGTGTCTTTCAGGAAGCGAAGACTGACTAATTAATGCTTCTCCAGCTCCAACTACCTCTTCCCATCTAAGAATTCTTTCTTGGAACATTGGAAGAACAAGAAAAACGACAGCGGCTTCTTAAGCTATTTTAGAACCTTTGACATTATTCTGTTGCAGGAGATGTGGGTTTTGGACCATCTGAATATTCTTGGCTACAGGGCTTTTGTAGTACCTGCAACTAAACCCACCTCTAATGGGTTTAGCCAGCCTTGTACTGAAGCAGTTTAAGTCACACCCTTTAGACATCATTCCAGGGTGTTGTAAGATACAAGCACTGAAGGTGTCTTTTGCGGGCATTGACTTAATCTGCATCAACACTTATATTCCTCCTTTGCTTAAAAGCTTACAAAGGACCCAGCTCTGGAATGATCTATCGACATGTATGAATGAGCTTAAGAGGGCCCATCCCCATGCTGAAATTCTTTTGCTGGACGACTTAAATGCCAGGGTGGGGAATTTAGCGGAAATCTTCCGCAGAGCCTGGGAAGTGGATGAAGACAGCTCCCTCCCCCCCATTTGTGCACTAAGTAGGCGGTCCAAAGATGCATACTACAATGCTAATGGTATGGCTCTTGCTAAGTTTTCTATCAGCTCTAACATGATTTGGCTTAATGGTCTAAAAAAGTTCCCCAATGCTGATGAATTTACTTTTGTATCCTCCCGTGGCGCCAGTGTTGTGGATTACATTTTAGTTTCCACTAAAATGAATCATCATGTGAAAGAGTTTGCCATTGGGTACCTAACCCTTAGTGACCATTTACCTTTAATCTTGGTCCTTGACCTCCATCCTGGGAGTGTTCCATTACAAGCTGAGGTAAATATAAATCTAGGTTGTAGGTATAAAATCGTGGCTAATAGTGCCCTTTCCCCAAACTTCCATTGTTTAAGAACGGAACCAGCAAGTACAAATTTTTTATCGGCCATTCTACAGGATTCGGATCCATTTGTCCAAATCAAATTCTTTGATGGTTTTATTGGTTACATTTTTAAGGTCCTGAGTTCCAGGCCCAAGTTGGTTCAAACATGCAGCGCATTTGACAAAAAGGATTGGTTTGATAGTGAATGCAGGGATCTTAAGGCGTGTATCAGGGCTTCTTACTTAGATTTTAGAAAGTACAATGACCCCAACTGTCTAGTTAAATACTCTACTCTTAAAAAACAACTAAGAGTTTTATTGACAGAGAAAAAGAAAAAGTTTGTTTTAACTCAATGGAATAAGCTGCATCAAGCGATTCAACAAAAAAATAACAATTTTGGGCAGTTGTAGCAGGTTCATGTAGATCAGAAACATATGACCCTGCTGTTATTCCATTGTCTACATGGGTTCAACACTTCACAGACCTTTTTTATGATAAGAGCAAATTCCCAGACACCTACCCTGACTTCACCTCCATGGATCTGCCTATTTGGCCTCCTGTGACCCCTGAGGAAAATAAAGAGCTAATTATGCAATTGAAGCTAGGGAAGGCCGCAGGCCCAGGTGAAATACCACCTGAGCTTCTAAAAGGTGATCCGGAATGGTGGGCCCAGTTACTTGTCCACGTCTTTACAACGATTGACAGATTTGGCCTATTGCCCAATGCCTGGCTTACAGTAACAGATCCCTATCCATAAAAAGGGTGACCCTAATATACCAGGAAATTTTCAGCCCGTTAGTTTGCTTTCTGTAATAGGTAAGATCTATGCTAAACAGCTATGCAATAAACATTCTTTGGGTTACTTTGCAAGGCATCTTAGACCCCGAGCAAACTGGCTTCTGTTGAGGCAAATCAACTTTGGACAACTGCCTGATCCTGGCTCACTTGGCCCATAAGCAGGTTAGAATATGTAAGGCTCGCCTTTATGTAGCCTTCCTTGACTTGAAAGGTACCTTTGATTCTGTGGATAGGGAGCTTCTTTGGTCCAAGCTGGAAAATATGGGGATTGATAAAAGATTACTGTTGCTGATTAGGTCCCTCCATCTAAATACTTCATGCAGGGTTAGATGTTCCTGGAGTGGGAATCTAACTCATTCCATCGCTACTAACAAAGGGGTCAAACAGAGCTGTGTCTTGGCCCCCATGCTTTTCAATCTGTTTCTGAATGATCTTGCCCCATCCCTGAAGGAAGTGGACAGCCATTGCCCGAAACTTGGCGCAAGCCAAGTGCCGCTACTTCTGTACGCGGATGATGTAGTACTGATATCTCGTACTAGGATCAGCCGCAGTGCAGAGTATTTCTTGTCCAACAAATTGCAGATCAATTACACTAAATCTAAAATAATGATATTCGCCAACAGATGGAAAGCTTTTAAATGGTCTTGTAATGGCAACAAACTGGAACAGGTCAAGCATTTCAAGTACCTGGGAATCAACTTCCATTACAGGCTCACGTAGGCTTTTCATTGTAAGGCAGTGCAGAACGCATCTAAACTAGCATCCTCAGTTATTTCCCATTTCTTTTTCACCTGCAGCAATGGCTATGTTCCGGCCGCTCTGGAGGCGTTTAAGGGGAAGGTTCTTTCCCAGGTTCTCTATGGCTCTCCTGTCTGGTTTAAGGCTATTAACCAATCATCAGAACGCATTCAAGCCTCTTTTTTGCGGAAGATTTTGGGTTTACCCAGGTGTGTTCCCTACCCGGTTCTGTGTCTCGAGGTGGGGTTAATTCGGTTAAAGACCACTGCATGACTAAGATTATTGAAATTTTGGTTTAGGATTTTATTTAACCCTACCTCTACTGGTCTAATGTACCAACTACTGTCAGATTCAGTCCTGCCTTTGGAGATCACTGATCTCTTAACTAAACTTAAGTCAGTAGGGCTGGACACCACAGAGCTAGGCATGATGGGCCGTGATGTAGCTTACAGACTTGTCAAAGAAAGAATTCTTGACATTGAACAAGAGCTGTTTAGTGCTGCCAAAACCACATGCTCTCCACTCTATCTCCATGTTCTGGTTAGTTTTGGGAAACCAGCCTCCTTCTTTTATCACCTGGAGTGCCCGCAGGCTCGGAGAGCTTTCACACTTGCAAGATGTAATGCTCTTCCATCAGCCTTGTTAACGGGCAGGTTTAGTGGTATCCCCTACTCAGAGAGGAAATACAAGTGTGGTAGGGATTGTATCAAGACACTAATACCTTTTTCTACTGCCCATTACATGATGCTTCACGCATGAAATATCTAGGCCTATTGTTGGCTAGGATGCAGGGCTGGGAGGATTCAATCATGCTCCAGTTTCTCCTTTCCACATCTGAACCTGAGTCCCTGGATAAGGTTGCTTCCTTTTTATCCGGGGTAATAGAAAGGCAGAATACTGGGTCTCTGGGCAGTGTGTGAGGAAAGGACTGATGATTATGTTGTGATATCATTGTATATTTGTGTCTTGTTTTGTTTTTTCCCCTCTGTATTTTATGCCAATAAAGGTCTTACTGAACTGAACTGAATGACACCCTCAATCTAATCAGTTAGGTCAATGTGTTGGTTAAGAGAAAACATTCAAACAGTGACCTGAAAGTCAACATGCTGGCTCCTGATTCCCAAATATTCTTCGGGGAGATTCTGAGATAATGGATGAAGTGGAATAGTTCACAGAATGTGGGGAACCAGAATCTATTATGGCTTCTGTGAGCTGCCCTCGATCACCACCCATTAAGATGGTTATGAGAACAGACCCACATTTAGAGGTTTTGTGTTCACAGTTAATAATCCAAAGATTAGGATGATACCATAATCCTGACACTTTTGCTTTATGCCCAGTTTCATAGAGATCTTTGGAAGGAAATCTGTAGCACTGTGGTAGAAAAGCATTCACTTTTTGTGGGAGCCATAACAAAAAGACAAATTTGTGCCCTCTATGCTGCCAAGTTCACCCTAAAATGTATCTTTTAATGAGAACTCTACTGAAAAAGGTTACACATTTCAATACTTACAATAGTTGTTTCTTTGTTTCAGCCTACAAAATAGCATACAATTTTATATTTAACCTTATACTAGCTTTTGAAAGTAAGAAGCTTTTCTTAACTTCTATCTGTTCACCCACCACATGGCCTATTAACCAAAATGGTTATGATTATGTACAAAATGTTCAGGGGTATGTTTGTTGCTCTTACAACTCATACAGATCGGTATAAACTATGTTATGTTGATTTTGCTATTTGGAGGAAACAAAGTGTGAGAATTTGAGAAGTATAGGGATGTTACCAAATTCCTTTCTGACTGAATTTCACAGTGGAATGCATAGTTCTGAACTACTCCCACTCCCTAATGGATTCAATTTTATAACCTATGGGTATGTTTACAGATTCTATGCATTCTGTAGATTTGCTGAAAAAGTATCTATTAAGATACATACTTAGCAATGTAGTATTGCACCAGCTGGTGGGGCAAGAAATTAATAAAAACATTTTTTTTTTAATAGTATGTTTCCCAATGGAAAAAAAAAAAGCATTTGGACAAAGATTTGGGAACAAAAATATCATAGTTTGAGAGCAGAACTCATACACAACTTCGCAAAGTCTGAAAGGTACTTTCAAACTTTTCAAGATCGATGAACACCACCCCCTGCTAAAATTAAGAATTACAGTAACCTTATTGAAATTTATAGGTATGGCCTTTCTGGATCAGTCCCAAGTCCAGCTAGTTCAGCACTCTGTTTTCATCCAAAAGCCCCAGAACAGTGGTTCCCAAACTGTGAGCCATGGCTCCATGGGGAGCCATAGAAATCAGACAGGGCAACAGCAGAATCCTCGCAAAAAACCCGCTGCCCAATGCAATGTAGCCCTATACATTGTAGCCCTAATGGGGAGCTGTGGCCAATAACCCAGTACGTCAAGGGAGCCACCTGTTGAAAAAGTTTGGGAACCATTGCCTTAGAATCTCACAATCAGGATTATAAAGGTGATAGAGTACTTTATCCAATATTTGTTACCATCATCTAGTACTCAGAGAAACATCATTTCTGAGCATGATGATTAAGAACATAAGAATATAAGATCAGCCCCACTGGATCAGGCCATAGGCCCATCTAGTTCAGCTTCCTGTATCTCACAGCAGCCCACCAAATACCCCAGGGAGCACACCAGATAACAAGAGACCTGCATTCTGGTGCACTTCCTTGTATCTGGCATTCTGACGTAGCCCATTTCTAAAATCAGGTTGCACATACCCATTATGGCTTGTAACCTGTAATGGATTTTTCCTCCAGAAACTTGTCCAATTCCCTTTTAAAGGCATCTAGGCCAGATGCCATCACCACATCCTGTGGCAAGGAGTTCCACAGAACAACCACACGAGTAAAGAAATGTTTTCTTTTGTCTGTCCTAACTCTCTCCCAACACTCAATTTTAGTGGATGCCCCCTGGTTCTGGTGTTGTGTGAGAGGGTAAAGAGCACCTCTCTATCCACTTTATCCTTCCCATGCATAATTTTGTAGGTCTCAATCATGTCCCCCCTCAGGTGCCTCTTTTCCAGGTTGAAGAGACCCAAACGCTGTAGCCTTACCTCATAAGGAAGGTGCCCCAGCCCAGTAATCATCTTTGTCGCTCTCTTTTGCACCTTTTCTATTTCCACTATGTCCTTTTTGAGATGTGGCGATTCTATTTTCATGGCAAGACCCCATCTTTCAAGAATGTGTCAAATTCCCCCCTTTCTCTCTTTTAAGGCACTCTAGGCTAGAAACCACCACCATGCCTTATGGGAAATCATTTCATGTTAGTCATTTGTTATGTGAAGAAATACTTCCTTTTGTCAGTCTTGAACCAACTGCCAATTATTGGGCAAGTTCAAGTTCAATACCAGTCTGTTCAACACTATAAGAAAGGAAAAATTTCCCTCTTGCTACACTGTTAATAATTTGAAAGACCTTAATAGTGTCCCTGCCCTCTTTTATCAATGCCCTCCTCTATCACTGCAAACCACCCTCCTATGAACTTCACACTGCTTGGTATAGAGATGACAACAATCTTCAGAAATACGGAGAAGAGAAGAACAAACTGTCAGTAACACTTAAAATGTACCAAGCTGTCTACCTCTGATGGATAATTCTCAGATCAGTGTGTGAAGTAGTTTATTGTGAACAAAAAGTTTTTTATTTGACCTTTCCATTTTGTCACTGATCCAAGTCTGACTTTTCCCCCAAGAAATATTTTGTTTAGTGCTATGCTCTACAAATACATTCATTTGAACTGCTTGGCTGTACTAGTAATGGCGGGCTTTATTTAGCAGCTACTATGATGTTTAATTTGTTTACCACCACCACCACCACCACCACCACCACTACTACTACTACTACTACTACTACTACTACTACTACTACAAAGCAATCAATTGTCTAAAATCAAATAACTCAATGGTTCCCTGTCCCAAAATGGCTCACAATCTAAAAAGATGCAGAAAAAAAATACCAGCAAATCATGAATAGAAAAGGACCTGTGCTGAGGCGGATAAGGAACAATTGCCTTCCCTTCACTACATGTAAGAACACAACTTTATAAAGAGCCTCTTTGTCTAGTTAGCAGAGGCAGAGAATATTGTATTGTTTGCAACAGTTATAGATGTTGTTCTCTGCCAGACTGATGTAGAGTATATCTAATTCATCTGCGATCCAAACAATTAGATTAACAAATAGGCCATTATATATACACGTGTCTCCAAAAGTAACCAAAAGCAGATAAAATTTACAAAAAAAAAACCCTATAATATTCAACCACATCAAGAGATCTTAAATCTTTCATGATGATATACCTCAGAGAGACCACTATCCAGGCTGATGACCAAGATAAGTGGAGCTAACCTGTAATTCAAGGAAAAGATGATTATCTATGCAACACTCACTAAAGTAACAGATGCCCTAGAGACATTCACTCTAAAAATACAGTATTTAGCAATGTTAAAAGTCAATAGGCAAAATAATGGAAGTTTGCCATGTTTAAGCCCTCTTATTTGAAGGATTTCCTTATTGCAAATTAATCATTACAGGAAGACATAACCCATCTTTCTCCTGAGTTGCATCAATATTAAGGGCAGGAAGGAATACAATGACATTGGAAGATTAGAAAAACATATCAGAGGGGTTAACAGCAAGACTGAAATTCTCAGCACTACAAACCGAGTAGACCTCAACAAACTCAGCAGTTATGGACATATCTTCAAAAAGGCAAATGTTTCATCACCCTGTAATGTATGCAGACCAACAAGCCAAATGCTTCTACACACACACACACACACACACACACACACACACACACACACACTTCTGCAGTCCCAGACAGACAAGGAAAACAAGTTTAGCAAGCTCTGGTGGGCTGCCATACACAGCTTATAGGCTGTTGAGTCAGAAATGGTGCAGGTCTACTTTAGAGAATATTAACATCCAACAAAATCACCTTTCTAATTCCAGTTTGGATAAGCAATCATTCTTCTATATGTTTGGGTTAATTCAAACACTAAATAAGAACAGATTAAGAGCAGGAGCTTATTAAGCAAGGAAGAATTCCTTGAAATGCCCGCTAGCTACTGGTTAAAATATAATGCTCACTTTCATTTGAACAATATGTTCAAAAGGAACCATGGGAACATACTTCTGGAATTTTAAGTTGCTTTAAAAAAAATTAGTCCAATGACTTTAATTGTATTATCCCTAACAATGAAGCGTACAACAGATTTCTGACTGTAACACTTTGGCTGAGCACAAAGGAAAACTTCAATTCAAATGTTATAGAAAGCAGGGCTGACTGCAAGGGCAGTCAGGGGTTAGGGTGGTGAGAGGACAGGACAGTTCTTGTAAAAGGCAACACAAACCAAGCACATCCAACAATTACAGCCACTCGTAGAAGACGTACATTGCCTCACTTCTGTACAGCAGACAGAGACAAGAGATAGGCATATCTCTGCAAGAATGAGCTTGCATACTGACTGGGAAGATGTCTCTGGTGGCTTCTCTTATATCACATTGTTCCTGCTTTTAAAAGGAATATGTTTTGGGCTTTGCTTCCTTCAGGTTAAAGATAAACTATAAAATATAGTAATTTAAAAATCAGAGGTAAAAGTGCAAACTAACATGTAAAAGCTGACAATTATAACTATGAAACAAATGGCAGTGCTCAGGCCTAGAGCCTCAGAGTTCCCAAACCCAGTGGATTTGCCAGAATTCCACCAATCTTTGAAAAGGGCAAGCAAAACAGCCACTCTGGCCTAACTAAGGAGGAAATCATTCAGGGGCCAACAGAGAAAGGAGGTAAAAGCAGGACTTCACTGACTGACTCTATGGTCCTGGGGGAAGGCACAAGGGAAATGAAGCTCCCCAGGGTCAAAGGTGCAGAAAACTCTAAGAAGCAACTACCCGTGATAAAGGTTATCTTTTTATGGGATCTGTCCACTTTTGTTTTCTGATGACCAGATCACATAAACTGAGGCTATGTGCATACACCAACTTCACATTGAATATTAGAGATGTGAAAGATGTTCCTAAGCTTTGTCACATGTATGTATCAATGGAGATGCAGTCTCTTGCTAGGAGTCCAAAGTTCTAAATTAAGGGATGATACAGTTGCCATCAACAACAGAGTTCTCAAAAACGTGTAAGGAACACTGCATTTTTTTTAAATGGATGAGAAAATGAAGCAAATCCACTTAAATCAATTTTTAAAAAAATTTCAGTATGGACACTTTGTTCTACTTTATTTCCTAAAAATCAAAGAGAAAAAAAAACCAGGAGAATGTATATTTTAAACATTTAAACATTAAATGTTTAAATTTTATTTTCAAATTGACAAAAGTATCCCAAATGTTCCAGTTTCCATAAGAAAGGAACAAGGAAACCACATGACCAGGGCCACAAAACAGGTCCCCTCAAGTGCCTAAAATTTACTTGCTGGATATAGTTTCCATTACACAGAGAGGACAGCAAGGCCCAGACCTTGAGGACTGTAGATCAAGCCACCCTCTGCTGCAGGGTTTGGGCAGGGCAAAAGCATAAACAGAAGCAGGTAGAATTAGCAAGTAGGCAGAACAGTTAGGTTTTAGGAGGCTCTGAGGAGGAGCTATGTGGCCTCTTAGTGACCAGTTGCTCAGATGGGACAGGAGCAGCAATCCTGGGGTTAACATAGGATTCACTGCCTCTACCGATTTATTTTCCTCCTATGTCAGGCTTGAACTGAAAAGCCTGCTAAGGCCCTGATCCTTTCAATTTTGGTATAACATCTTATAAGGTGAATGACAGGAGTGGTATAAGCAAGAAATAATGCCAATGATAAGAAAGTGGGAATGATTTCTTTCCTCCAATCACCTGAATTTCCTGCTTGGAGAGCTCAGCCCAAAAGTTTCTCCCCATTGGCTTGAAGTGTTTGCAATTCTGCTCTCACCAGCTGCCTTGATAGCACCAAAATTTATGCCTCACCTACACATGCAAAAGTATGAGGTAGCAAGTCCTGAGGTGCTAGAATGGAGTGCATCACTTCAGACTGCTGATGGGGAAATCATATTTTAAAAGCCAACTCCCTGCAAGCTGAAAACTAGCAGAAAAGGCTGATGAATCAACCTTTTCAAAGTTATGCTTTCTCCCACATGGATTAGGTGTGTTTGTTTTTAGCTTGCAGGGCATTTTTCAATGTGGGAGAGCCTTTAAAATGTGACATCCTCCTGTTCCGCAATCTAAACTGGTACCTTTTACTCCATTGCCTGCATAGATCAGTCCTAAGAAGTCAGTTTCCAACTCCCAGTTTGAGGCCTACAGTGCTTGACACTATCTAGCTGCTGTTGGCCTAAGGTTCATTACGGAGATGAAATAGAATCTTGTTGCCATCATTGAAATGCTATAAAAGCATGAACATAGGGAAATAAAAATAATAATCAGGCTCTTTCTACCCAAGAGCCCTTTAAGAATACTTATTTGTCTGGGCATTGTTCTGTGCTACACATGAAACTAAGCCGTATGGCTATACAGAGCATTCCCAAGCGAGGCTGTGTCTGCGATTCTGTCAGCAACTTCTTTTGCGTGCATTGTGTTGTCGCACCCCAAAGGGTCCTGCATAACTCTTAAGTTTGAAGCATCTCCTTTACTGTAATCCATTTTCATTAGAGCCCTTTGATCTTCCCTCTATCCTTTGTACACAACACGTCATCGCCTTTATTTTCTATCATAATTGCACGTGAAAGATTTTCCTTTTTGATACACCCCGAATGCCAAATCATTATCGAAAGAGAGTGTTGAAAAGTGTCATGTGTTGCTCTCCTCTGCCTCTTGCTGGAGATGGAAACCCATACACCTGTGGAAGACAAACAGCTTTTTTCAAAGATGTGACACATCTATCATCCATCCACAGGATATGAGCTGCTCTGTCTGCTTAATAGCAAGGGGCTGTGCATAGCAAAAAGACTAACTGCTGAAAGAAATTTGTAGCACATTGCAAACTGTCTGGCAGCCCTCCCGAAGCCTCAGCTCCATCCTGGCCTGCTGATAATTCACAGACTGTGTTCCCGTGTGCTCATCACTCTGGCAGTAAGAGTGGCTAGATGGGGCCCCCCTGTCTCTGCTCCTTGTCACACTGTCATTCAGGTACGTCTGTCTGCCATCACCTGCTGACAGCACCGCATGTGTCTCAATTACAGCCCAGGCCTCCACTCACACGGCTGATGAAGATGTTCAGCCTGTTCTGGCTAATAGCATCTGCTCTCAAAAGATGTATCTTTGGGGGTTTTGAGAAGAGAGGCACCAGGTAAAGCCTATGGGATGCTGCACACAGGACTTATCAGGAGTGTCTGGCAATAAGTTAGCAAAGGTCATCTACAGCCCCAAGATTTATATTCTATGTCCTTTCCTATGATGGATAACAAAAAGAATTTCCTCTTCCTCTGTTTAAGCAGGAAAACAAACGATCAGGCAGCCAAACTCTACAAAGGCCAATTCTGCATTCTGAATACAAAAATAATGGACTCCCTGGTGTCACATATTCAAGGCTCCTATTACCACTGGACAACCCTAGGTGGCTGCCTAGGGCAGCACTTTGTGGATGCTGATGCTTTTGTGGCAGCAACAGATGAAAGAGCCATCACAGTGCATGCACCTTTGCTGATCATGATGAATGGAAGAGCAGTCATATGAAGCTCCCACTACAAGTCTGAGCTGGGGCGCAGCAGGCATAGCAGGAAGTTCTGCTTTGTTGATCTGGGCAAGGGCTGAAGACCAGGATTCTAGAACATACTGTATACTTGACCTGACAGATCCCAAGGTCTCGCTCTGCCTGCTAATCACAAAGGCTGATGTTACACAACCAGTTCTCTTCTGTACCTGGCAAAGTTTCTGGAGACAAAGCACACACCGCCCCAGATAGGCTCAGACCTGGTATTCAGTTCAAGAGGTTCCTGAAAGGCAGAAAGTAGTAAGTAGCCAAGCCTCCAAGGTAGGACTGTCAACTCTAACTGAAGCGATTCCTGGAGAATTCCCCCTCACCCATGATATAACTTTGGACATTCCTGGAGGCCTTGCTAAAATCTCCAGGATTGCTTTTAGTAGTTGCCTGGAGATGCATGCTGATTCCTAAAGACTCCAGGCTAATCCTGGCAGGCTGGCACCCCAAGGCCCAAAGGGCTAAACATCAAGAACTGCACCTTCAAGCCATTTAAGCAAATGGACAGTGACTTGAGAAGTCTCAACAGCCCTTCAAAAAAGCCAAAACAGAGATGTGCTTTGAAGACCAAACAATAACGTGAGCTGACGGGTTGACTGTTACGAGGGCTTCAATTCCTATATTTTTCTGTCCTTTTTGCTAATTGGTCTGTTTTTGAGGGAAAAAATATACATGTACAAGCCCATATAGTTTGGACTGAAAACCCATTCCTCACGGAAAAGTGCAAGGTCACTTTTTTTTTTTTAATATTTCCTACCCCTACTCAACTTTCTGAGTTTCGTCACTAAAAAGATGGTATCAACAAATTACAGAAAGATCTGCCTCTCATAAATAATATAGAAGACAGTTTGGGCTGTCATGATACCTTTAAAAAAATTCAACATCTATACCGCAAAGCTTGATACAACTGTGAAATTGTGGGTGCTAAGTCACCCACTGTGCTCAGAAAATGAAAACCATGTGGGCTACAATAGAGTTCCTCTATCAAGAATGCATTTTTTCTGCCTGATGATATGAGAGCCAGTGCATGCAAGTGAGTGTGCTACCATGTAAGTACTGCATCACATGAACTGGATTCACAGGTGCTTACTGGACAAAGAGGGACTATGGCTCCTTTTCCCTGGGGACAAGGATTGCTTTCATAGGACAAGATGTTTTTTCCCCTTCAGGACAAGGATTGTTTTGATATGGCAAGATTTGGATCTTGTAGAACAAAAAAATGTTCATCTACCACCCCCCTCTCACCACCACACACACACTTTTTAGGAAGAAGAATAAAAGTTCCACACAAGCTCTGTAGAAGTATTGGGGTGTTAGGCCAGGGGCAGTCCAGTGATCTAACAGAGTAGGGAGCAGAAGATTCTAGGACTAAGGCCTGAGATGAATCCAGCAGGAGAAACACGAGCCAGAAAGAGCTGCCTACCGGGCAGGATGAGTGCAAATTGTTACCTAGGAAAAGCCCAAGTATGACTTTTCATCGCCTTGTGGTCTCCAAACTGCAGGTCAAAACCCAATTTTTGGAGGGTTGTAACACTGACAAACTGATAGCTGACAAGGAAAGGTATTGAATCCTGTGGAAAACAGAAACAGAGAACACATGCACATTTACTCACAAGTAGACAACCATGCCTTGGCTCTTATTGAAGGCCAGGCAACCAGGCATGAAAGGCCACCAGAATGGTCCCATCTGTTGAGCTCCATGTTCATTTAGCGCATCAGAAAGCAGCCCTCCTCGCCAACATAGTAAAAAGGATAAAAACTGAAGTTTGAGCTGCAGGTCAAATGAAACTTTTTTTAGGTTCATAAAGTTAAGGTGGGTCTTGATAGAGTGCCATTTTAAAAAGTGGGTCCCAGTGCTAAAAGTTTGGGAACCACTGCTTTAATGGATCATGAAAAACACATGAGGTAGCTGAGTGAGTGGAGCTGAAGTGGAGCCTGGTTGAACCAAGCTGCTCTTAACATGAGACAACCAAGTTCTTCCTTCCAGCCCAGCCGCTCCCAACGTAAATACACATTAGTTGTGCATTATTCAATTGAAAGTATATTTTTGGTTCTATGCTATGATGTGTTGCTCATGTCTTCCCTACAGTTATTCACATTCAGGGCCCAATCCAAACCAATTTTCCAGCACCTATGCAGCCACAATGCAGCCCCAAGGAAAGAGAACAAACATTTCCTTCATTGGAGGAGGCCTCTGTGACTGCCCCCCACCCCCAGGATACAGCACAAGCCCCATTGGCACAGCTACATTAATGCTGGAAAGTTGGATAGGATTCGGCCCTCATCCTCTAATCCCACCCTCAGCATGCATGAGTTCTGTTGCCACAAACAGTAAATCCAGGTCAGGTTCTATCATATAGGAAGCAGTGGCAGTCATCTTGAGCAGCAGAATTTAAGGGGAAGATTTCTCATCTGGTTCCTTTCTGGCAACTTTCCCTGCAATGTCTGAAAAGACAAGGAATGGAACATGCAAAGAAAGGAGAAGTTCTCCTCTCTCTCTCAAGTGTCAGGTCTCTGGATTCTCTGAGCCTGGAGTCATGCATTTACACACACATTAAACAAAATAATGACGTTGAGACTAGAAACAAGAGAACAAAACTTCAATTTAATCCACTCCCGGGGTTTGAAGTAGAATTTTGAGTACTTCAAGTAAACAACAGCAGAAAAGAAAAATTCACACAATCTCTAGAATTACATTCTTATATGGATTATAAAGGATTAGTATTAGTGGATTAGTATTCAAGGAAAGGATACTCATTGCTCCATAGATTCTCTGTTAATACTCTCCCATTCCTATATTTTTTATAATACATTATCTTACACATTATAATTTGGGACCACGTTTTTGTTGCTCTGTAGCTTGGGGACTGTGTTCTCTCCAATTATATGCTACCATTATTTTTGCAGCTATCAACATATTGCTATCTGTTTGTAATCCTTTGCTGAAACATTGGATACATCTCTCATTTTCCCCAACTGAGCCTGTAATCTCAAAGACTCGTTGACTCTGGGAAATCTCAGATTATTACTACAACTGCAATACACGTTCATGCATGATATTATTATTAAATGTTTGTAATGAACAGAATTAAAACAAAAGCAACTGAATGAGTGTTAGTGGAGAATAATGCAATATTTCTAACACTGCACAGCTGGAAATAGTTTGCTCCTGCCCAGAATCTCTCCATTTGCTAGCAGTTCCAAGTCATAAATATGCTCGACAGCTCTGAAAAAAGATCACTCATACAACAATAAAAATGATAACGTCCCTCAACAAATAGCCAAGGAAGCCATGCAGATATCAGAACTGCAACTGTGTGCAGTTGGACTACAGGAGTGGCTGGCCTGGAGTGGGGGGCAAATGCCCTGAGCGGTGAGTCCATGCAAGGCTCCAGACTGCGCAGGAAGCCTTCTGAGGTTTCCAACACGATCTTAAGCAGTACTTCTGGTTTCCCAGAAGTACTGTTTAAGACCGCGGGGAAGCCTCAGAATGCTTTCCCAGTGGGTCCCAATGTTGCATGAGGCTCCATGGTGCTGCATAAGCAGGGGAGTGGCATGCTGCAGTGGGGGCAGCATTGTGGACATCTACCCCAGGGCGCTTGGTGGGGCAGGTCTGTTACAGACTACAGGGAAATACTGAACCTGCCATTTAGGTGAGAAAACCACAGAATCATTGTCACTCACCATCACAATGAATATAGTCATGTTCTATAAGTCTGCCAGTTCATCAGTCCTTAGTGCATTTTTGCTACCTACGGCCAAACAAGAAGGAGAACCTCAAAGGTTCAGTGAAGGTGGATTTTATTGGCCCAGTGCATTTGAGTCCATTGCAACTCTCTTGTTCCTGAGTTGCTTATTAAAACATAGAAGTCTTCTGGGCAATCTTAGGGTGACTTTAAGAAGCATAGAAGCTTTCTTGGTTTAATCAACATTTCCTGAAGACTTGAAATGTGTGGGGTTCAATAAAACAGATCTTTAGGGAACTTCAGGGGTGGTCTCGTTGTTTCTGCATCCATGCCTTCTCTCTTTTCCTTTGTTACCCATAGACACCAAGACTTGATGAAAGAACCAGTGATATAGAACAAATTGAAGTGTGATAGCACAATGCCAGGTAGCCCCTCCTCCCAATCTCGCATAGAGGTCCTATCTTTTTCAAAATCTATATTTCTAAGGGCTGGAAAGCTTGAGCCTTGAAAAGTGAGATTACTATTCAACAGGAAAGAGCATTTACAAGATTGAATACAGAGGATGAAACTCAAGGACAATTCTGTGGTGCTGGCTGGGATTTAATCTTTGCAACATTTAAGACATTAAATTATGTTCAGAAACATCCCCACAACAACGGAATGAATCACTGCTGCCGTTAACCAAAGGTAGTGTATGAAGTTAATGGAAGTTGGGTTGTTTTTCTCCTCTTCTTAGATCACAAGCATTTATATCCAGTTGTGTCTTAGACAGTAATGCCATCAATAACTTTTGCATACATGCCTTGTTTTTTTTTTAAAAAAAAACAACAAAACAATATAACAAAATTATATTCAACACAAACATGTGTCTCCATTGTCAATATTTTGAAACAGATTTCACTCAGGCTTCAAAAATAACTGAGTAAATTCTAGGAACATGAGCATGCTTTGATTATATGGTAGCCCAGTACTGTACTGAGCACAGAATTCAGCTTCATAAGAATATCAGCTTTCATCATTGTTAAAAGTTCCTAGCCCTTGTGGCTGCACATAAGCTTGAAAGGAACATAAGAACATAAGAACATAAGAACATAAGAACAGCCCCACTGGATCAGGCCATAGGCCCATCTAGTCCAGCTTCCTGTATCTCACAGCGGCCCACCAAATGCCCCAGGGAGCACACCAGATAACAAGAGACCTCATCCTGGTGTTCTCCCCTACATCTGGCATTCTGACTTAACCCATTCCTAAAATCAGGAGGTTGCGCATACACATCATGGCTTGTACCCCATAATGGATTTTTCCTCCAGAAACTCGTCCAATCCCCTTTTAAAGGCGTCTAGGCTAGACGCCAGCACCACATCCTGTGGCAAGGAGTTCCACAGACCGACCACGCGCTGAGTAAAGAAATATTTTCTTTTGTCTGTCCTAACCCGCCCAACACTCAATTTTAGTGGATGTCCCCTGGTTCTGGTATTATGTGAGAGTGTAAAGAGCATCTCCCTATCCACTCTGTCCATCCCCTGCATAATTTTGTATGTCTCAATCATGTCCCCCCTCAAGCGTCTCTTTTCTAGGCTGAAAAGGCCCAAACGCTGTAGCCTTTCCTCATAAGGAAGGTGCCCCAGCCCCGTAATCATCTTAGTCGCTCTCTTTTGCACCTTTTCCATTTCCACTATGTCTTTTTTGAGATGCGGCGACCAGAACTGGACACAATACTCCAGGTGTGGCCTTACCATAGATTTGTACAACGGCATTATAATACTAACCGTTTTGTTCTCAATACCCTTCCTAATGATCCCAAGCATAGAATTGGCCTTCTTCACTGCCACCGCACATTGGGTCGACACTTTCATCGACCTGTCCACCACCACCCCAAGATCTCTCTCCTGATCTGTCACAGACAGCTCAGAACCCATCAGCCTATATCTAAAGTTTTGATTTTTTGCCCCAATGTGCATGACTTTACACTTACTGACATTGAAGCGCATCTGCCATTTTGCTGCCCATTCTGCCAGTCTGGAGAGATCCTTCTGGAGCTCCTCACAATCACTTCTGGTCTTTACCACTCGGAAAAGTTTGGTGTCATCTGCAAACTTTGCCACTTCACTGCTCAACCCTGTCTCCAGGTCATTTATGAAGAGGTTGAAAAGCACCGGTCCCAGGACAGATCCTTGGGGCACACCGCTTTTCACCTCTCTCCATTGTGAAAATTGCCCATTGACACCCACTCTCTGCTTCCTGGCCTCCAACCAGTTCTCAATCCACGAGAGGACCTGTCCTCTAATTCCCTGACTGTGGAGTTTTTTCAGTAGCCTTTGGTGAGGGACCGTGTCAAACGCCTTCTGAAAGTCCAGATATATAATGTCCACGGGTTCTCCCACATCCACATGCCTGTTGACCTTTTCAAAGAATTCTATAAGGTTCGTGAGGCAAGACTTACCCTTACAGAAGCCATGCTGACTCTCCCTCAGCAAGGCCTGTTCGTCTATGTTTTTTGAGATCCTATCTTTGATGAGGCATTCCACCATCTTACCCGGTATGGATGTTAGGCTGACCGGCCTATAGTTTCCCGGGTCCCCCCTCTTTCCCTTTTTAAAAATAGGCGTGACATTTGCTATCCTCCAATCTTCTGGCACTGTGGCCGATTTGAGGGACAAGTTGCATACCTTAGTCAAGAGATCTGCAACTTCATTCTTCAATTCCTTAATAACCCTTGGGTGGATGCCATCAGGGCCCGGTGACTTATTGATCTTTAATTTATCAATGTTATCAAAGGGTGTGGGCAATGAAACCAGAGAGATTTGCCACTCCTCCAATTTGTTGTTCAAGATGACAGTCTTCATGTAAAGAAGGTTCTGTTGGATTGAAGTAGGGACCTGATAGAACTGGATCTAAGCTGGTGTATTCTCTAGCTCAGGGTTACTGTAATCTGCTGAAAGGGTAAAATGCCAGGCTCCTACTGCTCAGACCTAGCTTAGCCAATTCTCAGGTCTTTCACTGCCTGTCAGACACACTCCTACTTCTGCCCATGCGTGGAAAAAGGTACTGAAACCTAAGCATGGATAGGGTCAGTGTCAGCCAGATGGGGTTGTGGTTGAGGGTTCATGTATGTTAAGGACACACTTGAACAGGCTAACCCCTGAAACCGGTTCTGGTGCTAGCAGTAGCATCCAATGCTCAATCAGGGGTGGGCAAAGTTGTCATGGTGTGCCAGTGGAGGGCTTTGCAACCTAGTGCGGACAGTGAGCCTGAGCACAGTCCTGGTTAGCTTACTAACAAGGGCTTAGCCTCAAACCATGGAGTCCCTCATCTTCATTCCAGACTCCAAGACATGAACTTTTTTTTTTTTCCTTGCCACATTCTACTTCTTAAGAGACGCCTATCTGGAAAATGGACTTCTAGGCAGCCTAACAAACTTTTAGAAGAAGGCACCTTATGTGCAGTTTGTACATTTTAAGAGACTGAGATCAGGATATGCTATTTAATTCCAGAGCAAAAGTAGTGGTCTAAAATGAGATTTAGCTTTAATATTATTGTCCATTTATTTTGAGAAAAATACACAAGGCAGACAAAATCTCTCTTCCCTTTCATGTTTTTTTTCAATTTATCTCCCACGGCATACTGTGTTTCTCCAGCCAAACATTTCAGAGATGTCTTGAATATTGCTGTGTTCTCTGCAATCTCACCCATCTCTCTCTCTCTTTTTATTCCACTCTTCCTTCTTATCTTATCCATTTCTCAAGAATATCCCATAAACATTAAAATGGTTTAACCTCCTATTTCTCACCAGGTTCTGAAATCTGTTCCAGGGCACCAGCTGCCAACCGCACATTTTAAAAATTCCACAAGATCTCGTTCCAAGATTGATTGTTTGGCTGTATATTTTTTTAATATGTGTATGGGTAGTCTGAATATAAAATACACATTGACGAGGCATACAAATGCAGTATAAGGAATATCAGAAATGAAATGGAATATAGTCTTATCTCAGTCACTTAAGAGAAATTCAGCTTTGCCAAAATACAACAGCAATTTTTCAATATTATTTAAACATCACAAACATTCCTCTAGCCTGGTTGTAAGACCAATGCTACCAAAATACACTTACAAGGAGAGATACAGCATGCTGTACCAGAAAAATGTCACAGAACATAATGCTACCGGGGCTTCAGGGATGTTATGACAACATTACAAACTCAATAATGGGAAGCTTCCATTGCAACTTTAGAAAGGCACACAGTTAGTAGAGCCAGCACTTTTATTTATTTAAAGAATTTATACCCCACTTTTGCCTCCAAATTTGAGATACCAGAGATTAAGAGGAACATTTCTTAAATTTTAACCATTCCTTTTCATTTGTCAATTAGGAATCAAAAGTTTGCAACATTCATAACCAATTATCACTGTTAAGGGAGTTACTCATAGCAAGAAAAACCTTTCTAGGATTGGACAGTGAGAAAAAGCAAAAGAAGCTCAGAAGAACCTCCTAATTAATTAGCCACTGGGCTACTTATGTAGTACCTCTGGAGTGTTCAAAGCCCCTCAAATACAGTGAGCTTTACATAGCCTTGTAAGGCAAGTTGGTATTATCGTCCCCCTATTGCAGTTGTGAAGCTGAGGTTGAACGGCTTGCCTAAGGTCATTGAGGGCACAATCCTATGGGCCTTTAGCACCAGCACTGAGCTCCAGCGCTGGCGCTAGTTGTCGGAAATGTGCCGTAATGCATGTTTATGGCAATGTGGGAGGAGTGAGCTCCAGTGCTGGGCCTCAGTGCCAGCAGGAGATGGTGTTCTGAGATGGGGGGAGGGTGGAATGTGGGAGGCGCTGGGGCTGGAGGGGGATGGGACCAGCAGAAGTCATCTCCGCCAGATTCTACCTTCCATGTTGGGCTGAAAAGCCCAACACAGAGGTTCTCAAGTCTGTGCCAGCAAATAGCCAGTACAGACTTGAGAAGCTCCATTGAGGGGCATGCACGCTTACTTAGGAAGGGAATGAATATTTCCTTCTCCTGAGAAGAGCTCTGGCAGCCTCCACAGAGCTGCTGGATGCAGCAGTTGCCCTATTGGTGCAACCCAATTGGTGCTGCTGCACCCAACAGCGCCCTGGGGGTTAGGATTGGGATGGCAGTGAGTGTATGATGAAAGTGTGTTTTGAACTGGGGACTTTGCGGCTCACAGCTCTTTGATATGATGCTAAGTAATGCTCACTTTGCTATACCAGCTATGGAAAGCACCAGGAGCTCCTGGGAGAAGCCCTATGAACTGAATCATTGGTCCGTCAAGCTCCACACTGTCTGCTCCAACTGGCAGAAGCCTTCCAGTGTCCAAAAGAGAGGTTTTTCTTCCAGCCCTGCTGCCTGAGATCCCTTTAAAATTAAAATAAAAAACAGGGACTAAACCAGGATCTTCTGCATTCAAAGCATGGGTTGGATAGCTGAGCTAAGTCTGCTCCTTGAGAAAGGAAAAATAGCTGGTGTGGTTCACTATAAACAATACAGTAGGACTATTTAAGCATCTGGGAAAGAGTAACAAAGGGGTTAATAGATAGCCTTACAAAATTGCTTACATTGTTCATATATACAGGAGGCCTAAAGCTTCAGGTACTTTGGTATCTGACCAAAAACAAAACAAACAACCAAAAAACCTACTATATCATTTTGCAAAGGAGGTAGGTTTTTCATATCTCATGGGATTTTCATGTCCCATGCTATGATTCCCCTGCTATCTCTATACTGTACCACTCAGAGCCCAATCCTATGGGCTGTGAGTACAGGTGCTGCTGGGTCTGCAGTGATGGTACTGGGTGTTGTAAAAGTGCCATAAGGCACTTTTTGCCACCTAGCGAGAGCTACACCAGCAGGAAACCCTATGGCATCCCATGGGTACTGTATCCTGCCCAACGGCCACCGGGGCAGGTGAGAAATGTAAAAAATGTCACGCCTATTTTTAAAAAGGGAAAGAGGGGGGACCCGGGAAACTATAGGCCGGTCAGCCTAACATCCATACCGGGTAAGATGGTGGAATGCCTCATCAAAGATAGGATCTCAAAAAACATAGACGAACAGGCCTTGCTGAGGGAGAGTCAGCATGGCTTCTGTAAGGGTAAGTCTTGCCTCACGAACCTTATAGAATTCTTTGAAAAGGTCAACAGGCATGTGGATGCGGGAGAACCCGTGGACATTATATATCTGGACTTTCAGAAGGCGTTTGACATGGTCCCTCACCAAAGGCTACTGAAAAAACTCCACAGTCAGGGAATTAGAGGACAGGTCCTCTCGTGGATTGAGAACTGGTTGGAGGCCAGGAAGCAGAGAGTGGGTGTCAATGGGCAATTTTCACAATGGAGAGAGGTGAAAAGCGGTGTGCCCCAAGGATCTGTCCTGGGACCGGTGCTTTTCAACCTCTTCATAAATGACCTGGAGACAGGGTTGAGCAGTGAAGTGGCTAAGTTTGCAGACGACACCAAACTTTTCCGAGTGGTAAAGACCAGAAGTGATTGTGAGGAGCTCCAGAAGGATCTCTCCAGACTGGCAGAATGGGCAGCAAAATGGCAGATGCGCTTCAATGTCAGTAAGTGTAAAGTCATGCACATTGGGGCAAAAAAATCAAAACTTTAGATATAGGCTGATGGGTTCTGAGCTGTCTGTGACAGATCAGGAGAGAGATCTTGGGGTGGTGGTGGACAGGTCGATGAAAGTGTCGACCCAATGTGCGGTGGCAGTGAAGAAGGCCAATTCTATGCTTGGGATCATTAGGAAGGGTATTGAGAACAAAACGGCTAGTATTATAATGCCGTTGTACAAATCTATGGTAAGGCCACACCTGGAGTATTGTGTCCAGTTCTGGTCGCCGCATCTCAAAAAAGACATAGTGGAAATGGAAAAGGTGCAAAAGAGAGCGACTAAGATGATTACGGGGCTGGGGCACCTTCCTTATGAGGAAAGGCTACGGCGTTTGGGCCTCTTCAGCCTAGAAAAGAGACGCTTGAGGGGGGACATGATTGAGACATACAAAATTATGCAGGGGATGGACAGAGTGGATAGGGAGATGCTCTTTACACTCTCACATAATACCAGAACCAGGGGACATCCACTAAAATTGAGTGTTGGGAGAGTTAGGACAGACAAAAGAAAATATTTCTTTACTCAGCGCGTGGTCGGTCTGTGGAACTCCTTGCCACAGGATGTGGTGCTGGCGTCTAGCCTAGACGCCTTTAAAAGGGGATTGGACAAGTTTCTGGAGGAAAAATCCATTGTGGGGTACAAGCCATGATGTGTATGCGCAACCTCCTGATTTTAGTAATGGGTTAAGTCAGAATGCCAGATGTAGGGGAGGGCACCAGGATGAGGTCTCTTGTTATCTGGTGTGCTCCCTGGGGCATTTGGTGGGCTGCTGTGAGATACAGGAAGCTGGACTAGATGGGCCTATGGCCTGATCCAGTGGGGCTGTTCTTATGTTCTTATGTTCTTATGAGAACTGTGCCAGGTGGCAGGGAGACAGGAGCTCATGAGGTGGGGATGGGTGTTTTGAGCAGGGGGAGGGTGGAATAGGGTGGATTGGGCCTGGGAGAGGGACAGGGACAGCAGAGCCATGTAGGGCAGTAATCAAAACCAGAACTTCAAACTGTGCTGAGAATACAGCTCCACTTGCTCCCAGTTTAACACCAGTGTACTATGTTCCTATGGCCCACTCTCAAAATTAACACTTAGCTGCATTCTGAGCTAACTGAAACTTTCAAAAAGTCTAAAAGGTTACTTCATGTAAAGTGTGCTACAATAGTCCAGCCAGGAGATTCTTGAGACATGAATCATGGCAACTGGGCCACTCTTTTCTACCAGAGGTTATAGTTGGAGACATGGCACACTAGAACCCCTTTCTTGACATCCTACGCATCATTAAGCCTTGCACCAATCCAATAAATCTTACTGAGCAACAAGTGCAGGAACAGCAGTCAGAGACGGTTTCTTCCACTGGCTCCTGCAGTATGCCACCCCATTGAGAAAATGCTATCACGAAGGATATTGAGGGCTATAATAAAAGCACAAGGAACAATTAATGAAACCATACGGTTGTTGTTTTGCTTTTCAGCACCCCACAACCACCAATGAAGTCAACAAGCTTCTGGGGGCAACAGGACTTTCCACAGAATATGTAGGTTACCAGTGCATGCTGCAATCTAGGAGTACATATTTACACTGCAACACTGATTTTAGGATTGCGTGAATTCAATAGCACTGCTCCAAATGCTGGAAAAGATTGAGAAAACTGTAGACCAATTTTTTCTTATAAATGCTCTCGTGTTTGTGGGGGTGGGGGGGGGAGTCATAACTACCCCTAAATGAATATTTTAAAAACCTACAACTGGACTGCTAACTTCTGCCACTTTATATTCTTCTACAAGAATGTTATTGATTGTTCTTAGGAGTTTTCATCTCCTCCCCCACTTTTTAAAAATGGTTTGTGTTTCCCTAATAGAATGCTGGTTACAGTTAGATCTCATTTGAAGTGAATGGAGTGAAATGGAACACCACAGTCAAGATACTAGGGAGTCTGAATGACCCTCTCAGGGAGTTTGAAAACCACAGTAAGTTCTTGCAGGGGAGGGGAGGGAGGCAGTGGGGGGAGGCAGCGACACAATCCCCAGGATTGCAATGCTCAGGGGGACTGCAGAGACTGGGATGCACTTACCAGTCCCTGCAGCAGCTGTCTTGGGGTGCGGGGAGCCCTGCACGAGCATCTGCAGGACTCCCCAGCCTGCAGAAAGTGAAAGTGGAGTGATCATGCTCCACTTCTGGTTTTGCAGAGGCAAAGCGCGATTGCTCCACTTTAACTTTCTGCAGGTTGGGGAGCTGGGCAGATGCTTGCGCAGGGCTCCCCACACCCCAAGACGGCTGCTGCAGGGACTGGTGAGTGCATCGCAGTCCCTGCAGCCTGTTAACAATGTGATCCTGGGGATCGCGTCGCTGCCTCCTCCCTGCCTCCTCGCTGCCCCTGCCCCTTAAGGGGACAAAGGCCAGGGCCTGCAGGCTGGGGCGTCGTGACACCCCAGTTTGAAAACCACTGCTCTACAGGGTGAGAATTCTCATTTTATCACACAACAGCTACTTTGCGTTGATGCTACAGTTAATCCCGTTCATCATTTTTAATTTTGATGCCATCTGCAGTGCAAACGCTCCTGAAACTTTTTGCACTGAAGATGGCATCACACTCCCAGAGCAAAGGAGTGCCAAAAACAGGAGAATGACAACAGTTTTGGAAGCGGTACCCTAAGCTGTACAAGGTGGCATTCCTGCTCCTGCCTGATAAGGTGCGGAATTCTCCAGCTAAGCTGTCCGGAGGTGAAACTAAGAGGAAAAAAACTGACTTTGGCAGGCTTAATGGGTTTTAATGGAACTCCTTCATTAATTATCCGAGCGCTGGCACTGCTTACCATGAACTCGACATTATATAAAGAAGGAAAAAATCTCACTTGGCTGCAAGCACTTGAAGGTTACCAAAAAAATGCTTTTCACCACGATGCCGCATTTGTATGCTTATCTAAGAGTTTTTAATGTCATTTTACAGTTAATAATTAGCCTTCCCTTGGTCTCCACAAAGAGTGCCACCGAGACAAAAGGAAACGTTAAGTGTGTTAGCTATACTTGCCACTGGTATAAATAGTCAAAGGGATGATTAATGAATGAGGGAGAGAATTAAACAGAGCAGGGAACAAAGACAAAGCCCGTTTGCTTGGCTGCCCACAAACCAAGACAAGCCGCAGCCGTAAAAGAAACTACAGAAAGTGACAAACAAAAAAACACAGCTTAATAGACAGCTCATGAAGACTTACTTTAACCCCCACATTATGACAGCTTCAAGGGCTTTATTAACACTTGGACATGTTAAGATGCTGGGGTCGTTGGAAGCTAAAACACACGTTTGTGGAGGAGGCCACAGAAAGGGGGTCCCCCCTTTTTTTTTTGTACGTGTGACAGAAAGAGAAACAGAGAAGCCCCAAATAACTTAAACAGCACTCTTCAGTGCTCCATTGTGGAGCATGCCAAAATCGACATTTTTAAAGAGTTGTTTAGAGATGTCAGACAAAGCAGAGGAGGCAGCAACACAAATGGCCCAGCAGAAACAGCTTGACAAGCCTTGTCCTTGACTTAAATGGCTACATTATGGAAAAGGAACCTTTTCTAAGGTTTTTTAAAAAAAGGAAGAAAATTATTGAGTTAGGTTAGAGGAGGGCAGACAAAATGAATCTCAAAATGACACTTGCTTTTTTAAGCCCTAAGAATCTCATCTTGCAGGATTCTTTATTTTTAAAGCAAGTTTCTAGTCCTTACAGTTACAATGATACATTTGAAATTGTGCTGACAAATATAGCTAAAGGAATGGAAATTACGAATGAAACCATGATTGTGTCTTATCATTTTTCAATTATTTGGTGTAGAAAACTATATTTGGAATGGATACTTATTTTAGTACCGGGGCTTTCCAATTGCTGATAAATTAAATCCAGCTTTTCTGTGTCACGCCATCGGTCAAGGGAGATCAAATCAGAGTCGCATTAAGTCATCTAAATCCTTCCCACCTAGCAAAATTGGAGACAATGGAAGATGAAATGAAACTTGAAGTTACCTTATATGAAATCAGACCACTGATCCAGTACTGACTAGTTAGAGTGGCAAGGGGTCACCACAGTCTCAGGCAGAGATTTTTTCCCAAGGAGAGCACAGTATCTTTTTAGCCACTATTCTGTCACTCCCTGGTCACCAACGAGCCTTCTTGAATTTACACCAGCTCTTTTGCTGGCATAAATCCGGTAGGTCAAAGGAGGCATGTCGGGCCCAGGTAGAGGACATAGGATCTTGCAACTGCCACCACCACCAAGTTCCTATCCCTCCTGACCCCAGCCAGGCCTGGCCACTGCCCCATTCTTCCCCAATCTTCTCTCTGCCAACTTACCAGCCTGGCAGATGATCTGGAGATGTATGTGTCCTCCAGGTGTTTGTGCTGGCACCAGCTCTTTGGAGCTGCTGCTGTACCAGCAGGCCATGGGATGTGATAACGGATCCCGAGATCCATCACTGATTCCCGCACATAGGTTTGGGCATTAAGTAGTCTTTAATCTGTTTGATATGTTGGCACAGGAAAAAATTAAGAAGGGCAAGGAAGTATAATCATTTAATACAGAGATGCATAAAACAAAAAAGAACTGGGTGGCCAAAGCTATGATAGCTTATTCTGTCTTCCTGGCATTATCAGCAGGAATGTAAACACCGCTTAAGAAAAGAAGTTTTTGTTAAATAATAGATGGCCATTTCCAAAATGTATTTTAAGACATTAACTAGAACTGCACACGATACTAGTTTTGATGGTACCTCATTTTATGAGGATACTCATAATATCATCATGCACTTTATAAAGGAAAATAATGATCCTGACTACTGTGTACTTTATAAAGCTTGAGCACATGCATAATGTACTAAAGCAAAATAGAGGATTCACACTAAATAGGCTGAATCCAGAAACAAAATCTGGCAATATGTAGTAAAGGCCCAAGATCCAAAGGGCTGTATAGTACTCTTTTCATTTATATAGTGCCATCCATCTGCATGGCGCTTTACAAAGCATGGAAAGGCTAGGTCCCTATCCTGAAGGACTCACAATCTAAAACAGACACAGAAGACACAACAGACAAAGAGAAAGGAGGTGGAGGCAGGAATCAACTAGGGAAGAATTTAAATTTTTTCATGTATACGTGCATAGGGTGCAGCACAAGAATGTATGGAGATGAGGTTTTCTGTACAAAACAACAGAAATTAGTGGATATTGAGGAGAGATTTGAAGGAATAAAGTTAGGTGCTATTCACAGAAGCATTCAAGGAGGCAGTTCCAAGCATAAAGGGTAGCAAGGGACATAGGATGGAGTCATTTGAGGGAGCAGGTCACTTCTGGATGACTGAGGTGGTGGAGCCAGGTTGCTGGAGGAGCTGGAGCAAATCCCCACACTTAGACCCACCAAGGTGCCGCCTGCCCAGAAGGTACACTGGGGCTTCCACTGCCACGAGCTTTGACAGTTCAGGAGTCAACCTGGCCAGAAGGGCTTCTGATGGCATGACCTCTGATGACACCCTGAGAGAAGGCCATAAGCAGGGATGTGCTGGGATATAAGGGGTAGCAGGGCCATCGTGGGGCTTGAAGGTTATGACAAGAACCTTGTGCAGGATCCAGGATAGTCAAGAAGCCCACATAGAGATTTAAGGAGGAGCATCACATCACAAGGTCAGAGCAATGAGAGAGGTGAATCCAGAGTGCTAGATGGAAGTGAAGAGGCTCTTTGCAGCAAAGCACATTCTCCACAGCATTTCCAGACACCCCCCCTTTACTACTACTTTACTATTACATTTGTAGTACATGAAAAGTAATTCCCAAAGATTAGAGGACCATCTGGAGGGGGATTCACTACAGCTTGAGGGAATGCATCCAAAATCAACAAATACCTGTTTTCACCTACAAACATAAGACTTCTTGGCATGAGCTTGGCGATCATGGGAGCTTTGTTGAGTTATGGTCAAGATACATGATTAGCAACTTCACACAGTTGTAGGGTTGTACTATTTTAGCCTGCAGGTGGGGGATAAATGTTTGAATTCCTAACCTGAAGCAATAATATGAGCCTACTGAACATGGGTTCTAGTTACTTCTAGTTACTACTCCTGTATGCTCCATATGATAAACAGCATGTCAGCAGGTACTGCCACACTGGAAGGCTGAGTTCTGGTTGCTGTTACAATGATCCACGCAACTCCTAGGTAGCAAATTGCCCCAACCCCACATATAACTTACCACATGTAATGAATGCACATGGTATCTTTTTTAACTGCTTGTAGACGTGGTTAAGTACATTCCAGATTCACACTAACTGGTAATATGAAAGTGTCTCAGCAAATCCATCTTGAACAAGGCAGCTCTTAGCCTAGGTAACTTACCTTCACCTTTCTCCTTGCTTTTAGAGGCAAAGGATAAGAAAGTATGAACTTTCTGACCCCATGCATATTATTATTATTTATTATTTTATTAATTTGTACCCCGCCTTTTTGCCCAACGGGCACACAAGGCGGCTAACAAACAATTTAAAAATACAACATGAAAAACAGTTAAAAACAATTTACAATGATTAAAAAGCTAAAAACAAAACAAACCCTGTGGATTTTCATATAAAAAGCAAGAACGCCAGCCAGCCTGTCAACAATTAAAAGCTTTTTGAAATAAAAAGGTCTTCAGTCCACGCCGAAACATTAGCAACGAGGGAGCAGTTCTCAGTGCTAAGGGGAGGGTATTCCACAGTTTGGGGGCCACCACTGAGAAGGCCCTCTTCCTGGCCGCCACCCCTCTCACATCTCTTAGTGGCGGCACAGTCAAAAGGGCCCCCCCAGAAGATCTAAGAGCACAGGCCGGATTGTAGGGAAGGAGGCGGTCCCTCAAATACCCCGGACCCGAGCCGTAAAGGGCTTTAAAAGTCAAAACTAGCACCTTGAATTGGGCCCGGAACAGAACCAGCAACCGGTGTAGCCGCCGGAGCAACGGCTTGACAGAGTCAAACCGACGTGCCCTGGCAACCACATGAGCAGCCGCGTTCTGTACTAGTTGTAATTTCCGGACCATCTTCAAAGGCAGCCCCACATAGAGCGCATTGCAATAATCTAATCTAGATGTCACTAGGGCATGGGTTACTGTGGCCAGGTCCGCGCAGCTCAGGTACGGTCGCAGCTGGCGAATCAGCCGAAGCTGAGCAAAGGCTCCCCTGGCCACCGCCGCCACCTGGGACTCCAGGAGCAGCTGTGGATCCAGGAGAACCCCCAAGCTGCGGACCTGCTCCTTCAGAGGGAGTGCAACCCCATTCAGAGCAGGACGATAGTCCAGCACCCGAGCTGTGGATTTCCGAACCAAGAGCACCTCTGTCTTATCCGGATTTAATTTCAGCTTGTTCGCCCACATCCAGTCCCTAACCGCCGCCAGACAGCAATCCAGGACCCCAACCGCCTCCTCAGAATCAGGGGGAAAGGAGAGATAAAGCTGGGTGTCATCAGCGTACTGGTGGCAACCCACTCCAAACCCCCGGATGACCTCTCCCAGCGGCTTCATGTAGATGTTAAAAAGCATGGGGGATAAGATGGAACCCTGCAGCACCCCAAACCTCAGAGGTCGGGGTGCCGAACAGGCATCCCCCAGCACCACCTTCTGGGATCTGTCAGCCAGGAAGGAGCGGAACCACTTCAAAACAGTGCCTCCAAGCCCCAACCCGGCCAGCCGGCCCAGAAGGACACCATGGTCGATGGTGTCGAATGCCGCCGAGAGGTCCAGCAGGACTAACAGGGTTGCACTTCCCCTGTCCAACCCCCGGCGAAGGTCATACACCAAGGCAACCAAGGCAGTCTCCGTCCCGAACCCCGGCCTGAAGCCAGATTGGAATGGGTCCAGATAATCTGTTTCCTCCAGTACCCTCTGAAGCTGGGACGCCACCACCCGCTCAATCACCTTGCCCAGGAATGGGATATTTGAGACTGGCCGAAAGTTATTTAAATTAGTGGGATCCAGGGAGGGCTTCTTCAGGAGGGGGCGAACCATCGCCTGCTTCAAGGCAGGCGGGAGCACCCCCTCCCTCAGAGATGAGTTCACCACCCTCCCCGTCCACTCGGCCAGCCCTTCCCGGGCAGCCCTAATTAACCATGCTGGGCACGGTCGAGCGGGCAAGCAGCAGGTCTCACACTCCAGAGAATCCTGTCTACAAGCTGAAAAGAATCCCAAATAGCAGGATAGACAGGTGCCCCGGGGACATCACTATACATGCCCACAGCGGCGTCCAAGTCATGCCGAATGTGATCGACCTTCTCTGCAAAGTGTCTTGCAAACTCGTCACAGCGAGCTTCCGTGTGCTCCTCCCCACCAGTAGGGGGGGCCAGATGTAAAAGGCTACGGACCACACGAAAGAGCTCAGCTGGGCGGTTCTCTGCAGATGCAATGGTGGCAGAGAGGTGTGCCCTCTTAGCTGCCACCACCGCCTTAGAATATGCTCTCAACTGGGCCCTAGCCCCTGTACGGTCAGATTTGGTACGAGTCTTTCACCACTGACGCTCTAGACGTCTGCCCTGCCACTTCATCATCCGCAGCTCCTCAGAAAACCAAGGACCCGCTCTGACTCTGCGACTGGGCAGAGGACGCTCAGGAGCGATCTCATCCAGGGCCCTGGCCATCTCTGTATTCCAGAGATCGACCAGAGCGTCAGGTGGGTGTCCAGCTCTGGCAGCAGGAAAATCCCCCAGAGCCCTCAGGAATCCATTTGGATCCATCAGCCTCCGAGGGCGGATCATAAAATGTGATCCCCCGCCATTGCGGAGGTGAGAGGCCGCAACAAGCCTAAATCCCACCAGAAAGTGATCTGTCCATGACAAAGGAGTGATCTTAATATCCTCCACCTCCAGATCACCATCAACCTGCCCAGCAGTAAACACCAGGTCCAGCGTATGTCCCGCATCATGCGTTGGGGCAAATATTCTTTGAGACAGACCCATGGTTGCCATGGAGGCCATGAAATCCTGAGCCGCAGCTGTTCCCGGGGCCTCGGCATGGACATTAAAGTCCCCCAACACCAATAGGTGGGGGGACTCCAGCACCAGGCTCGAGACCAACTCCGTCAGCTCAGGCAGGGAGTCTGTTGGGCAGCAAGGCGGGCGGTACACCAACAGAATCGCTGTTCTGTCTCGCCCCTCCAACATAACACGAAGACACTCAAACCTGGTGAACCGCTGAACAGGGTTTCTGGTAAGACGGATGGAATCCCGATAGACCATTGCATACCCACCCAATAACTGTGTAATGAACAACCAAGTGTCATTTCACAGGGAAACAATCATTCAGTTACATGATTCTCCACTATGACAGTGACAGGTGAGAATCAAAACAGGAAGAGAAGCCTGTAAAATGATTAGGATACAAGGAAAACAAGAGGCAATATTCAGGAAAGGAAGGTGGAAGAAGGAATGAAATGGAGAAGGAGAGAAGTGGATAAAGGACAAGAAAAAATGGGGCTTTACTTAGCCTGAAAAAGAGCAGGCTGGTTAATTGTTTGTAAAGGTGTTCATGCTAAACTCTAACAAATAATAAATTATGACAATCTTTAGTGCTACCCTGACAGGGAAAAGCTTGACACACTGGAAAATATTTGGAGTCTTCATCTTTAAGGACCAAAGTACATGTTTTAAATGGGAAAAAGTTACTGTTTTAGAATAACTTTCAACTGAATTTTTTTCTTTAAAATACTACAAGGGGGTGCAACTGGGACTGAAACGACAGCGGGGGTAAATTTCTAATCTCCAAACAAGAGCTTCATTCCAGGCCACTGTATTTCTTACAGAACAGACGCACATTTGGACCATTGTCCATATTTAGGGTAATGTGTAACTTGGTCATAACATGAGTTATGTACTGTCTCTCAGATAACTCTTGGGAAAGACGATGGTCTACCAGATATTAACATAACTCCTTAGGCAAATTTCTCAGTTTTTCTCCTGCTGAGCCTGATGCTTGGGCCCTTGGCAAAACTTTCAAACACAACACTAGAGCACTCCTGCTGATGTCATCACTACCCCTTGGTATAGGAGGAGTCCTGGAGTTCAACTCCTCCTTGACTACACCCTTGTTGGCCCTTAGAAAGATCAGTTGGGATTTTCCTCAGCAGTAGTCAAGGATTGTTGTGAATGGTTTGTCATGTGTCTCAATAAAGTTATGGCCTTGAAGCTCCACATCAGCATCTAAGTACTTCTTATGCTTGTAGTAGTAGGTGCAAACTTTATTCTCTGTCTCAAGCATTATGTAATGGCTTAAGAACAAGCTGTTAGTCCAACAAATTCAAGTAATAGCATATTAGCACAATCCTTAGAAGAGAGCAGAAAGCTGAACTAGCAATACTGTACATAGATTAAGAGCCTGCTACAATAGAATTCCCAGTTTAATGTGTGTATGTGGCAATTAATTATAGTATAGACTGTTTTTGCTATGTTGGTCCCAGAGAATAAGAGTCACAAACACTTACACAATGACATTCAACACTGGACTACCTAAAATACCTGCATCACTAAGCAAATTTTTCCCAGATAAAACTAAGTATAAACTAACTTCTTTGCTTTATTAAGAATTCTGTGCATCTCAAGATTTTACACCAAAACTCTATTAACATATGATTCAGTACCAGATACCACTTTACCTTGTTTGAAAATAATTACAAGGAGCTTCTTACATTCCTCTTTGGCTATTTTCCATTGGAAACTCATTTGGAGTTTGAGCCTGAAGGTAAGTCTTTGCAAGGGCAGAGAGAACAGCATTGACACGATCCTCAGGATTGCACCGCTGTGGGGAGACTTTTTAACATAGCTTACATGCTGCCGGAGTCCAGGAGGTGAGAGGAGTCCTGCAGAACCCTCTGCAGGTCTCCCCACAGCTTGTAGAAAGTAAAGAAAACTATCACGATCCACTTCCAGGTTGCAATCACAAAAATGAGTCGCGATCACTTTTTTTACTTTCTACAAGCTGCAGAGGGCTCTGCAGGGCTCCCTGTACTCCCTGGAGCCTGCAGCAGGTAAGCTACGTTTAAAAAGCCCCCACTCCCCCTGCATCAGCGTGATCCTGAGGATCGGGTCACTGCTTCGCCCTGCTCCCAATCCTTAAAGGGAAAGGGGCAGTAGTTCTCCAGCTGGTAGGTTGTGACTCACCAGTTTGAGAAATACTGCCTTAGTGAAAATCAAAAGAAATACAAAGTTGAATCTTAAATGTGTATGCAATCAGAAAAGTGTTGCAAAATTATGTGTATATTTCATTAATAGTATGATTTACGGTATTTTGCAATGATTCTGCTGCTGCTCCTCACAGCTTTGGAGGATGATTGTCCTAACTATAGATTTACAACTGAGACTGAGAATCCTTGGTCAATGTCAACCAGTGGTTGCATAAATGAGATGAGGTAGAGCAGATGCACTGGATTCCACTACTCTACCACATCTCAGTTTCCTCATTTTTGTAAATGCGTGGATTGGCTTCCAGTTTCCTCATATGATCCAGCATCCAGGCCATTTATCAATTAACAGCTCCATCCTAATTAACTTTCCAGCATTGATGCAGCAGCGCCAACAGGGTGTGCACAGTATTCTGTAGCAGGGGAGGAGTCGTGGAGGCCTCCTCAAGGTAAGGGAACCCTGGGGCAGCATTGCAGTTGCATCGGTGCTGGAAAGTTCATTAGGATGGGGCTGTAAATCCCTTTCCTCTGCAACTTTTCTAGTGTCATCATCCTACATGAACAGTAGCGTATGATATCTCACATGGGGTCCTAACCAGTCGTGAAAGGCAGTTTTCATTGACGCGTACACCCTAGGACAGTGGTTCTTAAACGACCAGGGAGTTTGGGAACCCTGGTAAGTTTTTGTGGGGGCAAGGGGAAGGCAGCAACGCAATCCCCAGGATCATGCCACTGCCAGGACTGATGGGGGGAGGGTTTCACTTACCAATCCCTGCACCAGCCTTGGGGGTGGGGTGCAGAGAGCCCTGCAGAGCCCCCCAAGCCTCTGTAGTAGTAAAAAAAGATTGGAAACCACTTCCAGTTTCACGATCAAAAACAGGAAGTGGTTTCTGATCATTTATTTTACCACCACAGAGGCTTTGGGAGTCCTGCAGAGGGCTCCACTGGGCTCCCCGCGCCACCTGGAGGCCGGTGCAGGGATTGGTAATCCCTGCATCAGCCCTGCATCAGTAATCCCTGCATCAGCCCTGCATCAGCCCTGATGCAGGGTAATCCCTGCATCAGCCCTGGCAGCAGTGCAATCCTGGGGATCATGTTGCTGCCTTTCCCTCTTCCCTGCCTCTTAAAGGACCAGAGGCAGGGCTTCTCAGGCTGGTGCGTCGTGACCCACAAGTTTGAGAAGCACCCTAGGAATTAAGGCATAAAGTCTACAAAGTGGAGACTTCACGGAGACAACTTGCATTAATTTACAAAGCAGCTATGGCCCTAAAGGGAAATAGCTTTCTTACATAAGAACATAAGAACAGCCCCACTGGATCAGGCCATAGGCCCATCTAGTCCAGCTTCCTGTATCTCACAGCGGCCCACCAAATGCCCCAGGGAGCACACCGGATAACAAGAGACCTCATCCTGGTGCCCTCCCTTGCATCTGGCATTCTGACATAACCCATTTCTAAAATCAGGAGGTTGTGCATACACATCATGGCTTGTACCCCATAATGGATTTTTCCTCCAGAAACTTGTCCAATCCACTTTTAAAGGCGTCTAGGCTAGACGCCATCACCACATCCTGTGGCAAGGAGTTCCACAGACCGACCACACGCTGAGTAAAGAAATATTTTCTTTTGTCTGTCCTAACCCGCCCAACACTCAATTTTAGTGGATGTCCCCTGGTTCTGGTATTATGTGAGAGTGTAAAGAGCATCTCTCTATCCACTCTGTCCATCTCCTGCATAATTTTGTATGTCTCAATCATGTCCCCCATCAGGCGTCTCTTTTCTAGGCTGAAGAGGCCCAAACGCCTCCATAAGGAAGGTGCCCCAGCCCCGTAATCATCTTAGTCACTCTCTTTTGCACCTTTTCCATTTCCACTATGTCTTTTTTGAGATGCGGTGACCAGAACTGGACACAATACTCCAGGTGTGGCCTTACCATCGATTTGTTCAATGGCATTATAATATTAGCCGTTTTGTTCTCAGTACCTTTTCTAATGACCCCAAGCATAGAATTCGCCTTCTTTACTGCCGCCTCACTTTGAGTCGACACTTTCATCGACCTGTCCACCACCACCCCAAGATCTCGCTCCTGATCTGTCACAGACAGCTCAGAACCCATCAGCCTATATCTAAAGTTTTGATTTTTTGCCCCAATGTGCATGACCTTACACTTGCTGACATTCAGTTCAGTTCAGTTCAGTAGACCTTTATTGGCATAAACTTGCTGACATTGAAGTGCATCTGCCATTTTGCTGCCCATTCTGCCAGTCTGGAGAGATCCTTCTGGAGCTCCTCACAATCACTTCTGGTCTTCACCACTCGGAAAAGTTTGGTGTCGTCTGCAAACTTAGCCACTTCACTGCTCAGCCCTGTCTCCAGGTCATTTATGAAGAGGTTGAAAAGCACCAGTCCCAGGACAGTGCTTCTTTCCTCCTTTTCCCCCCTCAAAGAGTGCATTTTTGAAATAAATTAATATTGCTCACCATTCAGTCATGTTTGATTATCAGCATAGCTCAATAGAGTTAAAATGGCAATATTTTCAGCTTCTCTAATCTGTTTTAATGTTTTATCTTATTGCATCATTACTGTTATTTTCTCTTATTAAGTTATTTTCTTCTCTAATACCTTCATGTCATTTCCTAAAATCTATTTTATTGGAAAGATGTAACCAGTGATAATAACAGGCAACTTAAATCAATTTATCAACTGGTACACCTTAAGATGAAAGTTACAATTTCTCATAGGAAAATGTCCTTATACTCATGTTCTTTTGTGGGACATAAATGGAACACATGTCAATGTGCAAAATTATTGCATGGCAATATTTCTTTATTATTTTATTTCCAACACAAACTATTTCCCTTATAATGTACGATAGAAGGAAGAATAATCACCATTTAATACTTTTCCATCAAGCTATTAAATTCTACAATTAAACGAATTCCCTGCTAATTTAAAATACACAGAATATCTCTAAGAGCAATTACAATCATTAGCATCAGCAACTTCCATCAATGTATTTTTAATATGGTGCAAAGTCTAATCTAGTTAATTAGTAGATTAAGCCCCAAAAACTTTAGTTGATCAATCTGTGGAGGCCAGTTTTTACTGGTGGTGCTGAACATTTAGGACACATCTGCTAATTTTTATGGCTGTTTGGCTCTCGTGTTATGATAAAAGGGAATATGAAAGGAAAATATTTAAATGGCCTTTCCATCTGTGGGAGCTTTTGTTTACCACAGAGGGAAAGACCACTGTAATATTTTTTATTAAATCTTTTATTAAGATTGTAAATTATCTCATGCTTCTTTCAAAAACCTCAAAAAGGCAACTATATTGAGATTTGTTAATATGAAAAAGTCAATTTTTGTTTAATTAATCAATTAGTAGGCATGTGATTAATCAACAACAATTTTAATCATAATTTTTAACAGTGCTGGGAAATAGGAAATGGGACATTAAGTATATTTTCAGATACATGTCCCTAATATGAAGTCCAGTCAACTCAAATAAAAGCATACAAAATATGTTGAGAGCTGGGGAAGAAGTGCCTATAACCATAACACTCTCAAAAATGTATTTCCCAATCAGGTAAATGAACTCTATTTCATGGCTGGATGGATACAACACTGCTATGATCATGTTGCCCCCTGGCAGGCCCAGAAATAATCTAGGTTATCCGGAGTCCATTCACTTGAATACACTGTAATGCACTAGAGAGCAACATGTTTATACAGCCCCTGCAACTCTCCACTGTGGATTGAGAGCTGGGTCAGCTAAACTTGAAGAAAAGATACATGTGAAAGTAGACTTAGGACCTCATCCCACATCCCAAAGCTTGCGTTTTTGAAATATGGGTAGAGAAGTAACTACAAAATGGCAAAAATGCATGTTTTATTTAGTAATGTTAAGGAGGACAGCATGAGTATACAAAGCATGAATTCCAGAAAAGAACCAGGGAACTTTGCATCTGACTCTCCTAACATTATAAGCTTTAGCTGTATGTTATTTTGCGTTTTTAAACATGATTTGGGGAAAATGGTTGACACCACCCCTGGCAGCCAAATTTGACATGAAGCAGGAGATCCATGATTATATTTCCCCAACCTGTTTTCAAAGCCTAAGAGTAGCTGTGGAGAAGTAAACTGGATTAGACCCATGGTACTGATCTGAGCACTGCTTTATTGCTATTCCCATATCATTTTCCTATCAAAATCACCCTCCCCCAGTAATAAACTTTCTAGGAGAAAGTACAGTACAGGTGGAGCCTAATTATCTGTGTTAGTTCCATTCTGTGACTCAGCGCGATTAACAAAAAACATGTTGTGCTAAATTCCATAGAGTTACGCAAATATGCTGCAGCCTGACACTTCTGGTTGGAAGGAAACTAAGGCAGCTGTTATCAATCCCCTCCCCTCCACTCCATACTCAGCCCTTCCCATTGCCAGCTGCCTGGCTTCTTTCACAGTTGGGATGCTGATCTATTAAGAATCTAGCCCTATGCATTTCTACTCAGAAGTAAGCCCCATTGTAGTCAGTGGGGCTTACTCCCAGGAAAGTGTGGAGAGGATTGTAGGCTAAATCTCATGCTTTGCTTGGTGGGAAGGCTTGCTTGTGTAGGTGAAAGCCTGCACCATGGGGGGGGGGGGTTGCTTGTGTCGGTGATAGCCTGCACCATCTCAATGGGGGGGGGGATTTGGCAAACACTCCCTGTGTTTTTTAAAGCAATCCCCTCTGTTGCTACCACACCTGCCCCTGTGTGAGTGTGAGTAAGAGTGAGTGAGAGAGCTCCACCTTGCTGCACATGTTCTGGCTACAGAGATTTTTGGCCCCCCCCTTCCCCTCTTCAGCCTCTTCGCTGGCTCAGGGGCTCCAGGAGTGTTACTGTTCCTTTGCAAGGGGAACCTCTTCCAGGTCTCCAGGGCTATTTCCCTGCCTGGGCGAGGCAGAGCCTTTTTGCAGTGTTTTGGGCTGCTTGGAAATGGAGCTAGACGCCAGCAAAGGGCTAAGGAGGCAAAGGTGTGTGTGACTTTCAGTTCCCCCACCCTGGGGGAGACAAATCTGCAGATCAAAAATCTGTGGATAAATAGGCTGCACCTGTATACTGTTTTCCCTCCTCCCTGTTCCTGCCCAAGGAGTAGTGGAATAGCTTCTGGGGGGGCAGCATAGTAAATACTGCAGGCGCCACAGCATGCTGTGTAAGCAGCCTCTCCCACTCACTCTTGGAGCCATTCCAGGCAGCAGTAGCAATGAGAAGGAGCATCTGCATGTTGCCATCGCTGCCAGAAATGGCTCCAACATCAAGAGGGAGGGGCCCCTTACATGGCACAGTGCAACACCTGCAGTACTCACCATGCTGCCTCTCATAGCTATGCCACTGCCAAGGAGATATTTGATGTCTGATTTGATTGGGAAAACAACATGGAGGAAAGAGTTAAACTTCCATCCCCAGCATTAGGACCCCAATCTTTTTCTGCCTTTGACTACTTTTAAGATTTGAAGAAGACATCAAGAGAGAGATCACGGATCTTCTGTGTTAAGGCAACCCAAGGCATATGCCAGGTTTGCAGTGAGAACTTTTACTCAAGGGTCTTCTCACCCAACAATCTGGTGCTTATAATCTAGAACGTATCAACCCCAAGGAAATATTGTCACTCAGTATTTGTCATTTCCAAATTTAAATAATTGGGATTTCCAAGAGTATACCCATATTGATGCCTGAAATGTTCAGGTTGTTGCTAAATACAAAACCTTTATTCCACTCAGATATCTACTGTACCCTGAATGGACACTATTGAGCCAATACATTGATGCCAATGTATGAGCCAATACCCATGTGCAGAAGACCCAGAGGGCTCAGTAGAAACCTGTTCATGCTTCCCCCCCCCCCAGCAAGGCAAGCAGTTGTGCATGCTAGCAGCACAAGAGAATGCGGCATATCCCCACCCAGTCCTCCGTCCATGTGAATGCAATTGCTCATGTGCACAACAGGCATGGTGCAGAGAATTAGTCTGATTGCATGGGAGGTGCACATGTCTCCCATTCTCTGCAATACCCCCTCACACATGCCAGCATATGTGGCTATCTGAGCTTGCCCTGGCAGAGGAAACAAGGCCCTACTGAGTCCCCTGTCATTTCAGCATGTGTGGGTTCTGTGCCTGGGCTTGAGTGGATCAGACCATATGTAAATAACTTCTTTTCCTTAGAGATATATAATATTACAAAGACCGAAAATATAGATTATCTTAGCAACATCTGATGTAGTTCCTTAGAATTATGGTTTTGGAATTATTTGTACTTCAAAAGAAGCTTTCTGCTCACCGAAGGAGGGAGGAACGGTTTTTTTATACTGCCATTTTTCTTTCCTGTCTTTTTTTTTTTTTAATGTACTGCTAGAATGACTTTAATTGCTCACATTTCCAACATGCACTCTCTCTTAGAAACATTTAAAGTTTGAAGACATTAAAATTTTCTATAATTTTCTTGCAAAAGGATATTGCATCTCAATCCCTTCCTTGATGTTTGTAGCTTGAGATGAGCACTGAGCAAGCTAAAGGGCATTGTGAAGATAAGTTTCCCTGACACTTGCCATAACTCTTTTATATTGCCATCTGGCTATTTTATATGTAGCATTCAGAAGCAAATATAAAAAAATGATGTAAAGCTGAAATTATTTCCTTGATAACACTTGTTTTAAACACCGTGCCACTAAATAGCTAAAAAGTCTCAAAAGTGAATGCATAACGCATATAAAAGCTACAAACCTACTTACATAAATTCTTAAGATTAAAGTAATAACTTCTAGAAAAGGGTGGGAGAAAACATACTCCAATAAATCTATTTGTAATGGTATTTGGGTTCCAGCAACTGCTTTCATTGTTCTCAAGTGGCTTACATATAAAACAATACATTTGATGTATGATTTCAATTCCTTATGGAAAACTGTTCTATCTACAAGCAGCCTGTCAAACAGAACAACAAAAATAGGTTAGCACTCTGAAGAAAAGCAGCACTTTAAAATATAAAATAAGGACACAGATTTTTTTTTAAGGCAGTTTGAACTCTCGATAATCAAGGTTTGAGTAATCTCAGAATGTGAAGCGAGGAGTAAAAGAGGTTGCCACAATGACAAGCAATTCTAAAGCACTAACATTAGCATCTTTTAAGATTAGAATTTATATTTCAATGTGCATGTATGATCTAAAACAGCATTGATTCCGCCGTTAGTGAGAAGCTGAAATACACAAATAAGCACAAATTAAACTGTGCTTACCATCAAGGTAAGCATTTCGCTAATCACCAAGAGGAAATATTAGCTGTTCTGCCTGCCCTCTCAACACGGAGATTCACATTCACATTTTAAAAAGGCATGTATTTTGTAATATATGAATACCAGTGTTTATATGGTTTTCTTTCTTTCTTTTTTTAACATCACAGTACAAAGACCGAGTTGTTGCTGCATGAGTAGATTTCCCAAAGTATACACCTGAGACATGAAGACAGTAGATTTTTTTTCTTCCCCCACTGGAAAATAATTAACTCAGGACTGTTTACAAAGCCACCTGCAAATAAACTAAATGCAAATGTTTTGTAAATTATATGCATCTCTGGTGCTTTTCCTCACTATTTGTGATATTGGATCCTGGTCATAGACCTACTTTCAAACAAAAAAAATGAGCCACTTATTTGCCTAGCAGCAGCAGACCATGATAATTGCTCAAAATTTACATAGTTACCCTAATATTCTGCATCATTCCAATGGCTTTGCTGAGAGAATAACAGAAACACACAACAATGGTTCCCATCAGGCCAATTTCTAAAGGGAAAGTTCCAAATCTGAGGCTCTGCGGCAGAGAGAGCCCTGAACTTTGGCAAATACTGAACTCAAGTCCCAGCCCAGTGATGAAGCTCCCTGCACGACACTAGGCTAGACATCCAGAGCCCGTACCCTACCCTGCAAGTAGTTCTGACAGTTACTATATAGATATTATTATAGGTATTGCACACCTATACATATATTATGTAGGTAAAATTACAAATATCTGAGAACCAGGTGACTGAGAACCAAGTGTTAGATTTCCATATTGTACAGAAAAATTGCAGCAGAGAGGTCTTCCTAGATCTCACATCTGCTATTGTGCATGCCATTTTTACAAAATGTAACACCTGTTAACAAACCAGTATGCAGAAGTTAGGAATTTCAGGGAGATATTGCTCTTGTGTGTTTTGCTGGACTTTTTAATAGCCCATTCGTTCCATTCAGCAGTCCTAGAAAATCTGTGATTATTTGCAACAGAATCGTATTAGAAGGCAGGTCATAAATCTTATAAGCAAATAAATAAATAAATAAATTCCTTCAAGCGGAGGTGAGGGGAGCAGTATATTTTACGCTCACAACAAATCTGCTAAAAATTGAGGCAAATAACTGCCGCAGGACTGATTCAGCCTGTGGTTGAGGATGCCCTTTACTGTCTCAGGTAAGTGGGAAACACCCCTTTTGCCCCCAGCAGTGGCACAATCATAGTGCTCGCTGCCTTCACCCCTCCCCTGCAGAACCTTACAGCAGTTCCCAAACTCCTGGAGAGTTTGGGATTTAAGGGGAAGAAGCACATATCGATATAGGCTATATGTAGTTAGAGATACATCTATACATATTTATTTATATTAAATAAATATTCATTTACATGTATGATTTATATCCTGCATTTCCTATGTCAAAGCAAATGCCCAATGCGGCTTACAGATGCCATGCTAAAATATACAATATAAAACAATGAATAAAATAATAAGAACAATAAAACCATTGGGGGGCAACTATTTAAACCAAAACATTATTACAGAGGTACAGGGGGCACACATCAACCCATTACCCAAATGCCAGATGGAACGAAAATGTTCTCTGCCCTCACCAAAATGCCATGAGGAAGGTGTTCGTTCTCAATTCTCCTGGTAGGGAATTTCAGAGTTGTAGCACCACTATGGAGAAGGCTCACCCCCTAACTTGGGATAAAGGTGGCACTTGCAGGAGAGCTAAGTGGACGGAATGGAATGTATGGTAGAAGGCAGTCCCTCAGATAATCTGGAACCAAACCTAAATATGTCTATATAAATATGGCTACATATTTATATGTAGCCTACCATTATGTAGCCTACCATTACACATGATGCAGCAGTATTTCTTCAGGTAGAAAAAGTTTTACTTTGAGACAGGAAGAACTCACAGTGTACATTAGCTTGAATGAATTCCACACCTGGACAGCCATTCTTAATCTCTCTCGGTCTCCCTGTTGAATTTTGCGCTCTACTCAGATCAGCAACACATTGCCAGAAATAGATGGTAGAGGTCTATTGTATCAAGATAATTGGTTCGTTCGGGAGTCAGAGAATTTCAGAGAATTCTCAAAAAGATGCAAGCATTTCTTGCACCAATTAAAACATTGGCCCTATCACGTGAATAGGAAAATTTGGGATGGTGTTGGGTTGGGCTGATCAGATAGTGCCTCCAGACCTATGCCCAGAGAGTCCACCTGGCCAAGCCAAACCCTAAACCTCAGGAAAAGTAACAATGGTAGTACTTAATGAAGAATCAGGGAGTAAATAAGAAGTGTCATGGGGGTTCAAGTGCAGGGCCGGAGCCCTCAGCAGCCTAGTATCAGTACTGGGAAAGTGGCATTCAAGATGTTACAGGATTTAACTTTTCAGTGGGGAAAAGATTTAATTATCATCCTCATTGTGAAGCAATCTGAAACAATCTCTTTGTTTAATAGATTACAGCAAGATCTCCAACTACCATCACTGCTGAGTCATTAAAACAAATGAACTCAAGGCCAAAACAGCCAAGTTTGCATATTGACATCTCACCTGAGCTGTATAAATGTATGCGTTTGGCACCGTAGTTGACATTTTTTTCCTAGCAGCCCTTGGAAAAAGCAGCACTGTAGACATTTTTTCCCCCCGAGCAGTCCTTTCCCCAAATATGCTACACTTAGCACAACCTCCCCCTCACCAAAGCACATTATAGGTCACAAGGTCATTAAATGATGGCATCTAGAGTGAGAACATTTCACAGCCGAAGAGGACTGCACTCAGAATCAATGATTTATGTATACTCTATTTGCAAACATGGCCTTGCCTCAGCGTGGGCATTTTGCCAGTCACCCATTTGCTTCATGTGTGTAGCTATTGCCTCTCCTAACCCTTGCAAGAGAGTTTAGGAGAAGGCAAGAAAGCCTACCTCCAACATTTGCAGTAGTTGCCTTTCTTTTCATCATTCTCCTCAAACTAAATCCATACAACACTAGAAAATCATGGCTGGATTTTAGACTGCAAATCCTCAGGTTCAACTCTCCAGATGTTACAGCATAGGTCAGGAAAGTGACTTTTGGGTCTTTCTATATCAGCTCAGCATCAGAGACTGGCAATGCTGCCATCTGGAGGACCAATGTCATACTTCTGACAGGCATGGTTACATCTAAAGAAATTACCAGAGTGATGTACCATTTCACAACACTGTGGTAATGCATGAGGCCTATCCTCTTTTAACCTTGACTGGGTTACAATGGATACTGCTACATCCACAATTAATTCCACATTATTTCTTATAATGTATCAAAACTTTGACCCCCATGGTCAAGCGCCCTTCCTCGAGTGTTTATATGATATGCATGCAGTACACATCTTGAGGGAGTGGTTGCAATATACAAACATATAAGGAAGGTCAACCATCTGGCTGGAAATTTTTGTATATCATCACAAATGATATGGGAGCTTAGACAACTAGCACTGCGTGCAACAAAAAAAGAAAAGAAAATCGGTGCTAGTGCTACCAGGTATCATGATTGTTCCAGAACATTCTAGATAACCCATCTCAAAAACTAAGGGAAGATAATGAATAAAGTAATTTTCTAAGATATTATACTGTTATAATTTGATACATACCTTCTACTAGGTCCCACAAGAAGAAGGGGTTCAGATGGTAAACTGTACCTGGGCTCAGGGTCAAAAGGGAGCCCAGGAGCCAAGGGAGGGAGACCAGAAATCTCCTGAGATCTTACATTTTCCTATCTCACCAGGGCCCATGAGATGGAGTGCCAGGGGGTAACATCATACCTGTTCCTGGGGGTCAAAAGGGGTTCCTTAGAGACAAAGGAGGGGAGCTGGAAATTTCCTGGGATCTCAAAAAACGTTTGCATTAATTGTGGCAAAGACTAACATTCACATTTTGTGCAAACCTACATAATTTTATATATTTGTAGAAATTATGATCCAATGGAGAAGGGAAAGGGCCCAAAAGAAACACTGATAAAATTCCTCTCAAAGGCCCTGCCTTTTGGTTTCTGACCAACCAGGGCGACACTGTCCCATGCCCGAACACATTATTTTGGTTGAGATCCTACACTGACGAGTATGTGGTTCAGGTTTCATTCTTATGTTGTGAAAACAGGCTCATCCACCCCATGATATTTAAATATTTCAAATTGATGGGTAGCTTCCACAGTGCAGATATGTATATCCGATTTCAGTAATGCTTGCTAATGAAAGCTTTTAAAAGAGGGCCCCACTGTATAAAATTATCAATCTCTGTCAAGAGCGGTTAACAGCCTGCCTTGAGAATGCTGATTAAAACAAAAGGTCACCGCAAACATCAGTGCTCCAGAGACTCTTGCAGATAGGAGTGTAATTAAAATGTAACTCTAGCTGCGGCATGTTTTCTGTGTCAGCGTCTTTTCAAGCAGGGAACAGGGCAAATAGCTTCATGAACCCAGGCCGCCACAGCAGAAGCAACAAGGAAATACATCTGATGAGAGGAGCTAATAGATAGCCATCAGTGTTACCACCTCATGCTGCATGCTGGCACCCAAACAGCCCCCTTTCCCTGTCCTCCCTCTCTCTGTTATTCTTTCTTCTTTTCCTTTGGTGCATGCACTGTCCTTCCTTTTGTTCTGCTCGAGATAAGATGTATAAATTATGAGTAGTTGACAAAGTAGACTCCAGTGCCTGAGGCAGGTCATCAATCATCTTCCACATGTCAACAGGTAATTGATGTGAACCCTGCAGGCGCATCCCCGTCAGGTAGAAAAGGGAAGGGAGGGAGGAATTCAATTTGCTGTCATGAGCCAAGCAGCTGATCTGTACTTAACATTCTTTTTAATTTAGAAATTGTTTATTTTAAACCACAGTTGGTTTCCATGGGGCATACTGGCTTGGGAGGAACTAGCTGCATTGCTGAAATCCACCCTAAGCTTAACTCCCCCCCTTCTTTGGAAACGAAATACACCCCACCTCTGAGAAAGGCTCCATCACAGGGCAGCCGCAGACCACCCAGTGACTGTTAGGAGGAGGTGAAGAACTGACTTTCTGCTTTATTGAAGCTTAACATCAAAGGCGTTGGCTGTCAAGCAATTATCTGTCAAGTGAATCAGGTTCCAACCAATCGACATGAGAATAACAACTATAAAGAACTTTCCTGCACATATTATCTTATTTGAATCTATTTAAACATCCCGTTCCACGTAAAGTTTAGTCTCCAAAGCTTTGAAAACAGGCTTTCAAAGAATTTGAACCTAAGGCAAGAACAAGAAATTGCTGTTCTGATGAAATTACACATATGTGCAGGCTGCGATAGTGTGAGGTTGAAACAATAGCTGGCTTGCTCAGTTACATTATGGAGCATTGTGTATGATGCCATGGATACACATCCAGTTAATGTAACTTTAAACACATTCACTTTAATACTCTAAATCTGGAAAACATCTCCCCCTTTTCATAAGGAGGTGGTCAAGAAAAATGTGGAGTTTCAGTTGTTACCCTATTCATTGAACCCATAGTTCACTTTTCCATATCATGCTTGTGGCAGTGAAGCCTTTCATTTTGATTGGCTGAGCTGGTATGACGACACAGAACGTTAGCAAACATTTCAGCAGCTTAGTGAACAAAACTGTCAGAGTGCTTAGAGTTCCATTGCAGTGAGAAAAGTGAAAGTTTTCCATTTGACTGAATTAAAACCTTACAGCCTTTAAGAGATTAAAACTTCAAAAGCCCAGGAGTAGATACTGGAGGCAAGCTGATGACCAAGAAGAAGTTCCAGGAAGCCAAAAAGTGAAGTAAGTCAGGAGCCCAGGACAGTACATTAGGGTAGAAGTTTAGACAACGGTCTGAAAAACAAAGACCTGAAGAAAGGGTAATTGCAGGATAAGGTAGTATTGAGCAAGAGTGTAACGCAGGAGGAACAGAGGCAACTTTGGAGCATTCTACCCCCTCCACCAACTGAACATAGAAGAAGCTTAATTTAGCAACTCAGAATCTATGTGATGATTTGGGATTTTCCTAAGGTTGGGTCTATGGTTTCTATGTTTTAAAGAATTTCACAAAAGAACACACTAAAAAAGAGTCAGTGCAACTTAACTCAAACCTGTAATAAGATTTTCGAAAACGTTTGAGCCATAATTCCTTATTACATCAGTGCAGGAAGGACAACTTTTGGATGCTCATCAAGGTTATGGTGCATCACAGAAATACATAGAGGAAAATAATCCAAGAGCACTGCCCTTATATAGGGAGAAATGGGTGCACTTATCATCATCATCATTATTTATATACCGCTTTTCAACTAAAAGTTCACAAAGCGGTTTACAGAGAAAAATCAATGTTGCATGTGAAGATGATGGTTTATGTACCATTTTTCAACAAAAAAGTTCAGAAAGCGGTTTATGAACAAATCAAATAACTAAACAGTTCCCTGTCCTGAAAGAGCAAACAGTCACTAGAAAAGACACCAGCAAACAGTCACTAGAAAAGACACTGCTGAGGTGAAAAGGGACGCTCTCCCCCTGACAAATATAAGAGGAGTACTGATTGAAAAAGTGCATCTTTGCCCAGTTAGCACGATTATAACAGTGCAGCTTGAATCTCCGAAATGGGTTTTAAATTTAGATGCATGCATTAAATTTTGCAATTCTAAAGAAAAGTCTGATTGAAATGGGGGGGGGGAGACTTCCTGCAAAACTGTCACTTGCATTTCAATTAGGGAGAAAGAAATCCTTGCAAGGTTTCTTTCAAAGTGAAACCATCACGATGGTGATCAAAGAATGGAATTGGTTTTAATACACACTTGATCTAAACCTAATGCAGTTCGCAAATAATGCACCTTAGTTCAACATTTATCAGTTGGAGACAACCACTTGCAATTAATTATTCAAGACACAAGAGCATACTGTGAACCCAGCTCCCTTTTAAGAAAGGAAATCTCTAAAGGCACTGGAATCTAAGAGACAGGCACAATCTCATTCCATTGCCAAACACTGTCTAGTCAGGTTTGCCCTATGTTAGATACATGAGTAAATAATTAGCTTGTGTTAGGCATTTGAAAACTTTGTCCATATTTTTTCCTGCACCCTACAATACTGTGCTGAATGCTTTGGCTCAGCTTTTAAAAAATACAGGGAAGACAAGAGCATAATCAACTAGTTATACATGCACTAGCTTTTACAATACCCAGGCCTAATTCCAGGTGCTTGTTCTGGCCCTTTAAAGTCCTTCCCAGACACAGGGAGGAGTTTTAGCTTAGTGATAAAGCGCTTGTTTGACATGCCAAACACCCGTTTCCATCAAAAAGGGCCTACAGAGCACTATTTTTCATGCAGTCAAAGGGTACTAGGCCAGGGAAAAACCTCTACCTGAGAGCTGGGAAAGCTGCTGCCAGCCAGAGAAAAAGATGCTAGGCTAGATGGACCAGTAAGAAGAAATAAAAGGAGCTTGGCTGGATTAGAGAAAGACCCCATCTAGTCCAGCCAGATGCATACCACAAGGAAGCTTTCAAGGAGGGCATGAAGACAATAGCCTCTCTTATTAATTCCGGTATCTGCTTTCACAAATTCTCTGGGTTGTCCCAAAACACTAAAAGGAATCAGGAAGCACTAAGCATTGCATTATTTTATGCCCTCCAACCTGCTTCCTGGTTTATGTTATTCTTTGCAGATAGCACAGACATAGTGAGACACAAGAGACTGAGATAGGAGGGCTGCAATCAGAGACAAATAAGTCATTTGCACGACAAGGAGAATCTGTGAACCACTTTTTGTAGAGTTTGCAGCTATCCACAATTTTGGGCATCCGCAGTGGCAGCTGAAACCTATTCCTTGTAGATACATGGAGGACACCTGTATAGCTTCTCTGCATTGAGGTTTCCTTCAATTATTATCCCAATAGGTGCTGATACACTTATCTTTCATGTATTTGAATACTTTAAAAGTCACGTAAGCTATCGGTCATCACCGCATCCAGTAGTGACTCTGCACCAGGCACTCCCACTTAACCCAATGACAGGCTGGGCGCTACCATTGCCACCGAAGTTTCAGATATCTGCCTGGCGAAGTGGGCCCTGTGATGTGTGTGGGTCCTTGGCCAGTGTCTGGCCTGGCCAATTCTTGTCTGCACCGTTTCAGATCCATATAAGGTAGCTTCATAAGGTAACTGTCATTGCCCCCACCCAACGCCCCATGCTGCATGTGATAAAATGGGAAGGCCTTACTCATAACATCTTCAAACTAAGGACATGAGACCAGTGACAAGTAAGCAGGAACATGGGCATGACAGGGATTGGCAAATGGCTTTGGAATGGTTCCAGAGGTGGGAGGATGCAAGGATTATTACTTCATGCTGTAATTTAAATGTGTTGTAGATATCTGGCATTGTTTGTATCTGTTCTAATTTAAACTGTTTATTTTAGCTTCTATGTTTGGATTCTTATATGATTTTGGATTTTAATTGAGCTGCGTTGATCATAAAATAGAGAGGGGAAATGAAGGCTTGAAAATGCAGAGTAACTGATAAATGACTAATGCTTTCACTCATATAACATAGAAGGTTATCATGTGGCCAGACACACCCACCAACTCCTGTCACTGTTAATATCAGTATTTGCTGGTACAACAGACACCAATCCTAATGTGGTTATCATGCACAAAGTCTATGTGATAACTTTTGTTTAGCCTGAAGAAAAGTCTAATTAAAGTTCTCTAGCCTTGAGTGCATTATGCTGTTTGCCAGATCTAAGCTGGCTGCTGACAACTTGAATATCCTCTTCGGCCCCGAGAAGAGCTCTTTCTACATTCATTTTGATGTGGTAGCTTAAATCTAGATGCCACTTCCAACACATTTTGTCGGTCTTGAAATTGCTTTTTTGTTTATTTCATTTGGCAAATCCTTTCCTTTGACAACAAGACTTCTGAGCTCATGTCAAGGTTTGGGGAACCCAAGTAAGCTCATCATCTCTAACTTCACTAATATACGTGAACAGAAAACCAGGAAGAAGGAGCGTGCCTGGGATCTGAGGATTAGTTCTCACATCCGTACACATTACTTGATAACTGGCAGTTGAATGCATGAACTGAAAGCAAAATCCTATGCATGCCTACTCAGAAGTAGGTCTATGTATTCAGTGGGGCCTACTCCCAGGGCAATGTGTATAGGACTGCAGCCTGAGAGCCCAATCCTGAGCTCCATGTGCCAGCATACCGTGGCGTGCCATAAGGCACGTTTGCAAGTGCTAATGCCAGGCAAGCATTGGTGCTAGCCCAGCACTGGCTGAGAAGTGGAGAGGTAAACAGGGGTTTGGGGGGAGGAGACGTTCCGGGGCGGAGGGTCAGAGGAGGCATTCTGGGGAGGCGGGAGGCAGGGAGAGGGCAGGGGGAGGAGTGCCGGGGGGAGGGAGGCAAGATTGGTGGAGCTTTGCTCCACCAGATCCAAAGCCTTCATGTTGAGCTCGCTGCCCAACACAGAGGTTTTTACCTTTTGGTCAGCGGTGAATTGCAGGGCTACTCCCTTTACCCGGGGGAAGGCCAAGAAAGTCCCCTTCTCCCAAGGTGCCACCCACGGCTGCCTTGGGCGTACAGGATGCCGTGGCAGCCATTTTCTGTGCCGCCACACCCGCGCACCCCAAGCAGCTCAGGATTGGGCTCTTATTAAAAAAGCACTACATCTGGGGGCATGTGATAAAAGTATGGGACTGGTTTAGATGATACTGAGGGGGAGGGCAAAACAGGGCAAGGGGAGGGTGTGACAACCAGAAAAGACAGACCGGAGATCAGGTCTACTGGGCTTCCCAATGCAGAGTCCAGGTCTACCTACCCAGTAGACCTGGTCTCTGTCTTTTGCTATCCCTGAGGCCAGCTGAGATCCTAGGAAATTTCAGGCTCCCCTCCTTTGGCACCCAGGCCTGGATATGATGCGCCCCCTCACCCACCCTCTTAGAGGCCCTGCAGTGGGCTGTACAAAGATTGACAGGATGATCATTGGACATGACTACTAGAGACAATATGGGACTGGTTAGGGAGGACATAACTGACTGCTGCTACTAGTGTCTGCCACCATCAAACAAAAACATGCCATGAACATGGAATTTTCCTAATTCTGCACACAAGGACTCTTCCCAGTTTAACTATTCAGCAGCTGCCACTGCATATTACCATTATAGGTGTTCTATATCATCTCTTTGTTTGGTTTCAGAGCATTGTGCTATCTTGTCTTTTGTATACTGCTATATTGTATCATAGAGTAGCTGCCAAATAGGGGTGAGCAGATTTCCCTGATTGTGCTCTGTTATTATTTGTTGGGTTCACCCACACCTGCATTGTGCTTCATCCTCCTTTCAATTTAACATTAATTTTAATTTAAAATTAATTAGAATTGGTGCATGAATTGGAACTGGAATTGGAACTGGTACGTGGACAGCTTGCTGCATCTTTCCCTTCCCTGATATCTCTTCCCCTCTCCCCCCACATTACTTGATGTACATAAGTGATCATTCACATTAAGGAACCCAGCACATATGAGCAGATGAACAAATAAACAGATTTGAGCACATCAAGATTCCTTTTTGTGCTGTTTTATATAAATATACACAACCATGTGTGCTCACCACTAAGGAAAAAGATAAATTGAAAGAGTTGAGAATGAATAGAAGAAAATTAAAGCTGTGGCAAACTGTATACAGCCTGCACAGCAATCTCTGCAAAGTCCAGAAATCAAAATGGAAGAAGAGTGAATTCCAATGAATACTTTGCTGCTTTGCAAACAAGAGCCCTGATTAGTAGTGGTATTTGTTTCCAGTGAGTAAGATAGGATGACAGCCTAAGGGCACAATCCTAACCAGGTCTACTCAGAAGTAAATCCTATTTTGTTCAATGGAGCTTACTCTCAGGAAGGTGTGGTTATTATTATTAATTATTATTAACAGTATTTATATACCGCTTTTCAACTAAAAGTTCACAAAGCGGTTTACAGAGAAAGATCAAATAACTAAATGGCTCCCTGTCCCAAAAGGGCTCACAATCTAAAAAGATGCACATGAATACCAGCAGACAGCCACTAGAACAGACAGTGCTGGGGTGAGGTGGGCCAGTTACTCTCCCCCTGCTAAAAAAAGGAGCACCCACTTGAAAAAGTGCCTCTTACCCAATTAGCAGGGGTTAGGATTGCAGCCTAAGTCTTACTGAACACAATGGACTTACTTCTCAGTAAAATAAACAACACCATTTTCGAACACCTCTAGTAAATAAGGAACCCAATACCTGGAGAGTGCACTCTTCATATGAAGATGGTAATAGTTGCCCTGAAGGCTGTTGCAGACAACATCAAACATAATATATGTGGAATGTAAAAAGAATCTCTTTTTACTTTTGTGTTTAAAAGCTTCAACTATCATCACACCCAAGGTTTCAAAGGCCACATTCTAAGGTGCAATGGTTGCTTAAATGTGGGGAACTTTGAAACAATGTAAAATGGAGTGTATCAAGTGCGAGCAGCACTTGGACAGCAGTCAAAAGTGGTCTCCAAAAAAAGATAAACAATTTATTCTGTATTCGCATACCAACCTGAACTGTTCATATTGACAGGGCGTTCCTTCCTTTCCTTGTCCTCTACCTAGCCTCACTGGTAATTTTGTTATAACTGATATTTTCTTTACTATTATTTGTTTATTCACTCATTAGCTTTTGCATGGTTTATTTTAAAAAAAGAGCTTTTAAAAATACTGCAAAGCAACCTTCAATACAACAATGTTTAGGAACCACTGCTCTAGCTAATGAATGCTGAAATGTAGTGTGGGCAGGAAGAAGGCAAATGCTACCCTTTAGGTGGAAGATTTTCAATGACCACTTGCTAGAAGCCAGCTTAAGCCTTCATATGAGGAAGCAATTCAGAACATGGATAGGAATGGAGGCTGTTTTCTAAAGGCAAAGAAGATCACAGTTCTCTGCCAAGATAGTCAGCTCTTGGAACCTGGCTTTTAGAGTATGTGGGATACGAGATTGTTACTGTGGTTGGCTCATACTACAAAGCAATTCACAACCTATATCCTCCCACTTGCCAGCATAGCACCTCTACCATTTCTGTGCAGATGTGTCATCCAGCAAAACGTGCAATGCGATTGCTTTCCAAAATCTCTTAAAGGGCAGAAAGAATGTAAATGTTCATGTAATCATCACAAGGGGAAAATACAGCAAGCACAATTTTATTTTATAGTGTGAACAAAAGAAATTTTAATAAAACAATTGCATTTACTGTTGTTTGCACCCCTCTGGAGCCTACTAAAGCTTTAAGGTTACAAGGAAAGATTTCCAGCACCATCAGTAAATGCTGCTGCTATGAGAAAATGATGTTTTAAATTATTTTGCAGATGGTTAGTGGGTTGAGTGAACATCCATCTGCTGAAATCGTACGTGCTCATGGTTTTATGTTTGGCCTACACCGTCTAGATTTAAAGTTCATTAGGACAGACATGTTCTCCTTTCTACTGAAGGAAGTTCACATCTACATAGCAGGGATGGGAACTCAAGTCAGGTGACTCGAGTTGAAGTTGCAAAAATATGTATTTTTTGCTGACTCCTGTACACTTAAGTCAGGGGTGTCACTGACTCAGGCACTAACTTGGGTTTGAGCCTCTAACTCAGATTCAAGCGGACATGTCGGGACTCATTTCTGTCTGTGTCTGGGTGTACCTGCTTACTTTTTACAGCATGTGAAACACCTCATGGGGCCATAATTCAGACCAGTCAAGCAGCAGCAGGAAAATTCCAGCCAGGAGGCACAAAAGAGTTAATGCTTTGCATTGAGCAGGTGGAGGGGGATGAATGGCAGGAGTGGGCTCTCTGGTCCATCTCTTAAGGAGGCAGGGAAGCCAGGAAGCACTTCTTCATGGCTCTGGTCAGTTCATCATGGCTCTGGTCATTGTTATCTGAGAGGAAAAGGCTGCCTCATTGAATGACAAGCAATAGGACTACTTCTTAGTAGAGCTGCAAAGGATGGGGTCATACTCTTAATGTAAACCTCCATGCTGCTGCTGTGCAACTCTTCTCCCACTTGCCACTTCTGTTCCCTCCTGCTGTCCATCCTGCCCCCTCCTGCCTTGCTGAGCTCCGACACCTCCTAGTTCCTTGTGGTCTGTGCCCTGGCACGCCTGACCCAAAAGATACTGACTCGAGTCAAAATGACTTGGGAATTTCAAAGAATTTGTGCACAAGTCAAGTTGTGGGAGGGGGTGGAGACTCAGGATTCAAGTCTTGTCACGGTGCCAAGTTCCAGTCCTTGCTATATACTGCATGAATTACAGTCTAGTTCTGACAACCTGCTGTGCCAGAAGCTATGCACTTCGGCACAAGAATATATGCCAGTGTAAATGTTTAAGCCCAGGGATGTCTGTCACATCATTCCACTTTTCTAGTAACAATATCACATGATGCCTTGAAAATTTTCATTAACCAAAGAGTCACTACTGTTAGAGGTATGTGCTACAGGCAGGTACTGGAAAAACAGGCATGTTACTGTTTCTATCCATTTTTTCCTGTGCAATGATCTTGTTCATGTTTATGTGCCTTCACAGAGACTCAAGCTTGCAACATCTCTCTCTCTCTCTCTCTCTCTCTCTCTCTCTCTCTCTCTCTCTCTCTCTCTCTCTCTCACACACACACACACACACACACACGCACACACACACAAACACAAACCACCTCCTCCTATGTATAGCTTGGTGGTTGCCAGTCAATCTATATGATATTTACAGGCACGTGAAGACCCCCCCCCCAAGGGATCACATCTGTCATATGTCAAACAGACAACTCCCAGGGTTTACAGGACACTGAAAATAGCATGCAAACATTAATGGTAAATAAATATTAAAGAGACATTTTTTTAAAATCTACCATCACACAAAAAGGCACACACCCAGTGGGCAAATCTTCACACCAAACTCCAGTAGCAGACTGACAGTGTAGAGCAGCCATTTTCAAACGCTATGCTGTGACACACTGGTGTGCCGTGGATGATTCACAGGTGTGCCACAGGGGTCTGTGGAGGGTCATTTATTAGTAGGGCCATAGGGGGATTTGAGCCCCTGATAGAGATTTTAAATCTGACTGCATTGGGTCAGTGCCAAGAATCCGGGAATCTTTCTATCACCCCTTACCAGCAGCATGGTGTGCTTTGTCAGTGGTCAAAATACTGATAGTGTGCCTTGGCAATTTTAGCGCCTTGTCAGGGTGCATTGAGATGAAAAAGGTTGAAAACCACTGGTGTAGAGGAAAAGTTCAAAGTACTTCTGTCATAAAGTGGATTAGAAAGAAGAAAACATCTCTGGTGCCCTGTCCTGCAAGCAGGAAATCAAGAGGTCAAGCATCTAACTAAGCATCTAAATGAGATGCAGCCCGACAGGTAGGGGATGCAAAAGTATGTGGAAAGATCCAAATGAGCTTCTTGAACTGAGGTCTTAAATACCTTTAGGCTACTCCTCCCAGGCTCTGCTTTCCCGCCTGGAGAGTGGAGGACTTTCAATGGGCAGAGGGCTAGAGTCTTCCATTTCTCTGCTTCACCACATCTCTCCTGGCCTGGAAGGACTGGTTCTTCAACAGGTTAAGGTGACACTGCCTCTGGGATCTCCAAAACTAGGATCTCTGGCTCTGAGTTTTCCGGTTTTGGGGTCTCCTGGTTTGCAGATCCATGTTCAAGTTTGGTGTCAGGGGCTGGGTCTATGTGAAAGACACATACAAATGGTCTCCACCCCCCTCTTCAGATCATTGAAGTGTTACCCAGCAACATGGGAGCCATTCATGGAAAAGCAACCCCAATACAGCTCAAGTAACATGTAAAGGGTATCATTGTGTGAATTCCATTTGCTGGCAGTATGGGAAGGATGGTATAGGGTCAAAGAAGGCAACTATTGATCCAAGCACCAAATTCAACTCCAAAAACCTTCCCATGTTTAAATCAAGGTTTGATAGAAACATCTTGCACTGCCACCTGTAAAGAAAAGCAATGATGGATCCCTATATATATTTCTTATGTGAGTTACTGCATTGTTCCTATGCATTCTGGAAAGTCAAAAGACTGTTGCCAATTTGCCTCTTTAGGAGATCTTCAAGGAAGCAGATCCCTTCTTATCTCTCTGTGCTGGTGACCTCATACTATCTAAACATATAAAGACAGGCCTGTGTATCCATGGGGGATCTATTCCAGTGCCTCTCACTGATACAGAAACTACAGATATGGGTAACCTTGTCTCTTGGAGCCCCATGTGGGCCAATTAACACTGTTTAAAGATTTACCACTGCAAAGATGTTCTTACTTTTACAGGTTGCTATAAGCATACAGTGGGCCCACTGTATCCGTGAATTTGGGACCCGTGAATTTGGGACCCGTGAATTTCATTATCCACGGTCTCCAAACCCTAAAGCAGAAACAGCAAGCTTTTCCCTAAAAACTTAGTCCTAAAGCTTAAAGCCCTAAAGCAGAAGCAGAGGAAAAAGGTACACATACAGTTTAAACAAATTATTCATTTTTTTAAATGTAGAAAGAAACAGAAGTCAGTGTACACTGGTGTTACTTTGGCAACCAAAGATGATCATCAGAGCGTGGACTGGAAAGCTTGCTTCAACTTCTATCTATTTTGAGTGCAAATGGTATGGTTGCAACATGAACCATATGTTTAGAATGAAACTTGGGAAGTATAAATGACCCAGCTCTCCCCATCATTGAAGGATATTAATCTGAGTTTGCACGACTAATCCCACTGTGCAGTTGGCAGTTGCACAGCAGTTTCATTCAGTCATGTTTAGTTCTGCAAGTCAATGATCCTAAGAATAAAAAGGCCAGGGGCACCTCATGGCATTCATTCATGTGCTACTTGAAATGCAATCTATGGCCTTTAGTGTTTAAGTGAAAGTGATTAGGAAGGTAGAGGTAGGTTAAGGATTGCAGAGCAGTGACAAAGTACCTGCATGGATGGAGAGTTAAAGCTACTGCTATCTGTCTTCTGCTTTCCAAAGCATCTAATTGAGCTTTATACATACATACTGTATGATGGACACCAGGGTTATAGTATTTGGTCACTGAGTGCACTGCTTCTTTTGAGCTATTATATATTGAGTTTCTTCAACCCATAATGCTAGGGTTCAGATATGCCAATTCTGTGGCAAACTTGGTGAAATGGTTGAGCGGACGGGGCCCTGCACCAACTTACCCTTATACTGAAACAAAATTGTAGTAATTTTGCACTACCAAGCCTAAAACCAAACCAATGGGGTTCCGCAAAACCGGAAGTGGAGCGTGATTGCTCCACTTTCACTTTCAAAGCTGTGGGGAGCCCTGCAGACAGCCGTGCAGGGCTCCCTGCACCCCCGGGAGGCTGCAGGAGGCTCTGGTAAGTGCACTCATGCCCCTGGAGCCCCCTGAGTGGCGTGATCCTAGGGACTGTACTGTTGACTTCCCCCAGCCCCTGCTGCCTCCCCCTCACTCCCGCGAGGACTTAGAGTGGTTTTCAAACTCCCAAAGAGTTTGAAAACGGCTGACTTAAGTGACTGAGGGCACAATCCTAACCAGGTCTACTCAGAAGTAAGTCTATTTTGTTCAATGGGGCTTACTCTCAGGAAAGTGTGGTTAGGATTGCAGCCTGAGTCAATAACATCCTTCAGCTTAACCTTGTTTGCTCTTGGTTCAAAGATGTCACTTTTCCACCTCATTGGTCAAGGCAGGGTCACTTGAACATCCTTAGCTGTCTTCAGACCTTGGTCAGGCGGGCAAAGGGATCAAATCTGGGTACATGCCAGCTCCAGTAGGAGGGGCACATGAACCTGATTCTTCTGGATGAAGAAACTTACAGCGCAATCCTATCTTGCACTGGAACAGGCAGGCCAGTAGGCCTGCATTGTATTCCAGCTCAAGATAGGGGCCCAAAGTCGCTGAGCCGGAGGCAAAGAGAAACTCTTCCCCATATTCCTGGGTAAACCACTGTAGTCCCAATGGGTCTCCTTGGACTTGCACCACCTCTGGAGGTAGCACAAGTCCAAGGAGAGCGGAGCAGCTTGCAGGTACTCCATGCTGCTCGTGAACAGGAGCTGGGATCCCACATATCTCTGGGTCCCCAGCCACACCTCCCTCCCGCCTCCTCTCCATCTCCTCCCCACCCACTTCAGAGCCTTGTGTCGGACGGGCTCGGCTGATGCAAAGCTCCCTGCCTAAGTCAGCGCTAATTCAGCCTCTGCATGTCCCTGCGCCAGCCCAGCTGACTCTAGAGGAGGTGCAAACGTGCTTTACGGCACATTTGTGTACCTCCTGGGCCGGTGCAAGGGACTTGCTCCAGCTCAAGATCGACCTAGGATTGCGCCCTTAATCCCGAAATAATAGACCATGAGCTGGCTCCGATGGTTGTGAACCCTAAATATCCACAAGCCCATTTTGAGACAGAAAAGAAGCAATCCAATGTTTTCAATTACAGTCAACTCACATCTTTCTCACACTTTGCTTGCATGAATTTAAGTATATGCACTTGGCAAATGGACAAAAGAAGAAAAATAACAGTTTAAATACAGTAGTGCAAGCAATTCTTCTCACCTTTCCACTTACTAAATATATCCCCCAAAGTGAATGTGAGATCAGAGAATGAACCTGCTGTTCCGTCTCAGTTGGTCTTACTTCCTGTGTGTCTCTCTCCTAGTTTTAAAAGAGACAGTATGTATTTTTCACATTTAAGGTAGTTTTAGCTACAAGTCTCCCCTTACGTACCAACCTTGGAACATTACCCTCGCGTAAGATGCAAGCTGACTGTACCGAGTCTGAATAATTTGTGAAATAGCCAACAATGGAAAGCAGTCAACAAACAATCAACAACAGTGTGAAACAGCCAACAACCCAAAGACTAATCACTGCTAAGCCAAGTAGGAAGAAGAACAAACCACAGCAATATTAGTGCCTAGAAAAGAAAAACTGTATTCTAATACATCAGAAAAAGGTGACTGCCTTGTAATGAAAAAGATGCTCCTACATCTAGTCACTCATTACATGGAGCTTAGTGTTACAAGCAAAACAGTAATTTGCAATCAGTCTTAATCATAGTTATTTTAATCTAACTTCCTTCAAATGAAACAAGAACATGATTATCTTACACACACAGCTGTTCTGTATACCCTGCAAACCTAAGACATCTACACTTGCAAATGGCAGTTGATAGCAAGATGGTGACTCACTGGCTAGAGAGAGATTCTTGGGCTCAAAAGATACTGAGAACTACTGCAGAACAGCAGCTGAGCTGCAAACAAAGTTCAGATTTCATCTCAATCATGAACTAGGCAGCCTCAGGCAACTCAATCTCTCTCAACCCCACTGCTGAAATACAGAAATAAGCTAGTGATCTACCTTACAGGATTGCTGTAAGGATTACTGAAATAATGTGTGTGGTGCACTTAGTCTATTCCAAAGTACCAGACAGATGCTTATTAGCTAAAAGCCCTCCATGTTTGATATGTGTGTTTGTGGTTTCATTCTATTCCTGAATCCTGCCCACTGCCTCACCAACTGGACTCCAAATACGATATTATCCTTTTCCACATAGGAGTTAATGACAGCCACTAATTCCTGTGGGAGAACATGTGAGGTGTGCGCAGGGGTACCTCTGCAGTGACTTAGCTAAGGGGAGGTGATGGGGGGTACATTGCCCCAGGTATGAGTTTTTTTGGGGGAAGGGGTGTCTTAGAGGCCTAACTGGAAGTGCCTTTCTAAGGTCTCTAAGGTGTTGTATGGGGGGTGTTAAAATTTGGGAGGGGGTAATGGGGGTGTTAAAAAATTTTGTGCCACCAGATGCCTTATCTATGCCTCTGCACCTCTGGGTTGCGCACTGCCGCCTTCAAGGTGGCTTGCACCATGCTTCCTCTTCACAAAGCATAATTATGATTTTCTTACATGGAGCTTTTTGCTGTTTGCTGCCCACCACACCATAACTCAGTACAGCTTCTGCCTAGTTGGAGAACAATTAGGGACAAAGTGGCACAAAGTATCAGGAGATTACAGTGTTTTAATACTCTAAGACAGGGGTGTCAAACATAAGGCCCAGGGGCTGCATGTGGCCCCCAGAGGCTTTTTATAGAGCCCTCAGGCTCTCAGCTGCTGAGCAGTGCTAAGGTGCTACTGCTGAAAGGGCAGCCCCCATGAAAATTGGGCTTTCCCATATCTTGAAATATGAGCAAGATTTGCATATTTTCTCTTCTGTCATTTGCAGTTGATGAGCTTCTATATGAGAACAAGGTGCTGATTTCTGACCATCAGCTGATTCATGATGTCACTTTCTTTCTTGGCTTAAAAAGCAATATAAAAGGCTGGTGACCTACAAAAAGAAAGTGGCTGTGAGAAATGAGTGGGCAGGATTGATACAGGCTGCCAGAGCCAAGGATTCGGGTTGGTTTTGGAGACTGATAAAGAACGCACCTAATTATGGGCCAACTTTATCCAATTGCTATATACAGCCAGGTAGCTGGGAGAAGCACTTCCATAAATTATATAATCACCCAGACTTTGTCCCTAGTGAGACTCTAAGTGATCTGGAGGAGACTGCTCCTTGGCCTCAAGTCGCTGTATCAGAGATACATAGTTTGGTCACTCAGGTGGAAAGGCTCCCAGACAAGACCTTATTCCCCCAGAGTTAATTAAAAACAATCTAGATTGGTGGGCACCAGTACTGGCTTCGCTATTTTCTTATATTGATAAAACCGGTCACATACCAACAGACTGGGGGATGGCAATTATTGGCCCTATTTTCAAAAAGGGGACGAAAAATGACCCCTCCAATTTTCGGCCTATAAGTTTACTCAATATTATCAGCAAATTGTATGCGAAGCATTTGCAGGAGAAGTTCAAGGATTGGTTAAATCAAGACTACATAATAGTAGAGGAGCAGGCAGGGTTCAGGGAGGGTCGATCCACAATCGACCAATGCATGGTACTTCAACATTTAGTTGAGAAATATATGTCCTCTAGAACGATCTCCCTCTATGCGGCCTTTATAGATTTAAAGGCTGCTTTCGACTCCATCTCAAGAACTAAACTATGGAAGAAGTTGAAGGCTACTAAGATTGATCGGTGCCTGCTTTTTCTTATACTTGCATAGAGATACTGCACTAAAAGTGAAATGCAGTCTGCAAGGTCACCTCACTAAAGTGGTACCAACTCAAAAGGGGGTGAAGCAGGGCTGTATTCTGGCCCTGCTTCTTTTTAATTTCTATATTAATTTGATGGCTGACCATCTACAAAATCCCAACTTCCACCCCCTAAATTAGCTGGGAGGCCTATTGCCATCTTACTTTGTGTGCAGATGATGCAGTTATTCTTTCTAGAACTCTTAAAAGAGCTCTGAATTCTCTGAATGTGTATTGCAAGGAAAATCAACTGGTGATAAATTATAGTAAAACTAAGATCTTGGCCTTCTCCGGGAAACCAAAAATTTGGTGCTGGAATGTAGCTACGATGGTGTTGGGAAGCAACTTGACTTCAGAGTCAGGTTGCTTGTAGGAGCAGATGCAGTGAGGGGTTAGAGAGGCAGAGTGAAGACAGGTTTTAAGGGGGTCCCTGTTCCGGGCGCCAGATGTAGCAGATGCTGCTTTGCTTTTGGGGAAGCACCCAAGGCTTAGAGCCTTGTTGCTTGATGTGAAGTGCAAAGAGCAGAAGCACTCTGAGGGTTGAGGGAAGGAACTGGAGCAGCAAGAAGTCAGAGAGGCAGAAAGGATGAGATGGCAGACAGGATTCAAATGCAGATGCAGGGGGGAAGCCGGAAGCTGGAATAGATCCTTGCCCAGCCTCCACCAAGCTTTTTATTGACTCTCAAGCAGTACAGTACAATACTGAGAGTTACTGATAACACTAGCTACAACTAGCCGGCTCTAGCTGACCACAACACATTCCTAGATCTCACCGCTTCCTTATCTTTAATGCTAGCTCATCTTGTTTAGTAGGTAAAAGGCAGTGAACAAGGCCAAGGTCAGAGCGTGCCTGCGGTTGCCAAATTCACTAAGCCTTTATGTGCTGCTGCATATGCTACACTGGAAGATCGATGGCCATAAAATAGAGCAGGTGTCCCACTTTAAATATTTGGGTGTGGTATTCCATACAAATGGTTCTAGGAAAGCGCATGGAGAATATGTAGCATTAAGCAGTAAGCACAACTCTTCTGCTATTCTCCAATTTATGCGAAGTAAAGGAGCCCAGGATCTGCCAGCAGCCCTTAAATTGTTTGAGGCAAAGGTGATGGCCCAATTATTGTATGGAGCGCAGTTGGGACCTTTTCCCAACATCATGATAATGGAGCGTGTTCAGTCTAAGTTTATTAGGGCTGCCTTTAGTGTATCCAGCACTGTCTTGAACATTTTTTTACGTCTGGAATCAGGCCTGATTAGCATAGAGGCCCGTGTCTGGATAGCCATTTGTTTTACTGGTTAAGACTGCACGTATACCCATTAGGGATTGCTCCCCTAATCCTCCAAGATGAGTATAAATCCAGGTGGATTAAAGGGCTGGAATGAAAACTGTCCTCTCTGGGATTTTCCATGCCATTTTTGTTTGACATGGGATTGGCTCAGGCGGGCAGTCAAGAAACTCAAAGAATGAGTCAAGAAACTCAAAGAACCCCCCTATTTTTTTCAGGAGCTTCCCTTCATAGTGCAACTGTCATTCTGATTGCAGCTCTAGCCTTCCAAGCTTCTACAGACAGCCACAAATCAAGATTTAGATAGGTTGTCAAGCTGCTAATATATTCAAAATAAAATATTGAAATGAATGGGGACCCACTTGAAATTGGCTCACAACCCACCTAGTGTGTCCCAACCCGCAGTCTGAGAAACACTGGGATAGACTAATCACTGCTTAGAAAATCATATCATTTGTCTCCAAAAGACTAGATTATCTGAAAGAGGTGTGTTTTCTTAATGGACTCTGGGTTTTAGAAACAGCAGAGATCAGACTTCTCCAGCAAACGAAATATTACTTTGCTCAGCCATTTAAGCATGAGATGTACCAGTACAATTGAAACTTGTCATCTTGCCTATTAGCTTGATGTCTTTATTCAGAGGCCATCTGCACCACTGAGAGATACAGAGGCAGCTAATGTCAATATGAACAAATGCCTCCTCTTTTACAAGAAATGTCAAACATAGGACAGTGTAGAATTGACCCCAGGAATACCAACAGATGTTAGCTACAAGGTTTGGGGGGGAAAAATCAATCATTCCTACTGGGATTAATTAAGACAAAATAAAGAGCCAAAGAAAGAAAAATCGTGCTGCATTATCAAGAACTTCATACATACTTTCCACGCTCATTATTGGCTTATTGCCCTGCGGCCTTTGGAGAAAGGTTAAAAACAGGTGCAAGAGCCGACAGTGTCACAGAAAGGAGGGGGAAGAGGAAAGTTTAATTCATATTCTAGACCTGAATTTTGGAAGACATATCTCTATGGAAGTTATAATTGTAGCAATATGTCAGAGAGAGGTAAAAAGCCATCTCTTACATTCCCGGCATGCCCCAAAGAATTTTACCCAGCATACCAGGACATATATTGATCAGAGCCATCAATGAAAGCAGCCGCTTAGGGCTCAAGAACACCCCCCAAAGCTAACAGGACAGCACAGTTGAAGAGCCTAACACACACACACACACACAGACACACACACACACACAGACACACACACACACTTTCTTAAACAGACTTTGTATTATTATTATTATTATTATTATTATTTTAATATCCATGTTTGGTCCATTAGAAAAATCTCATAGTGGTATAGTAAAGCAATAGGTTTGTTACAAGCAAACCCAAATAACAGCATTGTGTAAGTTCTTGGGTTCACCAGTACTTCAGGGTGAATATTAAGAAAAAGAAAGACACATTTTAAATGCAACAGAAGAGATGTTGACACCTTGCTCTAAAGCCCAGTGCCTCAGAAGGCAAAACTTTTGTGTTCAAATCATTTTCACCAGCTTCAGAATGTCTGTCTTCTCCCAGTAACAATAAAGGCAGACCTTCAAAAATCTTTTTGGAGAAACTCAATTTTCTAGATGTGTAGAGGATGTTTATCACATGGAAAGCTCTGAATGGCTCGGATCCAGTGTACTTGTGGGAAAGTTGCCTCCCATGTGACTCCCCTCCCACTCTTTAAAATCTTCTGGGGGATATTTGTTCTAGGTAATTTGTTCTTAACCTTTTTTTTTTTTTTAAAGTTCTATTAGTGTTTGGGAGACAGTTTTTATTGTATATCCCTTGGGACATGGTATTACAGAAAGAGTTATAAACAAAGTTTTATAAATAGAGATCTAGCATAGTGTGGTGGGTTGGGTGTTGGACAAAGGCTGAGGTAAGGTTCAAGGCTTTGATCAGCTACAAAGTTTAATGGGTGATTGGGGCTAGGCACTGCCTCTCAGGGCTGTTGTGAGGATAAAAGGAGAAATGCATACCCTACTGTGGCAACATGCACCCCACGGAAACACTGCCAATCAGAGCTGATCACCACAACTTGCTGTGTAGAGGTTGGCCTGAAGAAGCAGGCTGAGTGGAGGAGGCAGAAAGGGAGACGGAGCAGGAAGAGGGAAAGGGCAAGCAAGAAGAAAATGCTGCAAAATGCTAATGATCAATATATGCTAGGTAGACAACTGTAGTGTTCCAATTTGTTATTTGTATGTTCTGGAAGACAACTTTGAACAGAGATATGCAGTTTTTGCATAATCAGCAAGTCATACAATTGTATGTGTGTACTAGTGAATGTGGAATTGCTGCCCCAGAAAGGCCAGGTAGGCTTTTCTGTGTACGTGGTAGCAAAACAGGAGGAAGAGAAGAAGGAGATGTGTGAGGGAAAGGAGATTCAGAGAAACAAAAGGAGAAATGAAGGGAGTGAAGCAGGTGGTGAGAGAGACAACTATACAGGTAGGAAAAGTTTACATATCACAACATAAAGATGAGTGGGGAGGCTGCATCTGCCAGTGCCAAGGCTACGGAGTGGTTTTGTCAAGACTCTGAAGGCTATTATTGTGGAGGGAGTCTATTCTGCAAAGCAGATTTTCAATCTGGATGAAATGGCTCTTCTTTGGAAGAGAATGCCAGCATGAACATATATATCCTGCAAGGAAAAACTGTGACCTGGCTTCAAGGCCTCCAAGGATCGGTACACCTTACTGTTCGTGGGTAATGCTGAAGGGTGAGACTGCAAGTTAAAACCAGTGCTTGCATACCATTCTGCAAACCCCATTGCTCTCAAAGGCTATGTGAAAAATCTTTTAGCAGTTCATTTCTTTTCAAATACCACGGGGTGAGTTACTGGTCATATTTTCCAGGACTACCTTGTTGCAAAGCTGAAAGATGAGTTATGTCCTCATTGTAAAAGTGAGAATCTTTCCTTTAAAATCTTACTCCCAGTGGATAATGCCCTCAAACATCCCAACTCCATTTGAGATCTTTGTGGGGAAAAAAATTAAAGTTGTCTGTCTTCCCCTGAATACAACATCCCTCATCCAGCCAATCGTTTGGGGTATGATTAGTACGTTTAAGACTTATTATCTCAAGAAAACATTTGATGCTGTAGTGAATGCTACTGACGATGGGAAAATGACTGTTAAAGATTTCTGGGAATCTTTTAACATTAGAGACTCTAGAATGCTTGTTAGTGAGACATAGGATGCAGTTAGTCATTAGTGTATGAATGGTGTTCAGAAACAACTTCATTCGCATCTGGTGCAGTACTTTAGAGGTTTGAGTGTTGAAACGAACCTAAAACCAGAGAAAAAGTTCTGAGTTTGGCTAAAAAAGTAGGTCTTGAAGAGGTAGAGTAAGAAGATGTGCAAGAGTTATTAGATTCACATAAAGAAGTTTTGCTCCAAGATTTGCTTGACCCTGAAAAAGAGAAAGGACATGATGAACTGGAGAGCAAAGAGAAGTTTGTTACCATATGAATAACAGCTAAGCAACTGACAGAGAGATTCAGGGCACAATCCAGATCCATGTTTAGGCCAGCGCAGACTTGCGCCAGCCCAGGAGGGTTGCAAGCCATAAGGAATCTTTGCACCTCCTCAGGAAGAAGCTAGGCCAGCACTTAAAGAAGTGCTAATAGTCTGTCCCTCCATATCTACTCTACCCAGGCTTCACGCACTGGAGAGGACAGTCTGTTCCAGAACCACTATTCAGAGCGTGATACCATAGTCTTCCAAGACTGAAGGATGCCAACAAAGAAGTGCAGTCCTGTGGAAGTTGATGCAAGCCACTGCACCAGCTTCCTCCTCGTGAGTTGCATTGGCCCAGCTGGGCCGACACAATGAAGAAAGGTAGGCTGGGGGAGGTGGGGGGAGGCGGGGGGAGGCAGGGGGAGGGTGGGTGGGGGGTGGCCCTGGGGACAGGCGGGCAGGGAGTGGGAGGCGGGGCTGGTATCCAGCAGTTATGGAAAAGATCCCAACCCCTGTTCCTGGGGAGAACGGAGCAGCTTCAAGCCGCTCTACTCTCCTCGAACTTGCGCCACCTCAAGAGGTGGCACAAGTCCGAGGAGACCCATAGGGGCCAGCAGCCTTTACCTGGAGGTAAGCGGAAATGTTTCCCCTTGCCTCTGACTGAGCTGCTTATGGCCAGTATCCTCTTGGCTTGCCTGTTCCAGTGCAGGATAGGATTGCGCCCTCAGTTTAATTGAGAATGCTTTGGTGATTTTAGAATAGCATGATCCAAATAGTGACTGTAGCTCAAAAGTAAGTAGAAATGTGCTGTTGGCTATGCAGTGTTACAAAGAAATACAGCAAGGAAAAAAAAACCACCCAATATACACTATCATTGGTACAAGGTCTGGGTGAGTGGTAGAACTGCTGCCTATGAAGCCCAAAGAACTGCTAGGAACACAGTTTGAAACAACTGGAAGTATCTGAGATCTGCAGAAAACGCTGATGAGATGAGTCATCCCAGCTAGTGAGAGAAGTGAAGATGACCCACCTTTGGCTAGAGTGAAGGAGTGTGCAGTCAGCTACGCAAGGGAGGCAAATGCAGCCAGAAAGTGACCGGACTGTGAAGGACTCCACCTGGAATGAGGTGTTCTTGAAAGATAGAACTTGTAATTGTAAAAATCTCTATGGCAGTGTTTCTCAAACTGTGGGTCATGATCCACTAGGTGGGTCCTCATTCATTTCAATTTTTTATTTTTAATATATTAGACTTGATGGTAGGTGGTGACTGCATTTGGTAGGTGACTGCACCATGGTAGGTGACTGCATTTGGATAAATGTTACAGACCTGTACTTTTAACAAGCTACTATGTCAGGGGTGTCAAACTCATTTCATACCAAGGGCTGAATGGCATTCATGATGCCTGCTGAGGGCTGGAAGTGATGTCGTTAGGAAGGAAGCAATGTCATTGAATAGGTCATAACCAAAAGTAAGCAGTTTTTCTCACTTAGAAATTCATTAGCTGCAAATGGCAGAAGAGAAAACACGCAAATCTTTATCATATTTCAAGATATAGGGGAGCCCAAGTATCATGTTGCCCGCCCTTTCAACAGTAACATCTCAGCATGGCTCAGCAGAGCCTGAGGGCCAGATAAAAAGCTTCTGCGGGCCGCATCTGTCCCCTGGGCCTTATGATTGACACCCCTGTACTATGTATATTCTTTTAACAATGATAGTCAATGAGTCTTACTCCTGGGTAAGTAGATAGGATTGCAGCCTTGGATTGTAAAAAATTTTCCCGCCTTATGACATCACTTCCGGTCATGACATCACTCCCAGTGGGTCCTGATAGATTCTCATTCTAAAAAGTGGGTCCTGGTGCTAAATGTGTGAGAACCACAGCCCTATGGGGATTTAGCAAAGCCTATCTATGTAATCCGCTTTGAATAAAATTGGAGGAGCAATCCAAATGACAAGAAAGACAGTATATAAATACTGGTATCTTCATCATCATCTTTCTCAAAAACATCATTAGAGCTGAAATCTGGCATTAACTAATTATCTCTGCCATCAACAACTGTAGCCTTGCTCTCCCATTCCCAGTAGCCTGCCTCCTCAAGTCACCAGTCATCAACATGTGTTATATAATTTGAACCATTTACATACATTCTAATGATAAAAAATATTTTTAACGTATCCATTTTTGAGATTATAAACGGCTTTTCAAAAATGTAATGCCCACATAAAATGAGAGGTGCTTGTATGGACTTTGCTGCCAGATAATCATCTCTATGCAGGAACAATGTACAGATGGAGCAACTCTAAGAAACCCAGAATGCTAGGATAAAAACGCCATTGGTGAACGATATCCTATTTCACCAGCCTCACTGCTCGAGAAGAGGCAGAACATGCCAGAAACTAATGCCAGAAACTTACTAACGCTAGTCTCTTCTGTTACTATAAGATATTGCTATAATACCACTGCAATGGCATTAAAAAGAGCAGGTTTTTTGCACCTCAAAAGGCAAGGTTGCTCTTTTTTTTTTTCCTAAAGTAGCAGACAATCCAGTTGCTGTATTTGAACCTATGACCTGTGAGGTGAGAGCACTCTAGAATGAGATAAGACGCCTTGCTGATCTCCAGCACCTCATAAAAAGGATGAGGTGTTTTTTTTTTTCAAAAAAGCAAAACTATTCCATGTTCCAAAAATGCCTTGATCTAAATAGAGCAGCACTGAAGAGAATGACACGGATCAGACTAACACTAGAAGTCAGCTTTCTAAACACCGAAGCATCAACGATCAACTTTATCTGTTGTGAAGCAAAGAATCCAAGCATGCTGCTATAAAGGCACAGTGTGTGGTGCTTTGCCTAGTCTGAATCCACACATATGCATTTGTGCACACACACACACACACACACACACACACACACACACTCACAAGCTCTACAGACTCTTATATGTAGCTTATCAGAAAGTGTAAACTACAAATGATAGGAAGATGTGTTGCTCACTTTTCCCCAAACTCAGCTAGGCAATGCTATAATTCTTCTGCAACTATGAAACATCTGCAGGAGCGTCTCCCCACTTCTACGTTCCATTCCCATGATGCTCTCGGTGTCTGTTCTGAGCCACAGAAAGGTCAAGCAGCCCATCTGGAATCCCCCCTGTTCATCCATTCTCGCTCTTCATCTCACTGGCAAAAAAAGAGGAGTTTCTGCTGAATTTGTCACTTCCACCTGTTCTGACAGGTCCCCCTGCCTGACCCAGAGATAGCCCTTGGGGACATTAATCATATAACAGAGCTGTGAAAGAAACAAGGCTTGGCTAGATACTGTTACAGTCTCTGTCACCTACTAATCATGTTCTGTGACACAGGGAGGCTTAATCAGATGGTCAGGTTTCTCATTACTAATCATGCCTGCAACAATGAAACTCTCTTCTGGAAGATTAAAGTTTTGACTGTGGGTTTCCTGTCCTCATACTGCTACTGTATTGTATACATTCTAGTTAAAAACATTCTAGAATTATGATTTAAGCTGATTGATATTTCATAGCTAAACAGCTCTTTAGAGCCAGTCACCCCATTTTAATGTCACCTCTCAATGACATTTTAAAAAGATTATCACATAAATTCGTTGAATTTCTCATCTGAAAGCATTAATTTGGACTTTCATTGGGTTATCATTAACTGCAGTCACCCAAAACTCCTGTTTGAGGCACAATATAAGATTGCTAAATGTTGATCAAGAAATTCAGTGCAGATATCAAGTTCAAAGTTAGGAAATTTAGAAATAGGTTTAAAAAAACACTTTCATGTGATCCAGATTTAGATTTGTAACTTTGAACTGTTTATCTACATTCATTTTGGTTCTATTAAGTAACAAGATCCAATGGGAGTGGTTAATGATTTGATCTAATTAGGTATATAGAACTAAAGCTGACTCAATGCAGAAGATGACATCGATATTTTGGAAAGAAAATTAATGTCTATTGTTCACTTATTTAGTCTGATGTGTGCTTCCCAGTATGACTCATATATGCAAGGGGAATATTTGAGAATGGTATTCTCTATGTGGAAATGCTTGCCAGATTTCAGATATATGCCCAATAGGAATGGGCAAAAGGCAGGTTAGGATCTCCTGGGAAATCTCGCAGTGATTTGTTGTAGATTTGCAAAGGTTTCCAATTCACCTATAAAATGGGAGTATTAATTGGCTACCTCAGACCAAAAGTCTTTTTGAGGCTCTGCTGGCCAGTTTTAGGGTTTTATATAACCTAATCTGTGATTTGTAGTAATTCAAATATAGTTTTGTATGGATTGCACCTTCTCTCTTTGCTCATGGGGTGCAGTTGGCCATGTTACTAATCTTCCCTGCTTCCTTCAAGGGAAGCTGCCCACTCTCCCACCCAGAAAACAAGTAATGAATGCCAATTAAAGTTAGGTGTGTAGAAGGGAGACAAAAACATTTTCACACATTACAAAGTGGCCAAAACAAACATGATGCAGAAATGCATGACTGGATCTCATAAGAGCATAGAAAGCTGTCTTCTACTGAGTCGGACCATCTAGTTCAGTGTTGTGGGCACTGAGTGGCAGAAGTTCTCCAGGATTTCAGACAGGAATCTTTTCCAGTCCATCCTGGAGACATCAAGAACTGAACCTAGGACTTTCTAAAAGCAGCTGCCTGCAGGAGTCCCCAATGGGGTTGGGACTGTGGTTATGGAAAAAGGAGATCTAACATTCCCACACCTCAGTCCTGATCCAAGTCACTCCCTGAAGCTGTTATTGGGCCCAGAGGTCAGTGGTATACCTTAAACCATAATGTGTAAATCAGCCTGTACAGAACTTATTGGAGTTCACTGTTCATCATCAGAAAACCATAATCTTGCTGCTGTTGCCTCAAGAGCAGTTCAGTCTTTGCCAGGTCCAGAAGCCGCAGCTGAGAGCACACTCAGTCAAGAGCTGTGCCCAGGACCAACTGACCAATGAGGTGAACTGAATTTGTTGCATCAGACATGGAATTGGTGTGTACGGCAGACTGAGGTGGGTCCTTGCCCCAGTGCCTGTATTGCTGGGTGCAGGGATCTTTGTTTGTGGCACCTGCGAATTGGGAGACCCTAAGCTGTAGCTTGTTTAGCTTGTGCCCAAATCCGGCACTGGCTGCCATAGGCAGCAAAAGAGAAAAGAGGTTCTGAAAGAGTGCTTTCCCCTAGCCTGAGACAGATCAGGAGAGGGATCTTCAGGTGGTGGTGGACAGCTCGATGAAAGTGTCGACCCAATGTGCAGCAGCAGTAACGAAGGCCAATTCTATGCTTGGGATCATTAGAAAAGGTATTGAAAACAAAACAGCTAATATTATAATGCCATTGTACAAATCGATGGTAAGGCCACACCTGGAGTATTGTGTCCAGTTCTGGTTGCCACATCTCAAAAAGGATATAGTGGAAATGGAAAAGGTGCAAAAGAGAATGACTAAAATGATTACTGGGCTGGGGCACCTTCCTTACGAGGAAAGGCTATGGCATTTGGACCTCTTCAGCCTAGAAAAGAGACGCCTGAGGGGGAACATGATTGAGACATACAAAATTATGCAGGAGATGGACAGAGTGGATAGAGAGATGCTCTTTACCCTCTCACACAACACCAGAACCAGGGGACATCCACTAAAATTGAGTGTTGGGAGAGTTAGGACAGGCAAAAGAAAATATTTCTTTACTCAATGTGTAGTTGGTCTGTGGAACTCCTTGCCACAGCATGTGGTGATGGCATCTGGCCTAAATGCCTGTAAAGGGGGATTGGACAAGTTTCTCAAGGAAAAATCCATTACGGATCACAAGCCATGATGTGTATGCGCAACCTCCTGATTTTAGAAATGGGCTACGTCAGAATGGCAGATGCAAGGAAGGGCACCAGGATGCAGGTCTCCTGTTGTCTTGTGTGCTCCCTGGGGCATTTTGTGGGCCACTGTGAGATACAGGAAGCTGGACTAGATGGGCCTATGGCCTGATCCAGCAGGGCTGTTCTTATGTTAGCCACTACCATCAGTTAATGTGAAGAAGACTGGGTTGAAGACATGGGTCTAGTATAGGACCAGAGGTTCTAATGCACAGGCATCCCCCTGTGTCCATGGATCCTGTATCAGTGGATTCACTTATTCATGGTTTTCCACCCCTGCACGCCCATTATTTATCTCTTTTCCTTTACTGTGGCACCAAGCACTCATGTCTTTTCCTTTGCAGCCTGTTACAGAACTCTCCTTCTGTACTATATCTACTAATAAAGTGGCCCTTTCTCCTAGGTCTGTTGTCTCGAGTGTTCATTGGGGCGTGCACAAACAATGAAATGTGCTTGTCGGGTGAAAGAGTGCAACAAGTGAACACACCATAGGCATTTGGTGTGTTCCACAATCAAGTGATCACAAGAGGTGAAATTATGTTTTAATATGATGTTTAAAAATTGGTCTAGTAGTCAAACCCCAAGATGGCCTCTACTTTTCATTGCTTCAAGGGCTGAAACTGAAGACAATGCAACAGAATGATGTGGGAATGAAGCAGTAAAGTCAAGAATTGATGCTAACCTATAACCTTTCTTCCTAGTTTTTTTATATAAACGAAGAGAGAGTGAGAATGTTAAGAAGAGGCAGTAATTACAGGCCTTGGATTACAAGTCTTTGCAACTATATTACCTGAAGTCTTGCAAGATCCAAGCTTTGGCTATGGAGATTCCCAAGACTGGAGAGGCAAGAATGAGTTCTATAAAGCCCTGGTTCCATGTCATCTGCTTGTCATTTGAGTTAGGTAGGTGACACAATCCATTCACATTCCCACTTGAGGGATGAAGCACACTAAGCTCCGAGTAGCTGCTCTTTTGGGGGCTGGAAGGAGACCTTTTATGCTAGTCCTGACTGGCCTTTGGGATGTCATACTTTTCGCGTTCCATGAGGGGCTTTTTTTGTTGGCTGGACTGTATTTCTGATATACTTATTGACTGATCTTGGCTGTTTGGCTAGATGTTTTGTTCTTCCATCATAACTTTCTCCAGGAGTTCCATTGTGAACATGGGGAAAGACCAGCAGTATGTCAAATACAGAAAGCTGCCCCAAGCTGCCATCTCCGTTGAGGATGGCAAGTCACATGCAAGGTGGAGTGGCCAATGAAGAGGACTGTCACCTAAAGTAGTCAATGTATCAGCAGCAATATGACCCAGAACGCTGCCCAGTGCCAGCTTGGGTGCCACTGCTGGTACTGTCTGTGCACAATTAAAAAAAATAAAATAAAGCAAGTGGCCCCTTACGTGGTTTCTTTGAATGCAGACATGCAGAACATCTAGTTTGATTTAAAGGTATTGCATGAACAAAGGATTTTTTGTATGGTCCCTGTATATCAAAGCAGAAGTACTGTACTTCCATGTTTGAAGAAACTGCTCTCAGAGCAAGCTAAGGAGGCAGATACACTTTTGGCTTACTTTCAGCAGGTGGGAAGTGGATTGATGTGGCTTGCATTCACAGCAGGCTGGAGGGAGGGGGTGGCGGTAGCAGTCTCAGGGTGTCCAGCAACCTATATATGTCATCTTCCTGCAATATGCTGCTGATGTAACTCCTTCACCTGGCCTAAAGCAGGGCTGCTCCTGCAAGGTATACAGCCAACAGAAGTTGCAAGCAGCCTTAGTGGGGAATCTACCTAACACCTACCTCTCACCAGAAATGGAATGGATAATCTATTAAGTACAGCTCCTGGTCGAGCTGAGCTGCCTGGGGTGGGTGCTTCTCAGACAGCTGCCCATGCCAGTCTTTTGTAAGGGAAAGTGTTATAATTACCCCCTCCAAAGCTGCCCTGAATAATCAGTGTGTTATGCCATGTACCGTTAATAAAGTTGATGCCTGTCTCATCTCAGCTTTTGTCACCTGCCACTTTACTTCCTTCCTACACAGCAATGTGTTTTGTTAACTGTGTTTACTTTTGTTGCACTATTCAGTGATGGAAAATGAGTATAATTTTGCCCTTTAAGCCACAAAAGAACGAGGGTTTCATCATCTAAATCACTGTATAACATTGACAAAGGGGGAGGGCTTAAGGCAGGAGCTCCCAACAGACTCTTACCTGCATGAACTTGACCTGACAGCCAGTTAGACAAAGTCACCACCAAAGCGACACACTGCTTGAGAGCTGCTGTTCAAAAAGCCGGGTGCTTTAACCAGGTTACCTAACAATAGATCTCCTATGAAGCCTGCCACAAAGGACCTTCAATGCTGCCTGACTTTAACTTCACAAATGCTGAGCTGAGGACTGAGCCGTTGTGTTTGTTTCTATTCAGCGATCCCTCCATTGCTAGCCTAGAAATGACAGTAGGTGGAAACGCTATCTTTCATTACAAAAAGTATAAATAGTGTAATCTATCAGCGCTGTCAATCACGATGATTGATTACAGGCTGTCATAGAGAAGAGTGACATATTAGAAAAGTTTTGTTAACAATGCCTATTGCTAGTCAGCCTGCCACAGAAGCTGGTGATTAATGTGTTGTCAGGCTGTAATCCCACACCCCTGGCTAATGAGGCAGGAATTTATCATCTTTAGAGAGTGGCAGATGTCAGAAGGAAAGGAATCCAAGTGCTGGAAACAATATACTTTTTCTTACCACGCCTGACAAGCCTGACAGGCCTAAAAAACCACAAAGAAGCTTTGTGTAAGCACAAACTTAAAGAGAGAGAGAGAGGAACTTTCATTTGGTATCTTTGCTTTAAATACTGCTGCAAGCCGGTCCTCTATCCCTCAAAGGAGTCACAAATGAAAAGCGCTGTGAACTCTGAACCCCCCTCCCCAATCCCTGACAACTAGGAAATCTCCAAAATGGGTTTTCATGGTGAGTAAACAGGCAGTTTTCTTTGAAAGAGAAGCATCTAGTAACTTTTAACTCTACATGTGAACTTGTGGCTGATAAAAAGCCTTCCAAGAGCAATGCGTAAGTCACCCCAGTCCTGGCCTTTCCACATTTTTACACTACAGATAATCCATACCTTGGAAAGCTGCTCTACTCCACTCACACACAAAATCTTCTCATTAAAGAATCGGGATGGGGTAGAGTCAGAGTGAGGAGAGAGAACATGAATATAGGCTTGCAAATTCTGGTCATAAGAAATGCTTGGGACTTTGCTTAAAGGGGCTTTTCTCTTGACAAATACGTTGCCAAGCAATAGAATTTCTATTTGTGTTGCCCACCCCCTTCCTCTCTCCTTCCTGCACATACATACACAATGCATGTACATGGCTGCTATTAGGGAAGGCTCTTGTTCCCCCTCCCTTCCCAATGTTCCAGGCCATCTGTGTTGATTCATCAGGGATGTACCTATGCTTCTGATATTATATACAGTGACTGCTGTTAAAAACAATTAAACGGGCCTGTCAATTAGGTATGTAAGCTAAAGGCACAAGCCCCTTTACTTTGATTTGCGTTGATGTTCATTACTATCATGACTATGAGGTCTAAGAAAGTAACAAAAACAAATGCACTTAGAATAATTGTGGTGTTTTTCATTTGGGTGGGGTGCTATTATATTTACTCCTGAATATAGTGAAAATACCTTATAGTGTATTTTGCCTCTTTAATAGATTTGAAATGGCACCTCTTTCCTCCCTCACACACTCACAGACAGACAGACAGACAGACAGACAGACAAAGAATATTAAAGTATGAGGGCCCAATCCTAATGGGCCATAGTGCCAGCGCTGAGCTCCAGTGCCAGTACAGGGTGTTGTAAGCGTGTTGTAAAACACGTTTACAGCACCCTCCGGGAGCATTGATGCCAGGCTCAGCACCAGACAGACTCCACCAGGAACAAGACAAGAGCTCTGGGTGGCGGTAAGGGCCTTTGGAGCAGTGGCTGGAGATGCTTCGGGGTGGAGGGGGCAGGATCAGGTCCAGGAGGGGGGTGGGGACGGCGATAGGCTCTGCTGCCATACCTTATCCTCCCTCCCAACACGGGCAGGCCAGCACAGGACTGCTCAGCTCTGTGCCTGCTCAAACATGGGTGCATAGCTTGGGAGACCCACTGCTGCTGCCATTGCTGCTGGCTGCTGTCTACCCAGGTTAAGGGAGCAAACACTCCCTTCCCTCAAGGAGACCTTCAGCAGTGTCCCAGTACCCAAAGGATTCAGTGGTTGCCATTTTGGCACTGCTGGAACCACGAGTACCAGGAACCATAGGATAGAGCTGTGAATCCCCACATCCCATTAAAGATATTAGCAAAACTTCCACTGATTTTAGCACATTTGTGCTGCACAGCTCAAGTATTTTTTCAGAGTTCCATAATGCATTATTAGCTATGTGTAAATGAAACCCTTTTTTAAAAAATGAGATCAAATCTATACAGACCTATAACTGGTATTTCCCTATAACAGCACCTCCATTTGCAAAGGTACCATTTTGATGGAATACAGAAACATCATTTGATTGGCCTCCTCAGGAACACAACCTCTCATGTGTCATGATCCCCTATATGAACAAATGTCCATAGTATTTCTATTTCATACACTGTTCTAAACACCAGCTGAGTGTTTCAAGAAAGGACAAAAGTGAAAGGACAGAACCATGACTTGATTCAGGAACACAACAACAAAAGATGAGAGTTAACTAGCATCCAACAGTGTAGTATAGGTGAGGTGCTGCTGGTCCAGATAAAGCAACTTTGTGGAAGCTTGAAATATGCAGAGGAACCTAAGAAAGAGAAACTGGCAACACAGCAGAGGGACCAACTTGGTAGATGTTTTGGCTGAAAGAACTGCGGTACAAAGCTTGACAGCCATGTGATTAGCCAAGTTTGTCAAAGCAAACACATGCTTTTCTCTACAGGTGATTTCTACATATGAAGATCACTCTACAGGTACCTTCTACAGGTTGTTTCCCCACACATTCTCCCCCCCCCCCCACTATCAACAGGAGTTCTGGATTAAAGAAATTCACAGAGCATAGCTCTATTAGTGACCAACACCCGTGATTGCTAAACTGAACTTTCAAGTTCCAAGGTAGAGGAAGGTCACCTCCCCTCTTCAGTGCACCCCTTTTGGTGTAAGCTGTAGATTCCCCACTCTTATGTAAATCCTATGCAATTTTCCAGTGCTGTGCCAATGGGGTAGCTGTGCCTAATGGGGCATACACTGCATCCTGTGGTGATGGGGGTTGGCATAGAGGCCTCCTCAAGTTAAGGGAATGTTTGTTCCCTTATCTTGGGGCTGCATCAGCACTGGAACGTTGAATAAAATTGGGACCTTGATTTATGCATAATTGAAGAAGACATATAGAAAAACAAACATGGTGACTCCCTATTAAATATTGTTGGCACTAAAGCTTTTGATTTGTTTCATAGGGTTCGTCTTCCATTCCCACCATAGAGCAGATGGCTTTGGGGTGGGGAAGAGTAGGAAGAGACTGCCCACTCAGTTCAAGAACACACGCTTCTACCAGACCTCCTCCTTTCTTGGTAATCTCTCCCAATGTCCTGTCTCTCATTTTGGCTGCCTTGCAAAGTTAAGCTTTCTGGCTTTAAAGCCTCTCTTGTGAACTGCAAAAGATTAAGTGAGTTGCTTGGGCTCATGTCAGAAAATAAGCTAAAGGGGCAAATCATCTGTGAAAGGTTTGGACTAATATAATCCTTTTTCAAACATGGATACCTCCACTGATGCAGTTACACACATAGAGAGGAAAGAGCAAACTAGAGAAGAAAATAGCTGTCTCCTTTCAACAGCACCCACCAAGATAAAAAGCACGGCAAAGCATTAAGTAACTTAATCTTCAAAAGCCAGCATTCTGCAGTTCAGACTTATTTAAAAGAGACCTGAACTTCCCATATGCAAGCCAGTGAAAGATGGGCCTAGTGGTCTTTGATCTAAGCTCTGCAGGGTGAGATGTGGTATGGTGTAGTGACTACAAATGGTAGGTTTGGACTCCATCCAAGTCCTTGCTCAGGCATGAAGCTCCGTGAGTGACCTGGGCAAGCCAACTTCTCTCTCTCTGTTGCTCTCTCACTGCCTTGCATGGTTGTTGTAAAAAATGGGATGATGATGATGATGATGATGATGATGATAATAATATATAATATAGACACTTTGCCAACAGTCTGAAGCAAAGAGGCAAAGAAGGAAGGCCCATAGCCAGGGAGACTGACCAGGGACAGACTGCACTTGCTCCCAGTGTGGAAGGGATTGTCACTCCTGAATCAGCCTTTTCAGCCACACTAGACGCTGTGCCAGAACCACCACCCAGAGCGCGATACCATAGTCTTCCGAGACTGTAGGTTGCCAATACATACAATAATAATAATAATAATAATAATAATAATAATAATAATAATAATAATAATAATAATAATAATAATAATGTTTATAGAGCGTTATCCACTATGCAAAACAGTAGCTTGTAATTTTACCACAGTCCTGTAAGGTAGGCTACTATTATTAGTCCATGGGAATCCGATATGGAGATAGAAGCTTGCCTAAAGCCATCTAGTGACCACATGAAAGAAGCAAGGTTCAAGTCACTGACTGCCTAGTTCAAGGCTCAGCCTCTTGGCCACTCCACTACAGCAACTCTAAGGGGATAAACCCATCTCCAATACAAATTATGTGCTGATAATTTGAAAGTATTTATGCTGCTTTTCTGTCTTTTACAAAGATGCACAAGCACACCCTAGTGCCTGCAGGATTCCATTCTGGACCCTTCCCCCACAGATACCGGGGATGTCATTTCAAAATAGAGTGAAAGTGAACAAGAATGCTAAAAATAGCTTTGTTTACTCTATTGCAGCAAAACCGTTGTGTTTTCAGGGCTGCAGGCAGACTTCTGAGCTGCCCGCAGCCTCTTCCTGGTCGCTCTGAGGCTCCTCCTTTCCCACAATGTCACCCCAAAATGCATCACGACCAGGAGGAGAATGCTTTGCGATGCATTCTGGAGCAACATTAGGGGACAAGGGGAGCCTCGGAGCGACCAGGAAGAGCACAGGAGGAGTTATCTAGATCAGGGCCACGGGGGCTTCAGTATCCTGAGCATTTTACTGTGTAGGTCTTTGTCAGAATTAACAACCATCTGCATGGTATAAAGACAGAAGAACTTGATCTTTGTATCCACGGCAGATGCACAGTAATTACAGAGGAGGTGTCACCCCATCCATGTTCCCCTGCTTAAAGACTTCCCCAGTCTTTATATAAAACTATGAAGCCAATGACTTTGTATTGACTTGCATGGAGAAGGGTTTACTAACAGGAGATAAATAGGTGCTGGAGTTAGTAACCCACCCATCCCCAAGCAATGTTCCCAATGCTCCTACTTTCACTTCCATGCCTTAACAACCACATGCACCCATATGCCAATTGAAGAAGGCACAACAGTATGGTATGGTACTGTAGTGTTCCTGCCAACACTGGAGCTGTGTAGCTTGGATTCCACACCTTACTGGTGAGATACAGGAACTGTCTAGTAAAGTAAGAAGCAAGTTCCAAAGCAAGGTTTTTGAGACAGCTGGAGTACTGCCCAGCTAGTGAATTAAATCTATGGAAAGAGATAAACTGCTGGGTAGAAAAGGTGCTGCACCAGTTGTGAAAGACTTTATAATGGATCATGCAGGTTGAACCCTTCCTGGCAAAATCAAGAGACTAGTCCTAGATCTACTTGGATTAAGAGCCTTTCCTTGGAAACCATGCGAGCAACTGAAAGACTCTCTCCTTGAGAAAGCAGTCATTACAATAGGAAGCTTAGGACCTGTCAGGTTCATCAGGTTTTTTGTTCCTGGGGCCCAAAGGGTGATGACTGGGGAACCAGTACAGTTGTGCACTGCTTAACGACAGAAATGCAAACCGGCATCCCTGCTATCAAGCGGGGCTTGACGCTATGTGAAGCCTCTGAAGGCGAGGGGAAGCTCCCCTCCTCTCACTTCGGAGGCTTTTCTGAGCCTCCCAAAGATAGCGCACATCCACGTGCTGCCTCTGAGAGGCTCAAAATGCTGGAATTGTGTGAGACGTGACTTCTGACTTCCTCCAGGAAACCGGAAATCGTGTCTCTCGCACATTTGGAGCATTCTGAGTCTCACAGAGACAGTATGGAGACTCAAAAAAGCCTCTGGAAGTGAGGGGAGCAGAGCTCCCCTCAGCTTCAGAGGTTTGGGGGGTGAAAACTCCTAACCAGTGGCAGCCGTCGTATATGTGACCTGTCGCTTGCCAGAAGGTCTTTAAGGGGCACACACCTGTACTTGAAGCATGGGAGGTAAACTGAAGCATGGGAAGAACTCAAGCCAGCTCACCCATCTCTGCCTGCTGGCTCCAGCTTATATGACTGATCTCAGGGATTCCAAGTTAGAATACACACTCTAGTCTAGATTCGTGTATGGCTGCTCATAGCCTTGGCCTAGAGACCTACCACACATCACATAGTCTAGGCCTACCTAGCCTAGTCTAGATCTCACATAGCTTAGACCTACCACACATCACATAGTTAGTCACCAGTAAATAAGAAAAAAAAAAGAAAAAAGTGTTCATATTTTCCCATCCTTAAGAAGGGCAGGTATCAGCATTGAGATTGCTACAGTGAATGTACTGAATCACTCCTTGATCAAGACACTATAGTGTATTTACATTTACACTTTCACAATTGCTTAGCTGGAATTCTCAGACACAATATAGAACACTTTGGAATGTGTCTTATTGGTCAGTATTTTGTACCGCTACGAAATCCTAGGAAAAATTAGTTTGGACAGCCTCAGAAAATCCCACCATGCTACAAACGCAGGAGAGTAGGTAACAAGGAGTCTTACAAGGTAATTCAGACTGATAGGCTAAATGTGTGCCCCCACATCTAGCCTGGATAATGGTGATGGTGGGAGAGTATCAACTCATAAATGTCTTCTTTATTCAAAGTTATGCAGTTTAAGATACAGTTTATCTGTTTAAGCATGAAGGGTGTGATTGCAACTTTGACATCTGTTCACCTTTAAGTGCTTTGGGAAAGGTGAAAATGACGATTATGGATTTCCTGTGATAAAACTCTACCCAGCTGGCCTGAAAATCATACCAGCATATTCTTAAACTGTGTCTATCTTAGATTATTTTGGTAAAGAGAATTTTTGCTATGTTGATTCTAGAATATGAGAAATGCAGAGTTCATTACTGTCCAAAGATATAAGCACAGTTAAAAGAATATATAGATGTGAGGTCTTTTTCCTCCACTTCATTGAGACCTCCCTTCCCACCCTTAAGTAATTGAAAGGGCACCTCTACCGTAAAAGCAGTGGTGGTCAATGGCTCTTTCTCCTCTCAAAGTTACTTGTTGCTCTATTTAAACATACACTTTCAAACAAAATACACTCACAATTATACCAATACAAAAAAATTCTTAAGGCAGCACCCAAACCTTTTGCACAATGCTGGGCCATTACTGGAAGCTCTTTCCATCAACAAAAGGAGAGTTGCACTCATGCAGTGGGTCCTTTCAAGAGCAGAAGAGTACTAGTTGTACTAGTACAACTCTTGGGGAAGGAGCTCCCAATAATGGAGTGTTGTTCTGCAAAAAGTTTAGATGCCACCCTTGGCATTAAAATTGTGGTCTTTGTTCAAAGCGGTTCACTTACATTTTATCATTACTGCATATGAGTAAAGTAGGCGATTATCATTATCCTCCTATTATAGATGTAGGGGTTAGGAAGCTTAAAGAAATGACCACCTATTGACATCAAGATGGAGATGAGATTTGAATGAGGCACTTCCTCATTCCTTCTTCTTTTGGCCCACTCTGAGCTTTACGTTCCCCCAGGAACTGAATTGATGGAAGTAAGAAGCCTTTAAAAAAAAATGCAAAAGTATCCCACTGTCCTGGTGATGTGGCATTGAGGTAGGTTAGGTTCATGCAGCAGACCGCATTGCAAGGAACTGTGTAAGCACTCTTTTAAATCAACAAACATAGCTACTGGAAATGAAAGGAGCACTGATTCACACAATTAATCAGAATATAAGGATTTGGTTTGGGTATTGAACTTGGATCACATAATTTTTTCCCGGTGCACATGTGAGGACACTCTGCAGCACCCTCAAAAATCTGCACATGGGGGTCTTTTCTTTTATGAGCTAGGCAATGCTCAGCATACACAACTGAGGATCCCTAGGCTCATCCTGGTACTTTGGGTCATCTAAAGCTGGAGACAGACAACATCTGAAGGTGACTCAAAAGAGAGTCTGCTGTTTGTAATGTGAACTCAGATCCTACATTCACTTCTCATTCTTACTGATTTTGTAAACCTACATCTGGTCTGTTGCATTCCAAAATACAGCTATGAGCTCATATAATGGAATAGCCCACCCCTAATAAACAACAGGAGGAAGGCTGGGCTAGAATCCTCCTGACAGCTGGTTTTCTATTCACATGGAATGCTGTCATACGGAGGATCATTCAATCATGGGAAACTCCACCTGGTGCATCAAGTGGTACCTCCCAGACAAACTCGAGAACAGCATATTCCTGCTTATATGCACAAGAGGCTCTTACATGGAGCTATGGGCCATACCGAATGCAGGCACCAGACCTTGCGGATCCTTTGCCAATGTGGATGTCATTAGGGGAGTGGGGAATAGTGTAGGAAGAGCAGGAACTTCTACCTGTTCTCCACTGGAAAGTAGTTTAAAATTTATTAGACAGCTCTGGCTTTTCCCTCCTTTAAAATAATTAATAATCCACTGTATTTGGGATTCGAAATATGATTGCAGTCTGTCATAATGACTGTTTCAGCTTACAAGGTATGGTAAGGATTTATTAGAGTTATTTTTACAATCAATCAATGCAGCATAGGAATGATGCCATCCCGATTTAAATTCCATTTATTAAGCCTTCTAAAATAAACTTAACAGGGGAATAGTGGCATCGCAGAATTGCTTTTCCCTGGCGTTAATTTGAAGATTGCTATTTCCCAGACAAAGTGTTACATCTGGCATGAAAGTCAAATCAGTTTTTGATGGATATAACCTGTTAGGAAGTCTTAACTAAAGCTTTGAAATTACACTCATTATCTAGTTGATTGGAAGCCTCTTCAAGGAGGCGATTTAAAGCAGTAATGAGCTTTTTTGGGGTGTGATCACATGAATCCAGAACTGCAAACCAAAAAGAGTTGAAAGAACAGGGAAGTTCATTTGAAAGTCAACTTTTCGGTATAAATTATACACAGTTGAGCAAACATTTCAAACTTTGGTAAATTGGCCTAGTGTTAATGTCAACAATTTGGGGCCAAAACAATAACATAGCTTTCCGCAACAGACATTAAACCCCCACACTGGGAAAGTTCAAATAACTTGGGTGAGAATCTTACTGAAACTCTATGCAGAAATTTGAGGGTAGGATAGTTGTTGGGTACACTGTGTAACACAACAATGGTTTATGTTGGATTTTTAATGCTTCCTATACAATTCAGAGGTGCTGATTCCAATGGTAATCTTAGTTTTTTAAATATATATTATCAAAACGTTGGTTGAATTTTGTGTTTTTATCTATCCTATTGCCTAATGCATTGTAATACATGCATTACATGTGAATTGTGGCTATGCCTAAAATAGCGGCCTTTTGGAACATCTGGTACCAAAGTTAATAAGGATCAAAATAATCAGATAAGCACAAAACTTGTTACGCAGTGTTATAGTTCTTCATAAAATGGGTTTATAATCGTACCAGTGAGAGCTAGTGTAGTAAAATGGCCAAGAGACTGAACTATGAAGTTGCCTGCTGGCATCTTGCCTCTGCTACAAGCTCATTAAGTAGCCTTAGGAAAAGCAACAGCTTCAGCTCTTTGTCTGCAAGGTGGAGATGATCATATTGTTCTGACTTACAGAAAAGTTGTATAAATTACAAGACACATGTATTGGATGTACTTTGCATGCTGAAAAACACTATACAAATGCAAGATGATGACAATGACGACAACGACAACGAGATGATGATGATGATTCAGTATTTGGCTGCCAGTACCAATCTCCAAAAGAGCTGCTTTTCTTTTAAGAAATTGACATCATATTTTTTTCCATCCCAAGCCCTCTTCACACATTGCAGTGTATGCCCATTAACCCTATTAATTAATGAAGTCAGCATGACTGCATCTTCCATCTTTCCTCCCACCCCTAGGCGTGTTTAGCATAACTTGTGAAATAATCTGTGTGTGTACAAGTTGTACAAGTGAATCAGGGACCCTTGGGTCCAACTCACAGTTTGTGAGTAGGCACTTTCACAAGTCATGCTGAATGCAATGCTTAATGAATGCTCTTGGTGTGAGGACCCTGTTATAGAAAACCAGGATTGAGAACATGTATCAATGAAAGTAGTGAAGCACAAATTGTAGATGGCATAACAGTTTCTGATTTCCACCTATGTGCTTCTCATGCTCCTGCATGAACTGCTTGAAGATAAATGTCATGGAGGGCAAGACTATCACTGGATATAAGCCATGATGGCTATTGTGCTACCTCCCATTTCGAGGTCACTGAATTACCAGTTGCAGGGAAGCAATGGTAGGAAATATGCCTTTTTCTCCTGCTTGTAGGCTTTTCATAGACAGCTTGTCGGAAACAGGATGTTGATCTAGATGAGCCTTTGGCCTGACCCAGCAAGGTTTTTCTTATGGTCTTATGTTCTCTTGAGATGACTTTTATGGCAGAATAAGATCACCTGGATTTTTCAAAATGAACTAGTATGTCTACAGCCCATAATGACTACTGCCATAGGGGAACACCTTCCTTTATCTGGAAAAGCTCTGAAGCAGATGGTTCCAACAGCCCCCCTGCCTCCCCCACACACAATGATGCTACATCCAGGACTTTCTAAAGGAAAAATGACAGCCTTCAGGAAACAGCTACCAAGAAGACCTCTCTTGTTATTGCTGCCAGAGGCAACAGTGAAACTATTTTTTAAAACTTCTGTCATTGCTACCTCATAGAGCACATTCCCCTTTTCCAGAATTTCTGCCACCTAAAAGAAACAAGTTCAATGGGACTTACTCCCAGGTAAGGGTCATTACACCAACGCTCAATGACTTGCATAGACTGTAATGTGCTGTGCAACACAGGCCTGACCTACACATGCAGATAGTTTGTACAAGAGGGAGCATTTTAAAAAAATAGCATTCCACAATTTCAGTCCTGCACTTTGGAGTGGTACAGTCCACACTCCGATTTCATTCTGCCGCATGCGTAGATCAGGCCAAACCGGTTTTGCCTTCCATGGCAGAGGCTCAGGAGTGCCATGACAGATCAATCAGTGTGGAAAGTTTTCCTTAGAAACAGAAAGTTTGGAAACTGCTATTGTAAAGCATGTTTATAGTCCTCTCAAGTAATGCCGCAAGACTCCCAGATTGGAGGTACAGAGTATTTTGTAATGCCAGAGATATTCTGGGTCTGCAATTCAAGCACACCTTTGTTCATCCCAAGAAATCATGACCTTCCCATAAATAATTCTTGGAAAGGAGCCTTCAGGAGGAATCGCAAGAGAGAATTTCCCTGAAATATTACTTTCATACAAGAGTCATTAATAGTACATTTATTTTATGTGGCGAGAGCCCAAAAGAGGAACCATGCAAAATAAAAGCAGATTATACAAAGCACATCTTGCTGAAAATAAATGGAAGGTGCTGGTAATGTAGCGGAAAGGTTGTTTACGCAGAAGTGAAGATATATTTATTAAAGTTTGCAGGCTAACTGTAATTTTTCACTTACACACTGGCATTGTATTTTGACATGGGAAGAGACAAGGTTACAGGGTGCACCTCCCATGATTCACATTTTTTGAAGTAAACGTTACTTTATTTTTTTTTTAAATTAGATTTTCTGACTGGGACTCTCCCCACTGTTTTCTAACTACAATGGTGTGCTCTATCCTGTTTAAGAGTCACCCATCGTGCATCCTGAGTGCCTAAAAACATTGCAATTGCATTCTTAAGAGAGGTTGGAGGCCCAGCCAACTCCTCACCAGCAACAGTGGCCTCAAAACTCTCTTATGCGTCAAAAAATTAAAGTACTATCTCTTCAGGTTTGAATGCAAACAGAACTATATCTCACTGACCAAATTATTGGGGGGTTTGGTTCAAGCAGTGGAAGGGGTGAGTTGCTTTGAAGTCCCTCACTTGCTGACTGTCCCAGCTGAGGAAGACTGCCACTCTCTCTGTCTCTCTTTATGAGATGCAAGGGGCACAATCCTGAAAGTAAGGGTGCTTTCTAGAGCAGGCGTGATGGGACCCAGTCCTATTCCTATGCCAGTCCCCAGAGTGGTTGTGACCCAGCTTTGAGGAGGTTGCTGAATTGACATACACACTGAAACCTCTCCTGTACTACACTTCTGTCTTCTCCCATTCACCCTTCCCCTCTGGACCTGAGCACAGGGTTACCAGGACTCCGGAACAGGCCTGGAGTCCCCAGCATCTCCATGTGCCTACCAAAAATAATTCTGGAGATTTTAAAAAGGCCTATAGAAATGTCTAAGATTATATCAGACTGGAAGGCGAATAAAAACATCAATGAAAAGCTTCAGACAGAGCCAATAAGTGAGAGGCCTATTAGTGGCCCCAGATATGGGCACAGAAATCGGGCAGCCCATATGTAACTGCCTATGGAGAATCGGGGGGGATGGACTGGATTCTCCATCTTGGTTTTTGCCTTTAATTAATGTAATTTAATTTGTCTCTAAGCAGTTCCAGTGCATGGAAAAAGTAAATTCAGAGACTGCAGAGGCAAAACACATGGGACGGGAAGCCAACCCTAGAGATCCTTTGTGTGGATTGGGCTTCCCGGCCATCCTTGACTTTAGCCCCTGCAGCCTCAGACTTCACTGGGTAACAGGCAGTGGCGTCACTAGGATTTGTGTCACCCAGTGCGGGAGGCCTGCGCATCACCCCATGCAGTGGGCGGGGCAACGCCCCAGGCAGTGGGCATGGTGATGTACCTTCGCCCCGCCCCCACTGGTTTGGGGGCTGTACCTTTTGTTAGAACACAGATATTTCAATGTGGTTTGTTTCACTGCACTCTGCATGAAATTACGCACTGATTGATATACAACATGATGGTATTATTTCTCCAAATTCTGATTTTAGTGATTTTGAAAACTTGTAGAGTCTCTCTCACACACACACACACCCCGTGTCAAAGTACTACAATCTTATTCCAGCAGTTCTCAAACTTTTAGCACTGGGACCCACTTTTTAGAATGACAATCTGCACCACCCTGCACATGCCCAATCTTGTCTGATCTTGGAAGCTAAGCAGGGTCAGGCCTGGTTAGTACTTGGATGGGAGACCGCCTGGGAATACTGGGTGCTGTAGGCTTATACCATAGTCTTTCGAGACTGAAGGTTGCCAACCAATCTGTCCAGGACCCATTGGAAGTGATGCCATGGCCAGAAGTGACATCATCAAGCAAATTAAAATAAATAATTATAAATAATTACATTAAAATAAAATAAATAACTAAATAAGGGGGAGCCAGTCTTGTTCCACCAAGTGAATCTACTCTGAAGTAAGTCCTATTGTGGTCAATGGGGCTTACTCTCAGGAAAGTGTGGGTAGGATTGCAGCCTGTGAGCCCAATCCTATGCATGTCTACTCTGAAGTAAGCCCCATAGTGGTCAATGGAGCTTACTCTGTAGCCTGCCTGCAATAACCCCCCCCCCCAAAGAATCAGTGAGATTTTCAGCCATCCCCAGTGCCCAGTTTAAAGTTCTTCTATTTCAGGCATATCAAGACAAAGTCCAACCTGACTTTACAAGTGCAAAATAAAAAATTTTTCCTCTTACCAGCTGAAGCCTCTTTTTTGTCCTTTTTAGTGGGGGGGGGGAGGCTGCCTTCTGGAGCATCTGTTGCACTCCAGCTCCATCGGATTGGGACCCTTCTGGTGTCCTCACATTCCCCTTTGCCTGCCCTGACCACCAGCCAAGGCATGTCTGCCTACTCGCGAGTAAATGTGACCGTGAGGTTGCTTCGCTTTCCATAGGGCTCAGTAGACTGCAGCTGGGAGGGAGGCAGGGACCTTCTTCTCCCTTTTGTGTTTTTGGGGGCTGCATTTATTGGATCAGGATCATTCTGTTGTTGTTGGATTCCTCTCAGCCTGCCCTTTCTGAAGGACTATGGCAAGTATGCCTACTCGCAAGTAAACACGTGATACAGCTCACTTTCACTTTCCATAGGGATCCATGCATTTTTTTCTTTATGGTTTTTTGGCCATAACTTTTGCAGGAAAGGAGCTATTTCAATTCCGTTTTTTGTACTGCACTCCATTGGACATTCCGCATCCAACGGTGTATGGCACGATGGGGTAGTGCCTAATGCTGCAATGTTAGCGCATCCTCCCCCCAAGGCACATCACCCTCCCAGCGCGGCACCTGGTGCAGCCTGCACCCCCCGCACCCTTCTAGCGACGCCAGTGGTAACAGGGCTCTTACCAGAATTATAGATGGAACTTTCACCTCTTCTACTTGTAGCACTTTTCATTCACGCATTTATCTTCATATTATTATTAATATAATGTCATCGATGTGTGTGGCACTTTAAAATAGAAAACTGGTCCCTGAACTGAGGGGCCCACAATCTAAAATAAGCACAAAAGGGAATCAATAGAGGGGAGTAGCATGGGGGACATGGGGAAGAATGCATGAAAATTTCAAGTATTATTAAGAATTAATATTAAGAATATTTATATAGCAGGGATGTGTTCAAGTTCATGAGTCACAAGTCAAATCCTCAGTCAGCGATCCCACAACTCAACTTGGCTCATGAGTCATAATGCGTGGTTTTCATGACTTGACTTGTGAAAAATTTCAAGTTGAGTCATGAGTCATTTCAAGAAATGAGTCTCGTGCAGCCAAAACAAAAAACCAAACTTAAGCCTTCCTCCTCTCCTCAACCCCCAAGCCCCCACTTCCTGGAACCAATCTACCCTGCTGCTGACATCCTTCTGAGTGGTTGCTTCAGATCCCCCATGAGGCGCAACACAGAAGTGGCAGGAAAAAAATGTAAGCAAGAACACACACACAAGATAGGAACTTGAGTCATTTCAAGTCCCAACTTGTTTTTAGAGTCACTGGCACCCAGTCACAAGTCGAGTTGGGGTCAGCAACATCCACAACTCGAATGGACACAAGCCATCTAAAAACAAGTTTTTGGGCAACTAGAATTGAGTCACCACAAGTTGAGTGCCCATCCCTGTTATATACTGCTTCCCTGTCTCAAAAGGACTCACAATCTAAAAAAGACACCAGCAGTAGATACTAGAAAAGAGACTGTGTTGGGAGTAAAGAGAGACAGTTACGGTCCCTCTGCTAAACATAAGAAGAGCATTACTTGAAAAAGTGCCTCTTTGCCCAGTTAGCAAAATATGTATACATACTTAGGTTTCCATGCAGTGGGATAAAGGGATGAGGACAGTGGCTCACAAATGTTTAGCACGGGAACCTACTTTTTAGAACAAGAATCTGACAGGACCCACCGGAAGTGAGGTCATGACCAGAAGAGATATCATCAAGCAGGAAAATTTTTAACAATCCTAGGCTGCAATCCTACCCACATTTACCCAGGAATAAGTCGCATTTACTATTATTGTTAAAAGCATATACATAGTAGCCTGCTAAAAGTACAGATCTGTAACATTTCCCCAAATGCAGTCACATACCATGGTAGCATCAAGTCTAATATATTAAAAATAAAATATTGAAATGAATGAGGACCCATCTGAAATTGGCTCATGACGCACCTAGTGGGTCCCAACCCACAGTTTCAGAAACAGTGGAAGGGGGATAATGCCTAGCAGCCCAATCCTGAGCTGCCTGGAGCTACAGGACCCGGAGGCTCCACGGAGGCTCCACGGGAGGCTCCTCGGGAGGCTCCTCGGGAGAAGGGGACATTTGTTCCCTTCCCCCGAGTAAGGGAAGCAGTCCTGCAATGAGACTACTCACTTTAGCGGCGACTGTTTGGTCGCCGCTAAAGTGAAGGCGCTCATGTAGGGCGAGCAGCCCTGCTCGAGCACCCTGGATCCTGTGGAACGCAGACCTGCCTGTTCCCTGCCCCGACACACCTCCCCCACGCCCCCGGCCACGCCTCCCCCCTCCCCGGAATGCCTCCCCCATGCCCCTGACCACGCCCTCACCTCCCATTCCACAGCCCGGCGGTAACAGAGACTGCCAGGCTGCGGAACCCAGGCGCTGGCTCAGCTCTGGCCAGAGCCCGGCGGTAAGCCCCGCAAACATTTCTTACAGCATGTTTGCAACTGTGGTCTGCGCCATGGAGGCACAGCACGGACCACAGGTTCAGGCTCAAAGTCTTCATGGAAAAGGTGGGTTTTCAGGACTGTACTTCAGTCCCCTGCATCTGGACCACACCTCTATAACTTGAGAACAGTAACATAGATAGAGCATTAGCAGACTTTTGTGTTTACCTTTGTGCAGTTTAGCTTCCCATCCTTGATCTTAGACTTTGTCTTTTATTATAATCCTTTTCCTCTAACCCTTAGGAATTAAGCAGTGAAAGACTGGGAGGTATGTTGTGGTTATTTCATACCTATGGAATGATTATTTTTGCTGCCATGAAGTGGAATGTTTATACGGGTGCTAATAAATATCCATTTTTTAAATGGAACCCATGCATATATATTTGCTACAAATTAAATTTGTGGATCAATTCACATGTCTTGTGAACACATTGAAAAGATTAATTCACATTTCAACACCCATCTCTCTGGTTGCAAAATACATAATTATACTTTCCTGAATAGGGACTTTATTTGCACCATACTCTCAAGCTGAAAATTTTTTCACCAGGAGAATGCACTTCTATATTTCATTCTTCAAGGTGAATTTGGATTTGTAGAGCCTTTCCAGAGAGTTGCATAAGTATAAATAACACATTCTGTTAATCTTCTGTGTTTATATTCCACGAATTCCTTGGGGCAGAGAGGTTAACAAAATTATTTCAGCTCCAAATTACTTTTATGGCCAAGTATTAAAATTTGGGATCTAGAGACTTGATAATTGAAATCATGTCAAATGCTTAAGTATGGGTTTACTAAATCAGATAGGAAAATTCCCACTCTGGCCTGTATGAGCCCTATGAACCTTCTGAAAGAAATGTCAAAGTATCTGCCAAGTCATGGCCACTGAGAATAATCTCTTAGCTTGGATGGCATTGGGCTTATTCGGTGGCCAACTGCTACAAATGCAGTTGAATTTTAATTGAGAAAGTAGCTTTATGGTTTCCCTCCTGAGATAGAATCCGAGATCTTCAATTATCTTAAAATATGGTAATAAAATTTAACTCTTTAAGGCGTCTCTGGAAGGATCTGCATGTATTCCCAGTGATTCACTCTGTCTACAAAAGATAGATATTAACCGCAACAGTAAATATTTAATTTATGAAAACTGAACAATGAAAATGTTTCCAAAGCTACAGCCCATTTCATTGTTCACTGCTATTCTTAAAATTTATCACATATATGTTACTCATGATCAATCATTTACAAAAAATGGAACAGTTCTGATCCAAAGAGAAAAGTCGTCACTAAAATCAACATTTGATTGCCTTTTACAGCAAATATGTTTCACAAACAGCCATCAAATTGCTGAAGTTAAGGCAAAAATACAGCAGGAAATGAGCAAGCATCTTAATGTATAGCAGTGAGGCCTAGTAAATATTTCGTACTTTCTTAAGTCACGGCTACAATCCAGATTATTTCACATCAATAGCAACCCTATAATTTCAGAGTGGGTCCAGGTGCTAAAAGTTTGAGAACCACTGGTCTAGGTCATAAAGGTGAGTTGGTAAGACTTCAAGGGAGGTTAGACTTTAGAGGGGAGGACTTTCCAGTTCACACCACTGTCACAAGGTCATGCCAGATCGCTACCATTTGTCTCTGTCTGGCTTAAGTGAACTCATGAGGAAAAGTTGAACTATCAGCACTACTTTCTCTCAAGTGCACAGTGTGGTATTATGGTGTTATTTATGCAGATAGAGCAACACATTTTGTTCTGAATTAGCTAGTAACTCACTACGGCAGTAGCTATGAGCAATCATAAAGCCCTTTGATTTTTACAAGGTGTTCATAATAGGCTATTCAGTATGATTTATAGGAAAAAACAAGAGTCAGCTCTTCAAATTCAGGTGATCTGCAGTAAGCGGCCTTGCCGTGTGACCTCTTGTTAACGTTGAGGTGAGTCATAAAACATAAAAGGGCTTCTGCAACCTTTTCCTATTAATAGGACAAACACCATAGTAAAATATAAGCAGCCAGTCTCTTCTGACTGCAATATTTGAGAATTATGGTTTAGGTTTATGAGTTTCACACTGAAGACTCTTAACCCCTCCTTAAAAAAAAAAAAATGCCAGAAACGCTTACGCTAATGAACAGGATTTAACTAATCGGGAAAACATCCATCGAAAGTTGTTCACAAAACATGTGCCCCATAAAAAACGGAGTATTTGGATCAGTGTTAGAAAAGACAGCAACTAAGCAACTGTACAAGGCAAGCACCTTTAACAGAGTCACAATATTTTCTATGTCTTGCCATAGCTGCAGAACAGTGTCACTTCTCAGTGCACCAGCTGTTTCTACAATCCTGTGGGATATCTATACCCATATCCTGATGTGAGACTGAGTTTGTTTTTTTCCCCAGCCCAGGATCCCTGTACCTATTACTGGGACTTGAGCTTGACCTCAAAGTGCAGCAGACAAGCCCCCTAGCACTTAAAATTTTATACCAAGGGGTCAATCCAGATAATACATAATTGCTTGTCAGTCACAGGAGCTGATGCAAACTTTTATTTCCTTGTATCTCCAAAGAGATCTCTGAGTCATTACGCGAAGCCCCAGCTTCAAGCCCTTGAACTCACACATTCAAGTCCTAGAATCTGTAACATACAGTCCAAACCTACAACCGGGCCATGCTGCCAGAACTAGCAATTTGGCAGCACAACCTGACATATGGCATCCCAAAACCGGCCACCATATAGCAACAACTGGGCTGCTGCCAGAAATGGCAAGCGGTACCAACTGCAAAGCAGTGACCTGCCTGGATGTTGGGCACCAGGATGCAGGTCTCTTGTTATCTGGTGTGCTCCCTGGGGCATTTAGTGGCCCACTGTGAGATACAGGAAGCTGGACTAGATGGGCCTATGGCCTGGCTCTTATTGCCTTAGGTTGTCCCCATCATTGAATACAGTGACTACCAATGCTGTATTGGAGCTGGTGATAGGATTGGTGCCTTCGTTTTTTAAATTTGTAAAAAACAAAACATGGCAATAAATACCATTTCCAAAGTTCAGGGCATGTGCCATATAGTTACTGGGCCATTTCAGAAGATACACATCTAATTCTAATGGCACAATAGATGGTCTGTTTATAAGTAAATTAACCTTCTTGGATATTGAGATAGACTGGGGGGGCAGAGGCTACTGAATGGCTGTGCTTTTCTGAGCTCTTGAAAGCTCTTGGAAAGCATGCTATTTCCTCCCAAAAAAACCACGGGTCTGAGGAGATCCGAGGATCTGTGATCAGGAGAGATTTGATCCTACAGATGGTGTATGGTTTCAGAGAGGAAGGGTCCAGCCAGGGGCTGTTTTTTCTCCAAAGGAATCCAGCCATCAATGTCGGTGTTGGTGAGGATTCATGTTGAAACTAAGCTGAAGGCCCCAAGCAGGGAAGGACATTGGAAGAACAAAGTGAGTGTTGTTTTGTTATGTGTGTCTGGCATTGATTGATTAATTGACTGCCTGATTAAGCTTTTGCCCGAGGGAAGAAGAAGGAGGGGCAAATTTTCCCCCTCTGGGAAGAGGGGGGAGATTTTCTCCACTCATTTGTTTGCTTGTGTGAGAAGAAGCTTTGGAGGAGACCTGCCAAGCTTGTTATGGAAATATGAGAGCATAAGTCTAACTTTACAAATCTAAAACTCATTGGATTACAAATTAATCATTTTGGAATATAAACTTTGCATTGAAACACTCAGTTTCATTTTCCTGTGGAAATCTTGGAGTGCCTGTGGAGAGGGCTGGAGATCTGCATTTCTTTGTTTTGCAAAAGTGGTTTTATTGTTTTGAATTCCTTGGACTATCTCCTGGAATGGAATGTGGTTGATATAGCAACAAAAGTAAGCAATAGAATCAAGATAACAGAATAAGAAGAACAGAACATCGGGGACATCTAGTGGATTTAAAAAGACATTGCAAGGATAAGAACAGGACTTGACAAGAGAAGTAAGGAGGACGATACGCTGAGGGCATCTAGTGATGTAAAAAATATTGCAAGGCAAAGGTTTATTTGACTTGAAATTTCTCTGTGTTGGTTTTTATGGGTGAATAGTTGATTTTAAGATGATGTGATGTGATGTATGGGTAACTGATAGTGATATATGTGATAACAGATATTTGAGTTTTATCGGAAAGAAGATATAAGAAGGAAGAAAAAGGATGACAGGAAAAAGAGTGAAAGTTAGGGGCTCTCCCACCCTGGAGTCAAGCTTGGGAAAACTAACACAAGAGGAACTGAAAGGGAAAGATAGGAAGCAGACAATACAAGACAATATAGAAAAATTAGTGGTGATGGGACAGGAGCACACAAATCAATTTCTGCAGGTTCAAGCTAGTCTGGTTGTTTTAACTACACAACTAAATGATCTTAGTGTGCAACTGAAAGCTGTTAAAGACCAAGCAGATGAGAATACACAAAAGATTAGAAAAAAAGATAACAAAAGATCAATCTAGAATACTGGAGATAGAACAAAACCAATATGATGGAGAGGCAACTTTAATGGAAATTCAGATGGAGAGTGCAGCTCGAGTGGTGAGAATACAAAATGTACCAGAACAGAAAGGGGAAGATACACAACGTCTGATTGGTGATTTAATAGAGTGGATCAGCACGCCAACAGAGGAGATAATTATGGATCTGGATTCAGTGAGAAGAGTGAGTACTTTTTATCTAAGAACACATGAATTACCAAGAGAAATCCATGTGAAATTCATCAGAACTTTCTACAGAGACAAAATATTGAAGATCTCCCAGGAAAAGGAATGGATGGTGGAGGGCAGCAAAGTGAAAATTCTGAGACATGTCCCATGGAGAATAAGAAAGAAGAGAAAAGAATATGAAGAGCTAGCAAAATTTTTAAGAGGAAAGCAAATACCATATAGATGGCTTCTTCCAGAAGGTATGTTTTTTTCAATTCCAGTCACAGAGATATAATATAAATTCAACAATGAAAGCAGAAAATTTTTTTGAGTACAGTGATGAAAGGTGAGACGAGAAATGAAGAAAATGAGGAAGAGGAACTGAGAAAAAAAACTAGAAAGTGTAGAAATGGAGCTGGAAGAAAAGAAATCAGATGATTCAGAGACAATAGAGGAATCAGAGAAGGAAGAAACTAGAGGGGCAAGGAGGCATTCACCGATAGCAACAAGAAAAAGACAAAAAGAGAAGGTGAATAGTAAAAAGAAACATGATGGTTAAGGGAGGATGGAGTAGTTATTCTGTCAACATAAATGGCATAAATTCACCTCAAAAACAAAAGGAAGTCTTCCTTCAATTGCAAAAGTTATTTGCTTAATATTATCTTAGATATTATAAAGAAAATGATGTGTATTTATTATGATATTAACTGCTATAAGGATTTTATATGCTAGATACTGGAAAGATATTAAAATTCCAACGAAAGATGAATTAATAGAGAAATTAATAGAGAAATTAATAGAGAAAGTGGCGGAAATGGATAGGCGTACAGAGATTTTGGACCAACAGCGTAAACCGTCACAGAGAGAGCAATGGAGAACATTTTATGCTTGGTTGAAAATGAAGTTGTAGATGTATGAGATAGGGCATTTAGATGAATATATTGCATACATGATATATTATACAGGATATATGATAGATGAATGACATTAAGAGGCTAAACTAGGAACAAGATTAGAAGATATGTATTGATTGATTAGATATATTGATATATGATTGCCTGCACCCGCCAACGGTGTGTTTTTTGTGTTTTGTGTGTGTTGTTGTGTATTGAGTTTGTGTTTGTTATGTGTTTGTTCATATTTGTTGCTTGTTTTTATTTTGGAAAACAATAAAAAAAGAGAAAAAAGAGAGATAGACTCCAAGGGGGCCCCATTTTCTGAAGCAAGGAGGGTGGCAAAAAGCAGCAGAGCCTTCTGAGTCGTGGCATGTCTGTGAAGACAGTGATTATATCCTCTCCCATTTGCTCTGGTAAATTGTATTTTGAAGTTCCTTTCAAGATAATTGAGACACCTGAAAAGTACACGACACATAAAATTCTCCTCAGAACACAAACTAACAGCATGAGATTCAAGGTGAACCTCTTTTTCATATTTTTCTTTTTGGGTTGATGTTGGATTGGTACTTTATAAAATATTCTGTTAGAGATACCACCAGATTTCAGGCTTACTTGCATAAAATCCCATGGTCTGTGATGGAAATTCTTTGAAATTTTAAGCAACAGCTTACAAAAAAAAAAAAAAAAAAGAAATCCCAAATAGGTAAATACTACCTTTATTTGGACAAACTAAGTGCATTTGTGATTATTCAAATGACATCATATTTTCTCCCCACTTTTTTCCTATCCTATTTAAAGTCAAAAGTTATCTTAATGTGGTTTCTTATCCTGAGAGAAGTCAAGACTGGCATATTGCAGCTAACTGCTGGTGTCATGAAATCATACAGTTGGAAAGGATCAACTAGCACAACAATCAACCCCCAGCATAATGGCAGGATTCCACAAACTGTTCCTAATGTTTCAGAAAGCATTACGAAAGAGTGTATCACACAGTATAGAGGGGTGGAAGCTTTACATTTTAAAATGCAGTTTCCAATCTTCTGGTAAGTTTACTAAGGCAAACTAGAAGTGACACCTGCGCAGTTCATGTGCAACACAAGATGCCAGGAGCCTAACATCAAAAGAGGGATGTGGGTGAGGAAAGTTGACCATCCCTGTTACAGTAGTCAATATTTTATTCTTCTTTATTTCTGTTTTATTCAAGGCACGCAGGAGACAGCATTAAACACACATATTTGGTACTAAGTGCCTGACTTAGTATTTTGGTACTAAGTGCCTGACTGGAGAGCAAGGGTAAGAACAGAAACATAGCTATGAACAGGGCCACAGATACACAGGCCAGAAAGGCCACATTATTCATTGAACTATGTAATCATTCCCTCTCTACCCACCTACATCAGGATCACGGAGTCTGATGTTGCAAATTTGAATGGAGATCTGTTTACTCCTTAAATTCAGGTGGAGTGTTCACACCTTCAGAATTCGACACCTCCTAAACCCTGCTGGAACACCATATTTGGTGTCATATGACCATAGCCACTTCCCTGTGACCCTGAGTCTGGGAAACACAATTTTTTGTAAAATATAGGGCTTCATTGCATAGGACTGTTAGCGGTAGAATTTCCCATTTAGATTGTGAATGAACTATGTCAGTCAGACCCAGTTTGAACTCCCTCTTTTTCTTGGTTTTTGAGCACCTGAGTAAACTTTTGCTCACCCTCACCTCCACCTCACCACAAGATCATACAGTTGTGCCACTGGCCATTACACTGAGCCCCTACACATAGTTGCTTTCCCCCCATGCACACATGTTCTATATATTTTTAAAAGCACTACCAGTAACACTCCCCCCTTTACTTCCTTGATCTGTGGTTGGTTGGTTGGTTGGCAGAAAAATAATATCAGACACAGTTCTTGGAAGTTCAAACACAGATGTTATCATTTCCTCCACAATGAACATTCCATGCACACTGGTAGAAAGGAAATGCCTTGATTAATTTCCTACCTATTTAAGACTTTATACACACAAACCATAATTGCAGATCACAAGGAGAGAACCTACTTGTATAATGCTCAGAGACTCTGCAAAAAAGTCAACCGATGGATGGAGGTCAGGGGTTAAACCTTCAGGTACAATCTTCATCCCCACTTCATTTGTCTACTTTCTCCTCATTTAGAGCTCAATCCTGAGCTCCCGGGGCGCGCAGCCGTGGTGGCACCGAAAACGGCTGCTGCCACATCCTGCATGTTCACAGCCGCCGCAGACAGCATCTTGGAAGAAGGGGACTTTCATCCCCTTCCCCTGGGTAAAGGGAGTACTCCCATAATGGGGATACTTGATTCACTGCCGACCAAAAGGTCAGTGATGAGATAAGAGCCTTCGTGTCAGATGCCGAGCATGGCGCAAGGGCTCAGGATCCAGTGGAGCATTACTCCACTGGTCCCACCTCCCTCCCTCCCCCAGGCAAGCCTCCTCCATACCCTCTCCCCACCCTCCACCTGCCTCCCCCCTCCCCAGAACGCCTTCTCCCCGCCCCCACTTTCTTCTCCATTGATTGGCGGTCCATGCGACCGCCGAGCAGTGGAGGGCGGATGCCCTCCCAGTGCTAGCCCAGTGCCAGCCAGTGCTGGGCTAGCATGGGCACTTGCCCAGTGTTAGAGCTCGTAAATGTACTTTATGGCATGTTTGCGACAGTGCGCACCGGCGGTAAGCTGGCGCATCGAGCTCAGGATTGGGCTCTTAGTCACCTAAATCTCCACAAGGCATTTATCTAGGACTCTTCCTTTTAGGAACTCTTGTATGGTAATATACACAAGCAGTACATTTTGCCAGTATCCCTTCCCATTCCACTACCTCTTCCACTGTGTGTGTTTTGTATCATAGGGAAAAGAAAACGAGAATAAAGGTTTGCTCAGTTTTTGAAATTCCTTATATTAGTGACTCTAAGGAAATGAATAAAAATGTTCATGGCAAGTTCAACTGGATAGTGTGTACACATGGGAAAAGTTTCCATATTATAATGCAGATATGCTAATCTGGCATGAGCAATTACGCCACAGATTATGAGGCAAGTTCAAATTGATAGACATTAATAGACCTCTTTTATGTGTCTCTGCAAGATCTGATGATATGGTCTCTCCACATTGTCATTAAACAAAGTAAATTTTAATCTGGTTCAATATGCTTTAAGAGCACTAATCTTCATTTATGCCTTTCAGTGGTTTCAGCCTCCTTCTTGGCATTATATACATATTTATAATAAGACAAGAGGAATAGACAAAAGGAACCTTAACTGATGATTCACATATCTAGAAAGCAAAAGCTACACTACAAGATAATATGCCACTCAATTTCCCTTGAAAGACACACCATGATAATGGAAGCCATGCAAATGTGACAATGAGCCCATAACAAAAACAGTTGCTAAAAGCCTAACCTGCTTCACATGAAAACAGCATGACCTCTGTCACTGAACAGACACTTGCTACAATTTCAGAACTTTTGTGTCATCTGTATCACTGCTTTTAGGGAAGTTCCCAGTTGTCTCTTTAAAAATTACAAAAGGCAGGTGAGAACTGAGACTGATCTCATGCTCACTCTCAGGCAAGTGGAATGGCAGACGGAATCGCCTGCACTATTTGAACTGTTGTTTTTCTTGCACAGCACGTGTAGTTGAATTTGTGCAAATAAAGTGTGCTGAAGACAAGGGATGACTGTACTGTAAATGTATTAATAGTAATGCAAAAAAGAATAATCAGGTTCTGTACGACACTGAACAGCACTGACCACTGCATTTTCAGATCCAATCTTATACCTGAAACAAGTCCTCTATCATGCCTTTTCATTCACTGAACTTTGATTATAAACAATTTCTGGTGGAAAAAAGGTTAGCCTGGTTCCAAAGGACAAGAGAACCATTGGCTCTTTATCGGACATCTCTAAGACCTCAAACCACATTCAGCTGCTAGGGTTTATTATTGAAAAGAAATGAGCTTGCACTAACTCAAAGTTTTAACTCAAGGGAGTAAACCAAGTAAACCATACAAACGCAAGATTACGCTGCAGTTCATGCCCATGCACAGAATAAAATAAAGGGGGTATTTTATGGTTTAAAAAACCTAGAGCAAGTATTTCTGAAGGGTTTTTTTCCTGAGGTACAGCTAAAACTAAGTTATCGTCAAATATCAGGCAAGCCATCAGCTGCATACCCTCAAGCCTCAATAAAACACATCCCAATCCAATGGGGCTGTTGTTTAGAGCCTACTATGACAGCAGAGCCTACTATGTCAGCAGAAGTGACTTCCTTTGCTGTAAAATGCCTGCCGACGGAGTATGCAACGCTCCATTGTGGGTGGCCATTCTGCAAGCGCTGCCACGAGAGTTGACAGTTGCCACACTCAGTTGACAGTTCCTGGACCAGGGAGGGGTGGGGACAGGGAGAGCATGGGCTAGGGGTGAAAATGGGCAAGGAGGGGGAGCAACAGGTGTGGAGAGGCAGCAGGAGGGGGTGGATCTGGCAGCAATGATGCACGCTAGATCCTACCCCCTCTGTTTTTAATCTCCCTGCCACTTTCCTCTCCTCGGATTTGCACCAGCTGAAGATCTGGCACATGACTGAGGAGACCCATTGGTGAACAGGAAGCTTATGGGGACATAAGGGGAAATATGTTCCCTTACCTTTTCCAAGCCTCTGAATCCACCTCCCCTCCCCACTGGATGCAACATGCACCTTTGTTGGGGGGGGGGGGGTAGAAAATACAATTGGACTGTTTAAGAACCAGTTTTCTAGGGAAAAAATAAAATAAAGAGAACATTCCCTAAATGATTTGGCCCAACAGTCATACAGGCTGCCATCATAAGGTCATTAAGGGGGGATTGGACCTGGCCACCTCTCTCTTTCCTTGCTCAGTGGTACCTAAAACTGGTACAACTGACCATGGGGAAAGCACCTCCCTGACATCACAACCTTTTCCACTGTCTAGTAGTGAAGACAACATGAATCATGGGCTGTGGTAGGGGAAAATATTTAATTGCCACTGTTCACCCATCTGTCTTACAGGCATTTCACTGTTACATACATATAAATATTTTTGAGAGAGGGAGATGAGAGGACAGACTCACCCCAATATGTACAGCAAGAGCTGTGGCGGCGGCGTTTGCCTGGTTGTTGGGAGATGTAATAACATAGCAGCTGCAATATAGTTCAAAATGCTTTATATAATTCCTGGATCAACTATGAAGGTTTTATCCGCTCCATCTGGCTGCTGCTCTATCCCTGCTTTGCTAGCTCTTCTCTATCTCCTTGCAGAGTGAGCAAGAGAAAGATGGGGGCAAGTTATCTCTTTCTCCAATGCCATTGACAAAGAACATGGCAGCAGAAATGGAAGAGACAGTGAGGGTGACTACTGTAATCCTGCTTCAGAACACTTTCCAGCAGTCAGAAACAGGATCAGTGCCTCTTGCCACTTCTCCTCCTCTACATCTTCAAAGCTGGTCAGATATGGAAGATCACAGAAGAACTTCCAAGGTCTTCCCCACTTGGCCAGCTTTGATGATGCTACAGTGGTGGTAGTGGAAGTGTGCACCAATGAAAAAAAGGAGGGGCAGAATTTAGGCTCTGCTTTGGATACCACATTAGCTCAGGCTGAGCCTGCCACCTCAGACTGCAAATCTGCTTTTTCACTCTCAAGAGAAATGCTAGCCCATTCAAGACAGGCTGAATCCTTATCATTGAGCCAACAGTCCTACTGACCACAAACAATTTTGTCTTGTTGCACTTAAGACTCGGGTTGTTAGCCTAATTCATAAAATTACCAATTCCAGATAATAGTTAAGAACTTCCCCAGGCTTTCTTAAATAGAATGGAAAAGAAAGTTAGAGTTGTGTATTATCAGCATACTAATAGCAGCAAACTCCATATTTCCTGATAATCTCCCCCAGTAATTTCATGTAAATGTTAACATGGGGACAAGTTTGAACCTTGAAGGACAGAAGAAAGTCAAAGGCCATGACATCAAGCAAAAGTCCCCAGTACCACCGCCTGGAATCTATTGTTGAGAAAGGATGAGAATCAACATGAAATTGTCATTCTAAGCCCTCTTCCAGCAAGGCAATCTCAAAGAATGCCATGTCTAATGATAAGAAACACAGAATGGTCCTCCAGAAGCAACCGAGATCTTATTTCCTTGTTGAATTCCTGGCTTAGACTGCCCATCAGAGCAAACAATGATTTAGAGAGTTTAGGCAACTTATGAATATAGCATGAATGTAAAGGTATGTCAGGCTATAAATTTGAAGTGCAGTCTCAACTGATGTCATGAGCTGGCTCAAAGACAGTTTACCCCAGTATCTTCCAACTGTGGTCTTCAATGGAGAAAAGAGCAGGATTAACTTATTAATATATGCAAGAGAGCATTAAACCAAGACCAATGCCAGGGTGTGATAACCTCTAGAACATGACCACATTCTGGGCAACTATCACTGCCCACCAACCTTTTCCAAAGGGAGAGAGGTCAACATCATAAGAGTCAGTGTAAGAAATGGTTAGCATTTTTGCTGTTCATGGGAGCATGGTGCAGCATGACTATGTTTTAGGGAGGATTTATCAGGACAGAAACAAGCAAGACACCCTGGAGCAACAAGTACAGGATACATCTCGATCCATAATTTTCACACACACACACACACACACACACACACCAGTCCCCCCCCCCCCGGGGCAGTGTGTCCTGTGTCTCACAAGATCTTGATCAAAGCAGGGCCCCTGGGTTGCCTGGAAGAAAAGGGCAGGCCCTGCTAGGCTAGCCAATCTAGAAGTTACTGCTCTGGCTTGGATGTGAAGTGTTGAGGTAGTTGGTAGGGTAGCCTGGAAGATTCTCTATACCCAGAGGAGAAGAGTGTTCAGTGGGCTGGGGACCAGGCTACCCCGCCAACCACCTCAACACTTCACATTCAAGCCAGAGCAGCCACTCCTAGCCTCTTTCCTTCCCTCATGCCCCTTGCATTTCAGTTCTGTAGTCTCCCTCTCCATTGGGCTCTCTTCCTTCCTCTTCCCTCAACCACTTCTTGACCAAGCTTTCCCTCTCATTCTAGCCTGTACCTCACTCCAGCGTGCTCCTTGCCTGTCTTCCTCCTCTTGTGCTGCTTCTTTGCCTCACTTTTCTTTGCTCTCCATCCCTACCAAACTCTTCATTCTCTGCCTTTGCTTTCTCTCCCCTCCTTGCCGGTGCCCTTCCTGTTTTCCTTTCTCCCAGCAGGCCTCCCAATCCACTGGGCCAGTCCCTCTTGGCAGCAGATTTCAGGGAGGTTTTCCACTCATTGAACTGTTTCTCCTCCTTCCTGGATTGTAAAAGATAGAGGGAAATAGTGTGGAAGAAAAAGTGTGAAGATGAGAGTGGAATAGAGGATCTCTCTTCTCCTTCCCACTTCCATTTCATCCCCATCTTCCTTTTACTGTCCAGGGTGTGGGAGAAGCAGAAGTTGGCACATCAGCAGGTAACGAGTCAACATTGGCATGCTGCCCCAGATACTTTTTCCTTGGGCCTGTCCTGCCCCTCAGCACCCATCAGTTCTGCAATGTCCAGCAATTATGTCATTGTGGATCACGCTGGAGCTGAGTAAACAGCCAGAGCAGCCCCGTGTGAGTCCTCAGGCTTCATGGGGTGGTGGTGGACATCATAACATCTTTCTGCATATGTGCTGCATCTGCGAGCTCATCACATCTCATTCTGACTCATCTAACAGTCCGTCAGCTTACCAGTCCTTCCTGCCTTCCCTCACCATGCACACATACTGGGTAGCCAACACCACTTTGGCCTCTGGGAAGGAAGAAGTTCCAGCACGGACACTTTCTCCTCCTCCCTCTTCTCAGAGGCAAATAGGGATTATTGTCAGGGTCCAAGGAGAATCCTATCCAGAGTTTCATGGCGATGTCAGATTTTCATAATTATATTTGAGTATTGTATATGTGAGTAATACTGCGTAATTCTAGAATTTCATAAGTCACAATCTAGACCAGGGGAGGGCAAACCATGGCCCGAGTGTCGGATCTGGAGTCCGCGCAGATCCATTCGCCAAGTAAGCGAACCTTCTGGTTCCACATGGCTGCCATGTGATGTCCTCCCCATTTGGAGGACAGAGACACTCTGGGCAGTTGCATCTGCCCGGACGTCCTGTTGTGTGGCATTCTGGGTCACCAGGCAGACGGCACAACTGCCCAGAGTGCCCCTGTCCACCAAATGGGGAGGACATTGTATGGCAGCTGAGCGTTATGCTTGGATAAGGTCTAGATAGGAGTCGCATTCTGGGTGCACTGCTCTCAGCGGTTTGAGCAGCACTGATCCAGACTGTTGCCAAGTCTCACACCAGTCAGTTATGGGACAGAGCAGATCAGCTGGGGCCCACTGGGTAGGTTCAACTTCTGAAGCCACCCATGCATCGAACCTATTTTTTTTCCATAAGCAGATCATAACTGCTAGAGCTATACCTATACCTAGGTATACAGCTAGAGCTATACCAGCTTTTTCTCATTTTACTAGTCTTGTAGCTTTTTCATCATTCCCCACATAATCTTCCTAGCTGATACCAACTTCCTTAAAGAATTTCTTCCATTTCAGGACAATTACCTTTATGATCTCAATCCACATAACCAAACAAGTGCAAAGAAAACAAAATGGCTGAAAATCACAGCAAAAGGAGAACAGTTAATCTATGCTGGGTATCCAAAAGATCAGAGAGTTTTTAAACACCTACTTCACGCTCATCAGAATTATTTGTTAAATTCAAAGGTTCATTCTGTTTAGCACTCATCCCACCTGATTTCTGACCTGTCAACACGTCAGGAAGCTTCATCTGCAAAAAGGCAGCTATGTATTATTTCAACAGAATGGTGGGGTTTTTTTTCTTAACCAATAAATACATCTTTTTTGTTAACTCCAATATTCTCCTTTGACAGAAAAAAGACCCAGTGAATAATTAACTTTAATAGCTCTTTTGTGAATAGAATGGCACAACAGGATAGCAAGTCTAAATGAGCAAAATTTTAAATCTACAAATTTTTTCTTACAAGAAACAAAAATTATAGGTTCAGCTTTGCTCTAGGGAAAACGTATATTTGTAATAAATGTATCAAATCCTTTAAAAAGTGCACCCATTGAAACTTCATATTTAGGCTGATTTGCTTTCCAAATCATGTAGACAGCACAGTTGCATACAATCTTTAAACAAGTATAACCACAGAGAAATGTAGAGAGATTTAAGAGAGAAATAAAAACACGATCAGCTAGCTTGTAATCTTCGTTTCTCTTATTCTCCTCCCTATAGTTGCATTAAATTGCCTGTTGAGAACAATAACATATTTGTGCTTTTATAGGTAGAATGATTTGTATTATGTAAAGATTTGGCTAACAGACTAAAGACACATTCACACTGAGCTGGATTACACGCTGTTAATAATTTTCTGGATGCTCTAGGGGACCCATAATTCTGGAAGACAAAGCTGAGCTTTTGAAATACACTGGGCAATTTCACAAGGTAGATTTTTAGTCAAGCTTCTAGAACCACAAAGATTCAGTGTTCAAGTATCATTTTGACATAAAGTCTTTTGAATACAACTTTTATTGAGGCATTTTCAAAACCTGCTAGAATAGTTCTGTTATGAGGAACCATTACCTGACCTTGAGCAGATTTCCATGGAAACTCCTATGGAAGCTGCTAATCCAGATGTCGGCAGGTTCAGTTCATGTGCCCATTCAACATTATCCATTCCTCACTCTGCATAAAGGTTTTTGTTGTTGTTGTTGCTGCTGCTTCTGCTTGCATGGATGTTTCACTCAAGATTAAAAAAGTTAAGGCAAGTTTAAAAAAGTCATGTCCGAAGGCCTTCTGAGGGCCAGAGGGGTCATGCACAGCCTTCTGAAGCCTCCAGACGGCCTTTTAAAGATACTTCTGGGTTTTCGAAAAAACCCAAAATAACTTTAAAAGGACTTCCGGAAGCCTCAAAAAGTCTTCTGAGGGCCGGAGAGGCTGCGCACAGCTTCTTTGGCCCTCGGAAGGCACACAGAAGGCCTTCCATGGACTAGAGAAGCCACACACAGCCTTTTCAGCCTTCAGAACACCTTCAGACATGACTGGAGGGGTGGCAGCTGGAGGTGACCCACAAGTGACATTTTCAGGTCATGGGGCACCATGATGTTTGTTCCTCATCAGTACAAGAAGCCACAGCACATCCCTGAAAAACACATCGGGAGAGAGGAACCATAAGTAGTTCAGGCAGAGAAAGGTGCACTTCAACTTCATACCTGTTTTGATAATAAAATTGGATCCTACTGGCCCCTGCTCTATGCACAGATGGGGCAGTCATGTAAACAAACTAATATGGGTGTCCCCATCATGTCTAGTTTAGCTAGTTACTTCAAGTGCAGTAGGTCGTCCCCTAGAACACACCTAACATTCCCCCTGCAGTTGCACATTTAGGGGAAGGACCATTCACACGGGCAAGTTATCTATCAGGGAAGCCTGTCATCCATTCACTGCAGACTTTCTGATGAGTTTCCAAGGAACTGGAGGGTTCCCAGAACAGTCTGAAAATCACTGAGCCAGGGCATATTGGCAGCTGAGCCAGCAATGACATTACAAACCACAGTTTTGCTTTGTCATTGCAGGACCATTACTTCTCCATATGCTGACATTCTTTTGTTATGAAATGTAAGACATCAGCATAGATTCCCTTAAATTCAAATAGTTTCAACCTCTAAGAAACATTCTACACTTTTCACTTTGGTATTTTTAAATCTTCACAGAAACATGCAGTGAGAACCATGTTTACAAGTTGTACAAAAGAACATATCATGGAACATCTACATTAAAACTAGCTAGCTAGTTAAAATTTTAAAGTTTGCCAAACAAGTACTCAATAGTCCGGACATAGTAGGAATTCTTTTTTTATGACCTTTGGTCTTCAGTTCTAATTAGTTGTCTCGTCCAAATTGCTTGCAATGTAAAAATGACTGATATATCCACAATGGTTTCAAGAATTTATTGCATTACAACACAGCTGCCAACTGTCTAACTGTTTTAATAAAAAGCTATTTTCTAAGGTTTGTGTTTTATTGCATGTATGACTCCCTTTATTGGTTAGCATTTTGGAGTTGTGGAAAAGGTTATGAATTTAGAAACTGACTGCATTCATATCATATTTAAAACTTAATGCTATTTTATTAAAGACATATGGGCCTCCAAAGTACACATATTAAATGTCATGTAAGAAAGGTAGCAGTTTAAATCATGGTCAAATTCATTTTTGACGTGACTCCTGAGGCTTCCCAAGATCTGAACTATTTCTTTGTAAATCTGGCAGTTTAACCACACTCATAAATCATTTTCAAAGCACATTATTTCTTAATTTTAGTGCATTAGAAAGCATTTGGCCTACACAGTGAACTGTTTGTAGCAGTTATGTGATCTAAGTTGTACATTTATCCATACAATGTTGGGAAGGAGGGGAAAAGAGCATGCTAATTATTTTTTTAAGTACAGTATTTACTTCCTTTCTTCTCTTTCCTTTAACCTAAATAAATAGCATTCTTGATTGAACTTCTGAGCAGAAAAATGACATTCTGGTGTTCTGAATGTAAGAGGAAGATTCATATCCATGACCATGTATTAGAAACACAAAAGCATCAGTAATTTAACAGTTCAAATACCCTATAGGAATCTCTTCAAAAGAAGGAAGAGCTATAGATTGCAAAGCCTGTCAAGCTCCATGAATAATTACAGTTCAGTACACTACTTATTTCTTCAGTCTTATATATGGTTCCTGGTATCCTGGCAATGGCGGTAAAAACATGGACGAATGAACATAGTTTCTATATCTTTACTCTAAAGGCATACTCTGGTTACAGGAACACCTAATGAGGAACGACTGAAATGGCTTTTCCTGCTGGAATATTCTATTCATTCACACCACCTTTTTAAAGTTTACCATTAACTCAGCTAAAGACTGCTGTCTGCAGAAATGCCTGAAAATTAGCTAAAACAGAATGAAATAAGTGTTGCATTTCAGTGTATTTTCTCTTTAGTGTATTTTCTTTACTGTTCAGTTACTTATAATCCATCACAATGAAGAATGGAAGAGAAATAGATTTTATACACACACCTGTGTAATCATTACTAGTGCAAATGTGAGTTGGTTGGCCAGTGGTTGGTTGGTTGACCATTGAACTGGTTGGTCTCAGCAGTGGCAGATTTGAATAGCTGTTTTACAGGAAAAGGCAATCATTCAGCAGCTTGCTTCCCATGCAGAAGGTTCCAGGTTTGATCTCCAGTTCAAATAATCTAATAGGAGGGCTGTGAAATAGTACTTAAACTGAAAATGTGGAAAACTACTGCCAGTCAGTAAGGCATACAATAAACTATGTGGACTCAGCTTTATGTAGGGAGAAGTTTCATGTGTTCATAAGCAAACTGTACTTATGATTTCAAGGATATATCAGAGGCAAAGCGAAGGAGATAACAATGCACAGGTACCATGAGGGACATTCCATAACTCTCATGGAACATGATTAACATTTATAGTCATTTCATTTAAAAAAAATCTTGAGCTCCTGGTTTTTATATGTGGAAAACATTTCCTACATTTCAGAAACACCAGAATACAGTATTACCTGCCTTGTCTACCACAAAGACAAAATCTTACCACACATTCACACAGTTGGAGCCTTTTAGGGTCAATGCTAAGAACATAAGAACAGCCCCACTGGATCAGGCCACAGGCCCATCTAGTCCAGCTTCCTGTATCTCACCAAATGCCCCAGGGAGCACACCAGATAACAAGAGACCTCATCCTGGTGCCCTCCCTTGCATCTGGCATTCTGACATAACCCATTTCTAAAATCAGGAGGTTGCGCTTACACATCATGGCTTGTACCCCGTAATGGATTTTTCCTCCAGAAACTTGTCCAATCCCCTTTTAAAGGCGTCTAGGCTAGACGCCAGCACCACATCCTGCGGCAAGGAGTTCCACAGACCAACTACACACTGAGTAAAGAAATATTTTCTTTTGTCTGTCCTAACCCGCCCAACACTCAATTTTAGTGGATGTCCCCTGGTTCTGGAAATGCTCTTTGAAATCTTGCACAGAGAAAAAATTGGTACCAGTTTAAAATGACCTGTTCTGCAATTACAAATGGACATCCTGATCTTCATCTGAGCTATTACTTCTAACAGACGCATAAAGTTATTGCAACACGTGCTTACCATCTTAATATTGGAATGGCACAGCAGTCAGTTGATGCCTCAGATGTAGCACATATTTTGTCAGTGTAGTGATTCTCAAGATTAGGGTGAAAGTCTGCAATGCAATTTGTCTTTCTGAACTTTCACCAAATAAAAATGTTCTATTTCTATCTGCGGTGACAGCTACCAACAAAATCCAATCATGCTAACCATTTTCTTGAGACCAGAAAATCAAGTCTCTGGGTCTTTTTCTCCCTTGCCACTTTTTCAGCCAACAAAGTAACTAATTCCAAGTCACTGTGCGCAAATCAGAATGACCATGCATCCTTGGAAAACTATTAAGTTAGCAGTAATGTAAAACAAACATTTCCTAACAACCTTATCAATTAATACTTTGAAGAGTTCTTTTGTATGTAGGGTTCATAATAAATACTATTAATTGGAATGAATTCTCTATTTTTTTTAATGCTACCCAATAGAAAATATGAATAATCCTAAACTCAGAAAATCAGAAAAACCAACAAAGTATCACCAGAAACAGGGAGGAGGGGAGCATTGTTTTGAGAAATCAAATCTTCCAGTGGGATAAATTCATCTACTACCTAAAGGCAGCCATCTTTTAGTGTCTTCCAACAACCATTAACTAGCACATTGTAACACTGTATAGCCAGCCATCTTCGGAGGAAGAAGGCTCCAAGTTATTTGAACCTGCCAAGAACTGTAGGCAGGGAGAAGATAATTACACACATGCTGGAATGTTGCCAAGGTTTTAGGATTAAACACCTATGACTCTAACATAAAAACAAAATGGGATTGTTAACAGCTACAAACGGCAATGACCCTGATTCCATGATTCACAGAAATAAAGCAGTAAGCCTAGCTCTTGACTGTTTTAGGGGTGACGCACATTCAGAATTTCCACATTCCATCTGAACTGACTGAGTTACACTCCTCTTCAGCTACAATATTTAATTCTAACAGTAGTTTAAAGCAAGGTTATTAATGCCTATGCTGGAAGGTAGGCATTTGTTGCCTATCTGGCTGGGTCACACATTATCTTCCTGATGAGGAAACATATTTTTATTCTCCCTTTGTGTATTAGGAATGCTGTATAAAAGAACAGACTTCTTTTGATTAGGAGCCACTGAAGCAGACAAGGTTTCAAGATACTATTTATTTTGATTATGCATCAGGCTATCAAATGCATTTCCATCTACATTGAAAAGTGTAACTATTAAGCACCTCTGAGCAGAGATGGGCACTAGACACCAAGTGACTCAAACTGAGTCATGAAAAACACTGTTTTTGGCAACTCAAGTTGACTCAAGTTACGAACGTCACTTACCAACTCAACTTGCGACTCGAGATCAGTGACTTGGAAAAGAATCATGAAATGAATAGACTCAAGTCCTGTGTGTGTGTGTGTGCGCGTGTGTGTGTGCGTGTGCGTGTGTGTGTGTGCTTGCTTTCTTTTTTGACTTTGTGGGCAGTCCAGAAGTTGGCCTTCAGACTGATGGCAGCAGCAGATGTGGAAGGAGGAGGGTGAGTGGTTCCAGGAAGCAGAGGCTGAGGAGATTGAGGGAATGAGGAAGGCTTAGGATTTTTTTCCCTTTTGGCTCAAGGACTTGACTTGTTTCTCAAAATGACTTGTGACTCAACTGGAAATGACTCAAAATTTCAAGTTGTGATGATGCGTGCTATGATTTGTGACTCAAGTCACTGGGTCTCTGACTTGTGACTACAGCACATCCCTGCCTCCGAGTGCAATTTCACAGAGGTCTTTATTGTTACTGTAAACCACTGCTTCCCATTTATTTTTTAGTGCTGAAACCCACTTTGTCCATCTTGGCAGCCATGTCACGCCCTAGAATGCCTTGTGGCTTCCAGATTACACCAGCAAGCAACTTGTAGTGGTTCGAGAGCTGGACTTAGACCTGGAAGATCCAGGTTCAAATCTCTGTTCAGTCATGAAGCTTCCTTGGTGACCTTGGGCCAGTCACTATCTCTCAGCCTCACCTCTCTTTCAGGGTTGTTGTGTGGGCAAAAGGAGGGAAGGAGCTATGTACACTGCCCTGAGCAACTTGGTGTAGAAAGGTGGTATAGAACTGTAAAAAAAATAAATATACTTACCAAAAATCAGGTTGCAACCCAGTTATGGACCTGGCCCAAATACCACCTCGGACCAGGTCTGCAACATGCCGGCCTTCGTGCAACATGCTCCCATACTTACCCAGCAGCACAGAGCCTCATGCAACCTTTCCCATGGCACTCCAAAGTTAAAAGTACTTCTGATTTTCCGAAAGAAAACTGCAAGTACTGTTAAAGGTGTTCCAGAAGCCTCAGACGGCTTTTAGAGCACTGCAAGGAAGGTCATGCTGGGCTTTGCCTGCCACCGGAACAGCTCTGGAGGTTGGACAGAGGTGGCGCATGCAGTGCTGCCACCCTCATAGGGTCCACAGACGCGGTGCCTGGGATTTCTGCCTCCCCAGCCCGCCACTGCTGCAACCCACAGTTTGAGAACCACTGCTGTAAGCTAATAGCGGGTGGTTACACATTTTTAAAAGTTAAACACAAGTTTACACATTACACAAGTTACACATTTTTAAAAGTACATAAATATGTTTTTGTTTCTCAATCACACACTCTTACAGCTCAGCTCCAAGGGTCAATTCACTTGTCACAGTTCTTGCACATGCAAGTGCTGTGATGTCAGGAGCCCGGTTTTTCTGAACCGGAGACATGAAGACTGTCAGGCTATGTACTGCCTTCCAGCTCTGGCCAAAAGAGGGAACTACAGGGAATTAAGTCAACTAATGACCAGCCAATAAGTCAGGATAGGTCTAGTGACACTCCCTGACGTCTATAAAAGCTCTAGGTCAGACTTGCTCACTGGTCTGAATATCTAGGACAACAATTTCCAATTGTAAATAATCCACAGGTATGCCACTGGGGCGAGGGTCATTTATTAGTAGGGCCATTGGAGGATGCAAGCCCCTTGCCAACAGTGTCGTGTGCAATGTCAATTGTCAATAAACTAATGATATGCCTTGACAATTTTAGCGCATTGTCACTGTGCCATGAGATGAAAAAGGCTGAAAATTGCTGATCTAGAATACCTACTGTTGCTAAGTACAGCCTGTATCCATGACCATTCTCTTCCTCTGCCTTCCTCTGGTACACATGCACACAAGGTATGGTGATTATACTTACTGGCTGGCAGGAACTTCATGCTGGCTAGTCCCCAGCACTCTCCCTCATCAGGCTTCCATTCACAACACTGGCAGTGTGGGTGACAATAGTAGGAAAGACAGAAAACCCAGGAGGGATAGCAGCTGCTCTCTTTTCCTTTTGTATACCAGTGTTGTTTTAAGTGTTCCAGATAGCTCATTTAAGTGGCAGAGATAAAAGCCAGAAGGCTCATACGCAGAAGTCAAACTTTCAAGATGTATATCAGTAACGAAGGACATAAAGAGCTGGAAAAATGTATATATTTATCTTAAGGTTCAGAACTGTATATTAAATTTTCTTTTAATGTTCTCAGGCCTACAAACTGATTTGCTGCTTACTGGAAAGGGCCCTTCTGTTTAATGCATTTTTTAACCGCAGTGTCCCAGATGCATCAGCCAGATTTATAAGTCATAAAACATCAGGAATTCTGAGTTAAGTGTGACATTCCCTTTCATAAACCCCCTCCCTTTTGTTGTGGTCCACTCTTGTGAAAGAAAAAGGGGGGAGGGTGGAAATAGTAGTAACTGTTTTCCAGACAACTTGCCTGAATGCCTTTAGCATTTTGCTCGTTTTACAAGGATCCTTCCAAGGGATGTCCCTGCAGCTTTATCCTCTAGCTTACTGAATTATGAAAGTGGGATATCTAAATATATAAAATTGGGTAGTATGGCCCATATGAGCACAGTTCTTCTAAGCAGCAGCAGAATGGCCAGCATATGCAGGAATTGTAGTTTTAGTAGTAGTTTGGGCTTCCTGCCCCCTTAAGAAAACAATTCAAAAATGTGGTCCAAAACCCACCAGTGGTGGGTGAACTTTTTGGTGGTTCACGAAACTGACAGGGCAGATTAGGCTCTGTGCATCAAGGGTTAAACAAGCTGCTACTTGGGGGGGGGGGAGGCCTGCTGCCCAATCACCATTATTTCCACACCCCTTGGCATTTATAAATAAGCAGCACCACTAGGGTCTCTAAAAAGTTTGAGAACCAGTGGGGTAGTCCATTCTACCACTTTGACATTTCATCAAGTCACTCCACTGAATGTGTGGACCAGCCCTGACCCAGTGCCTTTTAAAAACAACAACAACAACAACAAAAACCAAACAAGTAGATAATTATAATTATACCAAATCATGTTCCCTATTTTCATAAAAGTGAGTGAGTCAGTGAGAGAGAGAGAGAGAGAGAGAGAGAGAGAGAGAGAGAGAGAGAAGATGTGCTAGGCTTTACTGCAGACACTTGAACGAATTAATAAATGTATTTCTCAAGACCAACAATTATAACAAATCACCAAACAATAAAGGGATGGGATTTCAAAAATCCTAAAATCATGTATCATAGGTCACAAACAATATGTTTTGCTACACATTTTTTTGTGTGCTTGCTGCAAATTTGGTAAAGGAAGCATCTTTATCAACATCCTTATCCCAAAACCAAAAAATACTGTTTACTGATCAAAAAACATTTTTTTAAAGATGCTAAAATACTTAATTTTTACAATTTTTTAGACAAGCCATAGTAATAAATAAGTAACTCCTCCACAGTCTTCCTACGCAGATTCTTAAACTAAACAGAGTTTTCCTCTATCATCCAAGCACCACTGTGCTTGTCATCTGTTGAAAATATATAATAAGTTATCTTTCGGGAACTCCCTCAAAGTACACCTTGGTCCGGCTTAAAACCAAAGTTTGGAGTCAGGATGAGAACAGACCTTTTGATACTTTAGAGCAGAAAGTCCACCAAATATTCCATAAATACATTTATTAAAAGTGTCATTCACATCAGTCAGTTCACAGAACTGCCTTCTTCCACAATGAGGCAATTTTGTCATCACTCCACACACACACACCAATGTGGCCTTCAGGGAGTCTAACGCAAAATCATCTCTCTTGCCGAAGGGTGTTTCTCCCCAAACTAAATACAATTCTTTGTCTGGTTGCCAGAAAGCCAAAAACAAATGTGCTGAATCTTCTTCATGAGGCCAAACTCTGCAAGAATTGTTTTATGGGGTGAATTTACTACATATATGGAAAAAATCTGTACTTGAAGAGTATCAGGTAGCTGATGTGAGATTGTTTCAAAAATGATCTAGCTAGAGATCCAGATCTCACTGAGCAGTAAACCTGAGCATGGGCTGAACTTCTTCAGACTGCAGAATTGAAAATACTGAATGTTCCCCCAGACTGCTACTACCAAACCTCCCTCCATGTAGAAAATAGATATCAGAGAGAAGGGTTCTAGCCTTGCCTTTCCCTGGCTTGTTAGTTTTCTATGTACATATTTCTGCAGGGGGGAGGAGTATTTCATAATGTGAACCCCTCCACAAGCGGTCTGTAGTGGTAACACCCAGACATAAGTTTATTTCCTCAGTGAAAACTAAGCCAGATGGTTATACCAGTTTCCATATTATAAGAATAAAGATCTTCTTCACAGTTTGTTTCACTAATATAAACATGGATCGCAATCACAAAAATATGGAGCATGCTTGGCCCTCATTTCTGTCAATGGGATGTACATACATTTGACTTTCTTCTCTGCATTGAAGCCATAGGCTCTTGCTCATTAAAATAGTACAAAATTTAGACACGTTAGTAGTGATTCAATAAATTCATTAATGCCCAGTTAAGCCTGAATGCTTAAAGGCCCTACAGATTAAATATAAAACAGCAACATTCAAATAATGTCCATGGTTCACTGTAAACACAAAAGATGTACCAAATTGGATGTCGCTTTCTTGCTCTTTTGGTCCTCCATGCACTCCCCCCCTCCCAACTGAACATCTGAGTCCTTCCGGTACTACTGTACAAGCTTTGAACAGAATAAGGGCACAGCTCTAAATAATTATGTCAAAGAAATGACAACTGTGCTCTTTGCAGGAGTAGGGATGAATAATTACAAGGCTGGGACATAATTAAGCAATTTTGGCTGTCGTATTCTTAGGCTGTCATTTTGATGTGAAGAGCTGTCAGGCCCAGCAACATGCTTTGCACTGGACAGGCATCTTCCACTTTGATCTACACTTATGCCAGCGAAATGAGGTCATGGTTTGGTCAATAAATGAAGGTTCCTTGTCTGGCACGATGCCCCTTGCCCAGCCAGGCTTACAAGATTTTTATTTTTTAAAAATCAAGCATGAGACTATGTTCAATATTTTGACAACTCTAAATATAAACATCACTGGGTAATGAAGTTCAGCTCGCTTTACATGGCGAGACAGAACAGAGCGTCGCAATGTTAAGCTGTTTTCTAATGAATGACTGTATCTTCCCTGGAACGACAGTCCCATCACAAACAGACTTTAAGCAACAAAAGATGAAATGAAGCAAAGCAGAAGAAAGCAGTATTCTGTTAAGAAAAATAAAAACGAGACGAAGGCAGGGAGTTAGATAAAATTAAATATTTATGATTTCATGAAGATTGGTGATTGCTAGCTACTTTTGCATTTGAGTAAACATAAGCTGGCTGGATGAAAATATCCTGCCTTGAGTCTCATTTCATGTGTTGTTTTCAGAAGATAACTTGCTCTCTAAAGATTTTTATGTCAAGCATGAGATGAAAGCAATTCCCATGTAACTCTCCCCCCCCATCGTCCATTGTTTTCTTCTGCTGAATAAGCTGTTCATTTCCAATTTTTCACTACAGAAAAAAAAGTTAACCTTAAATGTAGATTTCACTTTAGAAAATAGGTCTAATGCCGGCGGTACAGTTCAAATGAAAGTAATTCCATTGAGGACCACTGATGTTCTCAACAACTTCCCTTTCCCCTTGGTGACCACAGTGTGCATATCCTTTTATGTGTCTGCACATACACACAGACAAAAGTTGCAATGCATATGTTGTGGGCAACGTGAGTTCATTTGCAAATGTCCATAAGCAAATAGTGAACTTGCACTATTTTTTCACAAATTTGCGGCATCATGTGAAATCTTGGAAAATATACACAAACTGGAATGCCATGCATTGCCCTGTCAGCACGCATAGTTTCTAAGTGGTGCTGGAGAAGGTGGACAATTGGAAAGTGTCAGTTGGTATTGGCCAGTCAATTTATTGCTTGGGAATTATGCATGCTGCCCAACAGAGCTGTAACGAACTGCCCCGGAGCCTGTCGTGACATCACTTCCGGGTTCTCCCTGGAGGAGAGGGTGCTCATTGTGGCCACTTCACAGGCCCTGTTCCTTCTCTGTGGAGTCTGGGAGCAACCAAAGAAGAAGGAACAGGGTGCATGAAGCCACCAGTACCTCCTCCATAACTAGGGTGAAGCTGGGGCAATCATGGGCCCCTGCTTGGTGGAGTGCCAGAGGAAGGTGCCCCTTAGGCTCTGCCCCAATTACAGCTCTGCTGCCCAAGCGATGGACGACATTGACAAAGAGGCTGTGCGTATTAACTGTACAAAATGTACACTCAGTTCACATTCCCTGCTGATCATCCATTGACAACGATGATAAATTTTTGCTGAGAAACAAGTTCACAAAGTTATGTATATAGCATAATACATGTTTACATAACTGAGGGCACAATCCTAACCCCTTATGTCAGGGCTTGCGAGCACTGACATAAGGGCAATGCAGCTCTGAGGTAAGGGAACAAACATTCCCTGACTTTGAGGAGACCTCCATGAGTGACACCCAACTGCAGGATGCAACAAACGTCCCATTGGCACCACTATGCCAGTGCTGGAAAGCACTGACATCAGGGGTTAGGATTGCACCCTAAATTGTTCCCTTTTCCAAAGGGGCTCATCTTAAAAAGAGAGACACGAAAGAGACACCAGCACACAGCCACTGGAAAGGATAAATAAAGAAGTTGCTCTCTCCGGCTAAATGTAAGAAACGTCCCACTTCAAAAGTACCTCTTTGCCAACTGGCAGTTTTGTGCATACTGTCTAGGCTATGTGCAAAATCACTTCTTGATGCTCTCAATGCATACACATATGCCAAACCTTCATGTGTTCAAGCTACCAGTGCTTATGTGAATTCACCAGTCATTTCACAATAACCCAGTGTATACACATGAATGTGCTAAATTCAGCACTATGCTGCTGCACAACCATGACAGGATGAACTTTGGCTCCACTCAACTACCATCTGATGCTGAATAACCATGATACAAATATACAGAATGTAAAGTCCTACTTCTCCATGTGGTGGTTAATCTCACTGACTCATGAAATTGAATGTTTCTCCATCAAACAAAACAAAAAACACCACCTCTCTGCACACAGAAAACTAGCAGGTGAAGCTAGAAACCTTCTCTTTGACCTGGTTTCTACATGTTGGGAATTTGTATAGAGGAGCATTCAATCATGTGAAATCCCCACCTGCAATTGGAAGTAGTGCAATTCAGATACATGTCTACATCTCTGAAAACCAGGCCACACTATGTACCCTCGGAAATCCTTCTGTGCCCGTGGAAGGGGAGAGGCAGAAAACATAATACTGGGGAAAGCTAGCAAAGGCAAAGTTACAATGTATATGTATGTGGCTCTTCACACAGGATGCTCAGAAGTACAAAGGAAGGTGGTCTGAAAGAAAGAGAGCAGAAAGTTGGGCTTGTTGAGCAGATCAGATGGGACTGTTTGGCTGGCCACAGAACAGCAAGGCCAGGGTTGATTTGGTGGGAAGGGGGACCACTTCTTAGTACTGCTCATTGCCACGATATCTGGATCTCAAATACCAAACCAGAAGCTAGTTAACTCAAGGAGTACCCCTTTATCTGCAGGTGCTCTGTTCGAACTTCCCCCCCCATGGATAGAGGGGATGCCCTTTATAAAGGTAAGGAGGGTAAGGAAAACGCCAAAAATAGCTGTGCTGCACAGCAAAACTACTGTGTTTTCCAAGCCTTCCAAGCTGCCTGCAGCCTCTTCCTGGTCACGCCAAGGTTCCTCCCTCCCATTGAATCGCAATGCATTCTCATCCTGGTTGTGATACATTCTGGGGCAACACTGGAGGAACCAGGAAGAGGCTCAGAAAGCTTGCAAGGCTGCATGTAGCCCTGAAAACACAAGAATTTTTCTGCACAGAGATAGGAACAGCTATTTTTCTCATTTTCCTTTACTTCCCCAACCTCTTTAAAGAGTGCCCCCAGTATCCTCCAGATCTGCGGATAATTGAAACCACGGACATCAGAACCGCAGATACCAGGGCCTGCCTGTTTTTGATAGCTTAGTGAAAGTAGAGTTCAATATCCATAGCTTGAAGAAGCAACAAACAGTAAAGCAGTACACGGGCTATGGCAGGTGGTGGGCTCAGTAGAAATCAATTTGTTACATGGTCCTGAAGCCACCCCTGTAATGAGTTTTTGTACAATTAAAAACTTCATTGTGTCAACTGTTTATACTGTGTTCATGAGAACTTGTGCATATAGATTTTGTGTACTAAGTTCATGTTAATAGATTCAAACACTCTCTGCCGTTCCTTAGGATAAACCAGTATATGAATAACATATAATAAAGTATAGTGATAATAATCCTATTGCACACCAAGAGGCATTTGCTCATGGTATCCAAAATGTTTACAAAAGGGGATATATTATGCAAGCAAGACTTAGCAATTCTGTAACAAGCAATTTTAGAAAGGGATATCACAATGTTAAATTTGTACCTTGTGCTAAAAGGATTGGGGAAATAAGTATATGTTTTCAAGTAAGGTTTAGTGGATAGCTAATTCAAAAATTATACATCTTGGAATATAGAACCAAATTACTAGAACAAAACATCAGGGCTTCAAGCTATCTTTGTGAATCACAACACTTTGCTTAAGAAGATGGATAAATGGCCAGAAAGTACAAAATTACAGCCAAATAAACTAACAACAGTTTAGCAAAAAGCCACTTCATCCCTTGATTGGGCAAAGATCCACTACCATTTCCAAAAATATAACTGTCGGCAATATTAGAGTAACATTCAGGAATATGCAGGTATTTATAAATTCTGAGCAGATAGAGTATGAGAACGGTTACAAAAGGAGACAGAACAAACATAACATCCTTTGCACGTTCAACTCTTGCATTTAACAAAGGAGGAAGCCTTTCACAAGTGCTTCAAAGCAAATGATTTCATTTATTACAGAACGCATTGTAAGAGCTGAAATAGCTAAAAGCGCTAGTAAACAATATGTCAAACCAATCCCCAAATACGAACTGTTAAAACTTTAATAGTTATAAAATGAGTCACTCTGAATTAATTTGCTTTCTGTTGCAAACGCACAGCTGATAATGAATGCATCTAGCTACAGTTCCATGCCCCCAACTAGAGTGTAGTTCCGTAACTGCTATGCTGCTGTTTAGGATGACTGGAAATCTGCAATAAATTATTAACCACATATATTAAAAAATAAAGCAGCATGTTGAGAGTTGCTAGATGGAAAACATGAATTGAGTTTTAGATAGCTAATGTTTCCAAGAGATGTTTAGATTTCTGAAAAAAGCACTAATCTATGTAGAATGTTGTTATATTCCACTAGTGCAGAGGTGTCCAAAGATTTTGGCAAGAGGGCTACATCATCTCTCTGACACTGTGTCGGGGGCCAGGGAAAGAAAGAATTAATTTACATTTAAAATTTGAATAAATTTACCTAAGTTTACATAAATGAATATATTAAAGATGAACTTATATGAATGAATGAAAGTCTTGCAATAGCTCAAGGTCTATAAAAGGCCTTGCACAAAGCAAGGCTGGCCTTTCCTTTGCTGCCACTACTGCATCACAGACATGAAACAGCAAGCAGTGGAGGAAGCCCTCATCCCACAGCTCACGCAAAGAGGTCAAACAGTTGCCTTCATGCTGAGAGCAGTTGTGTCGGGCCAGTGCGGGCTGCAACAAATCTCTGGAGGGCCAGAGGCTCACTGGAGACTGGGAGCTCCCTGAGGGCCGCATTGAGAGGCCTCGAGGGCCGCATGTGGCCCCAGGGCCGGGGTTTGGGCACCCCTGCATTAGTGGAAGGGTGGTGCAGGAGAATAATTTCCTTTGAGTAAGCAATACAGAGTTTGCCCAGTCTGGGGACAACGGGTGCCTGAACACTTTCCTCTGAATTGTACTCTTGAGTCCTGCTCCAACATCGGCCTCACTACAGTACATTTGGCACAATCCAAGGGCACCCCTCCCACAAATATTATCCTGCACGTCAAAATCCATACTCATAAGAACCCAGCTTTCCATTGTATTGCAACCATTCTGTCCAATTAGAAGACCACTAAACTAAAAGGTCAAGAGACACAATAAGTGCGAACAACTGAGATCTGAATTGATGTACAGTATGAATCCTACAATATATACAGTATGTTAAAGACATTGCCTTTTTTCTGCAAAGCATCACAAACGCCAATCCAATTTCTTAGGTGAATAACAAGTACCTCAATCCTATGCATGTTGACTCAGAAGTAAGTTGCATTAGATTCATGGAGCTTAAAGAAAGTGTGTATAGAACTGCGGCCTAACATTTGACCTTTAGGACATCATCAGTAGTACAACAACAAGGCTTAAAAAAGCAAATTCTGATTTCAGCACACTTGGGAAATACTAACACTTTTCTCTGTCACCTAATGTCAATATAGTCAGGAAGAATGCTTTACAAAAACCTAAGAGCACTCTTCAGAATGACGACAATGACAAGATTCTAGAACTGCAATTTCAAGTAGCCACAAACATACTTTTCAGTCCCTTACCTTAGCATCCATAGGCTTCACCACTTTCATAAAGGCACCCCTCAAAATGGCTTCCTTGTGTTCACTTCTGCTAACTTTCCGAGAATCCAGAAACTTCAGGTTGGTTAACTTGTGCAAAACAAAATACCTGGTTCAAAAGTAAAACAAAATGTTACATTTCAACTGATCTGACAACACAATGTTCTCCATTCAAAGAGACTTGAAACAAATATACAAGGACTTGAAACAAACATTCAGAGACACAAACCAGAAATTTGACAGAAATAATTAACCCTTTATTCCCCTACAACTGTGCTCTTAGTCTGCTTAATTCTATCGAAACAGCTTGCACAGGTTCACAACTGTAGCCCACATCTCATTTTAGGACATATTATACAATTTACTTGAGATTCAGCCTAAAGAGTTTTTGATGTGGAATTCCTATACTATTAATTCTGCATATGTCTTGGTCATAACTTCCATTGCAGTCCTAGTTCAGTTTTCATCCCTATAAATGACAGAGAAGAAAGGACTCTAAAGTAGTGGTTGATCACATAACAGATGTTACTTCAAAGGAAAGCATATAGAGGGGAGTGCAGGATCACACCCACTTGTGTCCCCTGTCTCCATCCCCCAGGGATGGGTAAATCCAATGTGGCCTGACTCAAGTCAATGGACTTACGTGAATTCAACTACACATGATCAGCAAATAAACAAACAAAAGCAAAGAGAAAAACAGCAGTTTAAACTGTGAAGACTTATTAGGCACTTACTAATTATGTGCCTGAGAGTGAGCCTGAGATCAGAGAATGAAGCTGCTGTTCCCTCAGTCCACAGCTGACTCTTAAGTTTTTAATTGGCGTTTCTGTGCGAACCCACGAAAGTGGTTAAGATTCAGCAGATGCTGCTGCCACCAAAATTGCTCCCTTCCCAGGTCTATTATTCCCTCTTCCCCACCACTGTTGCCTCCTTGGTCCAAGACCCCCCGCCCATGTCCCTCCAATTCCTTGTACTCAGTTAGCAATGCCAGTGGGCATCACTGGTCCACTGGCACACAGATCAGGCTACCTGAGGCAGTGGATGGGCCACATGCTTTGGCATGTTGCATTTGGAACAGCTGGAAAGTGCATTTGAGCTGTAATATGATGCATTAACAGAAAAATGTTTTGCATCCTGCAGGTATTATTATTATTATTTATTATTAACAGTATTTATATACCGCTTTTCAACAAAAAGTTCACAAAGCGGTTTACAGAGAAAAATCAAATAACTAATGGCTCCCTGTCCCAATAGGGCTCACAATCTAAAAAGATGCAAAAGAACACCAGCAGGCAGCCACTAGAAAAGACACTGCTGGGGTGAGGAGGGCCAGTTACTCTCCCCCTGCTAAAAAAGAGGAGCACCCACTTGAAAAAGTGCCTCTTACTCTGTTAGCAGAGGTACAGGGGACTAATGATACGTAAGGCACTAATGTAGTTGCTAACCGAAATACTGTGTTCCAGTATTTGGTCACCCATACTTAAGGACTTCAAAGTGAACAAGTAAGCTGATAAACAACCTTATTCTATTTTGCCTAGAAAATGAGGGCAGATAAGATAGCACATAATATATATTATATATCAAAAGAGGTAATATGGTCCAGTAATACAGTACAGGAAGTAATTAAATCATCGACAGCTTAGAGTATATAGACTAATGGCCAAAAATTGGCCACTAGAAACACAGATAAGAAATTTGAAGAGTTGTGTGTATTTTCCAACTCAAGTAGCAGAATCTTATGTCTGACAACTCAGAACTAAATACTATTGAGTTCAATGGCACTAACTTCCAGGTAAGCACAGTAGTAGCTCCCAAGCTGTGAGCCATGGCTCCCAGTGAACCACAGACACCAATCAGAGGAGCCACGGAATTCTTGCAAAAAACCCGCTGCCCTATACAATGTATAGGATCGTAGCCCTAATAGGAAGCCACGGACAGAGACCCAGTAGGTCAAGGGAGCTGCTAGTTGAAAGTTTGGGAACCACTGGTGTACAGGATTAGTGTTAATTGTGGGTGCCTAGGCCTTTACTTCAAGACTGCTTTTGCTAAAATTATGAAAGATATTTCATGATTTAAGATCTAGTGCTTCAATTATGATCATGAGGACTTTTTTCTATATATTTTGTTAAGAGAGAGAGAGAGAGAGAGAGAGAGAGAGAGCACTGCATAGTGTAGACCAGCCATTTTCAACCACTGTGCCATGGCACACTAACAAGGTATTAAAATTGTCAAGGCACATCATCAGTTTTTTGACAATGGACAGGGCACACCATGCTATTTGTGGAGGGCTCACATCCCCCAATGGCCCTGTTAATAAATGACTCTCCCCCAAACTCCCATGGCACACTAGCAGACCATTCACGGCACACCAGTGTGCCATGAGACAAAAAAGGTTGAAAATCACTGGTGTAGACTGGAGAGATAGACCCTGAGCAATCTTCTCTTGTTCTCAGCATTTGCCTGACTGCTGTTATTGGTGACCTTGGAAATTATCCAAAAACTTATCAAGTAGGAATGCTGAGGTAGCTTTTTCTTCCACTGTAGCTTCTGGTTTGGTTTGTTTACAAGAGTAATGTGGAGTTATTTGCACCATGATTTGATTATTTCCACGGAACACGCTGGTTTTGCTGCACTGCTTATGTTGGGATGGCATATATTGATCTTTGGGTATCTGGGTGCTTTTTCTTGCAAGGGCAACTGAATTAAAGGTGAGGTTTATACTACCATTAAGGGAAACACACACTTTGGTCTGGGGAACATACTAGATTCAGAGCTGCTTTTGGATCCCTCGCCAGCAGTTTGGCAAGAAAGCTGGAACTTGGCTAGCCAAACACTCACACACAGCTTTATTCACTAAAAGCTGACAGAGCATGGCACAGCATGGCATGAATCAATGCTTAGAAGAACAGCCCGGGAAGGTGATAATATCAACTCATCTCAAGCACTTGCTATTTACAGCCCGCCACCCAGATATGAAACAGACTTCGTGGAGTCAGGGAGAGGAAGTGCCAGATCCTTTCCTGGCAGGAAACAGAAAGGTGATTGATAATACTTCCCACAAATGCCAAGTTTATATAGACCATCATTCTAGTAATCAGACTGTGTCCCTGTGGCACGTAGAAGAGCCTATTGAACATGTCCAGGAGTATGAGGGGAGAAATTGTTTAGGTTGAAATATAACGGATTGCCCTCAAACATGTCTGGACTCACTGGATTAAGCTGTCTCGGGGAGGTTGTGAAATCCCCCTTCCTTAGAATCTTTCAGGAAAAGGCTGAGCAGGCAGGCCTTTTTTATTTTTTAAAGATACAAATTCTCTGACTGAACTAGATAAGTCACTGGGTATCTTCCAAATCACCCACAGTTGCAGGAGTAACAGAGGTTACGCTTTTATTAATTGTTTACTCTTTCAACAACCAGACCAAAAAAAGCCAGCCAGCTACATCTGAAACAGTGGCAGCCTTGCAAATTCTTAACAAATTAGAATACGTCCAATCACACACATTAAAAATCCATTGACAACCTGAATGCAAACCCTCAGCCAAAGTACTTCTGTGGAAGAATGATAGTGGTAAAAATAAGAGGGCTCTGTATGAAACATTGCATGTCTTGAGACAGACAATTTGTTAAGCTTAGCTGGATGACAGGGGATATTGAAATACTCTTGCACACACCTCCAACTTCCCTGGCTACCCTTTGAGCCCTCTGTGAGACACTGATGGCCCTTATCTTTCAGTGGAAGAAAATACTTCCATCTTGTATTACTGGCAGAAAGGCTCAGAGGACAAGGGGTTCTTTCAAACAGTGACATGAACAGAAGGAAGCAATATGTCAAGAGTAAAGCTCCGGAGCAGTAAAGACACCCAACTAAGTGCAGGGTGAGAAAAGATTAATACTCAGGTGCAGAAAGCATCACTATTAGAAAATCAGCAAATGTTTAATGATGGAGTGAAAGATGCCATCATGAAGCAGGCAGCCACAGAAAGGGCAACAGATTTAGGTGGTGTCGTCATCTCTCTGCCAGCTTTGAACCAAAGCCCTAAACTTCTGTTTTGCACAACCCTGCTAAAGTCAGTCTAATTTTGTTGCAAAATGGTTTCCGCAGGAAAGGTATCTCCTGTTTTAACTTTCTAGAATTTGTTTCTTAAAGAAAGGGAAGAAGAAACTCCCTCACTATGAGAAGGAGGGGATTAAAGCCATATGTATCACATGACAAATCTTCCCCCAAACATCCTGGCAGTGCAGATGTTATATAGCAGAGGATGATGAACTATAAAAGGCAATCTGAAGCAGGCTTTAAAAGCAACCCTGTCATCAGTGCTGAAGCACTGCTATAATGATGACTTTTTGAAGAACAGTTGGATTAAATCACAACTGCACAAATTCCTTTTGTCAAAGGGAGGAATGAAGCACATACATACAAAGGCACACCCTTAATGGCTCCATGGTGAACTATATCTGCTGTTAGGTCCACACTTCTGTTTGACCTACGCTGCATCACACTCTTCCTTTTTCTATTCAAGTTATATGAACTACCAGTATTCCAGATATCCAGATGTTCCTGTATCATATCACATACACCATCACATATGCTTGGATCATTAAATGAGGATGCACATTGAGTGCTCTGACATTCAGAGATAAAGATGGCAAGAACAAGCAGGGCCTTTTCAGTCATGGCCCCTTGCCAATTAAATATGGTGCCTAGGGTGACTTGTTTATTTGTGGTTTAAAAAAAGGTGGCAAACCATTTTGTTTATTTCATAAAGCTTTCAGGGTGTCTGAGTCATGCCTAACATTATATTATCATGATGAATATTTTCATTTTACAAAACCGTTTACATTCTTTGTTAATTGAATTGCTACTACTGCTTTTACTTTTTATCAATTTCACTGCTTTTTATTTCTTTCGTTCTATTGTAGACGCATGGAGGGTCTATCTGAGCCATACTGGTGGCAGTGCATTTGAAAAATGCATAAATACTCGTAAAATATTCCAAGCTATGAGGAGTTTTGAACTTCTGCACATTGCACAGAACAGGCAGGACCTTCCACCACCTAGAACCAGACAAAAGCATACAAGAAAAGGGGGGGGGGAAATTTGGTAGATAGGTATGCTACAAAACAGTTTAACCTAATGGGTAATCATGTACATCATCTGGGAATATCTGTGCCTATGTATGAATGAAATAAAAAAATTTTCGACATAATAAAAGAAGTACCTTATTAAAATAAGCAGCAAATCCCCATTTGCTCTAAAAGCAACATACGTTTAGTATAAAATACAGAACAGGATTGCTAAAGCACAGCACAAACATGATATAATATAAATTCAAGTCTTGTAAATTTAATCCAGGGTTATTTATTGCTGCAGATCTCTTTACTGTGATGCATGGCTTAGTTACGAAGGTTATCAGAGCAGTATCCTAAAGTTGCATAGTACATAAAACATCCCAGTTAACAATGCAAGGAGGTTAACTCCCAAAGATAACCTACTATCAGAGGGTTAAACCAGATGACAGGCCCCTGTCAGCTTCCAAGGAGCTATTGATGGTTCAATCAGTTTGTTTTGAAGGTAAAGTACAACAAAAGGGCACTAAACTTATTCAAACTGTCAACAGAGACTATCTGGAATGTTGCTTGCAGGTAAGTAATTTTGGATGTTTTAAGACTATTATCAAATGGCAATGGCTACAGAAAGAGACAGCTACTAATAACACAGAATGCAGCCATCATAAAACACTTTATGGCAGGCGCTGGGATCTATAAATTGCATGACATATTGCAACTGCTTTCAACTTATAAGATTGCTAGTTAAGGGACCTTGGTTTAATGAAAAAGGATACCTCTGAATTTTACATTCCATGTATAGGATATTTCATTTTGGTTAAGGGGGTAAAGTGCATGTGTTTTTTAAAACACTGCTTTGAAACCCCTTCAGAATTCCTGAGTCCAATGTTTCAAGGCTTAGCCATTTTTGCAGATGTGTGAAAGAAAGTCATTATCTGCAGTGGTAAGGGAAAGCAATGAGCTCTGGAGAGAGGGGGAAAACAGATATCCTAAGAAGGTCTTTAAAGGCTCATTTATCTCTGCCTGGGAGCTTCTCTTCTAGTCTATAAGCTCCTCAGAAAATTGGCTATGCATAGAGTTTGGTCAATTCAGAAAGTCCCCTTCTGGAGCAGGTCAGGGGAAGGAGGTTAGGAGTCACCAACAAAGACACAGTATCAGTATAAAACACCCATTTAGAATATTATTTTTAAGGCATAGAAACAGGAGCTCAGGTACCTCTCTCTGACAGACTTTTCTTTGCTGCCAGTTCAACAAAATGGCCTTTGGAATAACTTCTGAGCCACCTATTCTTGGTATATGGACCTCTGAGTGTGCATGATTATGTATTTGTGTTCACACACACACACACACACACACACACACACACACACACACACACACACACACACACAGGGTTCAGTGTAACTCTAACTTGCACGGGAACAGCGCACGTTTCAGGCTGAGGCTCTGCCCAAGGCAAGGGAAAACTCACAATGACAATTTTCTGACAGAGTTGTCTCACAATGACACAATGATCATTTTCTGAACCATCTTGATGGAATTTACAGCCCAGTCCTATCCTCCACCCCTTGCTGGTGTAGTTACACTGAAAAGGTGCATGCTGCATCCAGGGGAGGCAGATCAGGAGGCTTCAGAGATGAAAGACTGAAATTCCCTTACCCCTCTGTAAACCTCTTGCTCCACAAATCCAAGGTGACAGGGAGGCTGCTGCTGGAGAGGATAGAATCTGGCACACACCATCGCTGCCTGATCCACACCTTCCCGCAGTCTCCCTGTCCCCTCCCTCTGAAGTCTCCTGAAGGCCTTAGAAAGTTACCTTTAAAAGTTATTCCGGAGGCTGCAGAAACCTTCTGGGGGCTAGAGATGCTATGCATGGCTTGTCTGGCCTTCAGAAGGCCTCCAAAATGGCTTAGAAAAGCCTTCTGAGGGCCAGAAAGGCCATGTGTGGCCTTTCCATCCTTCAGAACACCTCCGGACGCGACTGGGTGGGGGGTCACAGTCAGAGGTGAACTGGAAGTGACGTTACCAGCACAGGGCATCGCAGCATGTCCCTGCAGCCTTCCCACCTCTACTCTGGCAGTGCTATACTTAGCACACTGCCAGAGTGCACTTTATGCCTGTTTTCAGCAGCCAGCACTAGGGAAACACTGGGGGAACACGAGGGTTCCTCCAGCAGGGCGGCCCAGGCTGCCCAATAGTCGAAGAAGCCTATGCTTGTTCTATTTGCTGGACTCTTCTACAGTGTGTGTGTGTGTGTCCATTCAGGGCATGCAGTCTGTAGTACAGTTTGATAGGAAAAGAACCTGGGTTCTGGGACTAGTTGCTGCCCCTTGCACAGAGCTGAAGTGCAAATAACCTACAGTAGAAAATGAGGAAGAAACACAACACTGTTTAATGTTATTTCAATACTAAATGTTGAAATGTCAACTCAAAATTAAAAATTTGTTTACTAATTTGTTAACTACCATATTCGGCTGACATTGTATTCTAGTCTTAACACTGACCTGTCAAGGCACTTAGGTATATATTCTCAGAGTGATGCACCAGACTGGCAAAATTCCAGTTGATATTACAGGGAGCTGCCTAGATAAATCATCTCACCACTTTGAGGGTAGAATTCTGACTGGAGGCAAAGGTATTTCAAGTGATATGTTTTTATGCTACAGGGGTCTCCTTTATAAGCTGCAAAAATTGGACTTATAGTGAAATGAATTATAAAGGGCATAAAAAGTAAAGGGTTGTAAATAGAGGTTACCAGGAATTAGCAGCTGAGATAGTGTCTGTGAAGCAAATCCAAATATCCAGGGAAGATACAAAGGCTGCAATCCTACACACTTACCTGGGAGTAAATTCTGTTTAACTCAATGGGGCTTATTTCTGAGTAGACAGGCATAGGATTGTACTGAAAGACACTCTCTAAAGACATTAACTGACTTCCAGTTAATGATACCTAATGTCAAAAACAGAACAAATGCCAAAAGTAACAATACAGTACTGCAATGCTGTAAATAATGATGCCCTTTTAAGAGCTCAGTGGGTATGGGGAGGAAAAAGAAGAGCCCAGGCAGGGCATAGCTAAATGTAAATCACAAATGCTGTCCCTTTAAGAGCTTGGAGGCACAGTGATGACAAAATCCAGGGATGTCCCTTTAAAACCTTGGAGGAGAAAGTACAGCGTACAGGAGGTTAAGGACATAAGTGCAGGAAATTTTAATGCCCAGGCCCTCAAACATAAATGTGGGGAATCATATAGCAGATACCCCCTTTAACACAAATTGGGTGCTTTTGCATCTCACCCATCCATGGATCCAGCTTTATAAATCCAGTAGTGTCATTTAATAAATTAAATTATACTACAATTAGACAGTATATGAGAATATTGATAAATAGATCTGTTTTGAAATTGATTGCACCTGCTGATATATGACAAAATATCTTGTAGGAATGGGTGGACACATTCCTGGTAAGTTTCACTAAACTCATCAAAACTCTGTGTAATCAATAAACATGGCCCTTGACTTGGCCAAAGACATGTGTGTTATGTGGGGGGATAGCTGGGCAAGCGCAATACAAAGATTATTACTGTCTGCCTACTGCAGCATGTCATGGACCTTGCCTGTATATCTCAGTCTCTTCTCCTACTTTTGCATTATCTTTCAGACTTTACCAGCCTGCACAGCTCCTTCAAAATTGATAGCAATCAAGCCTAACAGCTTTTGGCATTACAAGAAAATTACTACTACTGCTCCTTCTACACACTATCACCAAGGAAGTTAGGGTGGTAAACACAGTGTGCTCCTATATTTTTCCCTCACAACTGTCCCATGTGTTAGTAAAACTGAGAGACAGTGAATGGCTCAAGGCCACAGGAAATCTCCCTCCCCTGATCTGGAATTAACACTAGGTATATGGACTAACATCTCAGTTTGGACTGTGTAGCCTAAAATCTGAACAGAAAAAGACAAAGCCCATAACTGTACCAGGAAGAAGCCTCAGCAGCCTAGGGGGAAAAACAAAAACAAAAACAAATCAGGTGGACTCCATATGTACTTTGGAGCTCAAGGGAACTCAAGGGAACTACTAACACTAAAATGATACAACACACCTCTCCTGTGCAATTATCTCACTGATAAAAAACAAGTAAGGTCACCTATATTAAAAATGCTTTGCAATACATTCTGAACCAGACATTTTTCACAGTCCAGTAATAACATGGTTCAGGGTTTCACTGCAAACAAAGGACCCCCACTACAGAACAAGTGCTGGTACAAGAGAAGCAACCAGCAATTATTGTGTTGACTCTCTGTGACTTTGATCTCTGGGTCATGACCTTGCTTTCTGGGGATCTTCAAAGCAGAGGCTGCAGATGAGACTACTTGGCATTTATGCCGCTTTGCTAGTCATGGTGCTTTTTCAACACTGGAATCTCTCTACACACACTATATTTCTGCTTACAAATCAAGGTTATAAATCATAAGGCTGGCAGTCATTTTATACAATAGTACAATGGTACTTAGTAACAATTGTTAAGTAATTATTCATAATTAGCAGTAATACTCCTCACCTATGCTACCAATCACACACAAAACAATTTGAATTTTATACCTTTACAAACTTCACAAAATCCAATGTGAATGTATTTTTGAATGTAGATTATATTTTTAATGAAATCACCTTTTCCTCCCAATTCCTTTCCCCATATGCAGAGGGGAAGGATTAGATTAGATTTGCATTATTAGATTGCAAAACCTTAATTTGTATTCTCAGCTGCCCTAACAAAAGGTGGTATAGAAACATAGTAAAACACCCAGTTTCATTACTAGGCCTCATTCAAAATTATTAAAGTTTGAGAACTATTTACAACTTCTTTGCTATGGTTCTTTTTTCACTAAACTCATCAAAACTCATCATTAACATGCATAACTAAAATACAAATACTAATTCTTTTCTAGCTGTTTTGCATGTTTCAGAAAATACATTAAATGCACTGATGTTTAAGTTCCAATTTTGCTGGGGAATGTCCTTTTAATGTTTTGGCTTTCTCTTCCTGCCACCTTGGACCATAGCTCAGGTCTAATATGCAGAAAGTCTCAGGGGTTCCATCTTTGGTATATCCAGTTACAAGGACCAAGCAGAGACTTTTGTCTGAGACTGGAGAGCTCCTGGCCACCAGGACAACATTAGGGCCAGTGGTCCCACACAATATTTGAAGGTAGCTTCAGATGTTCAGCATTCCTTTAGCATACATGTCCTTTAGCATGTGTCCAAGAGCATACAATATATGAATTCATAAAGCAGGGTTTTTAATTCTATAGTTTTCTTAAGAGGAAAAACAGCTTGAACAGCCCCCCTTTTATTGTAACAAATGTCCAAAATTAGTTGTCAGGTGGCAACTGACATGAATTATTAGCCCAGTGGTATTCAAACTGGGACATTGCGATGCCCCAGCCTGAGGGTCCTGGTCCCTTTCCCCTTAAGGGGCGGGGGCAGCCAGGAGGCAGGGAGGAGGCAGCGGCGTGAGTGGAAAATGCACCAAGCCCCTGCAGCCCCCCCTCCCACCCCCGCAAAGACTTACTGCGGGATTCAAACTCCCTGCGAGTTTGAAAACTGCAGTATTAGCCCGAAATTTCCATTCTTTTGCTTGTTTTGGGTTCAATGTGAGACACTGTTACCGTTGAATAGCAGAATCCAAGTCTATTGTTTCCCTCCCTCTCTACCAATGCAGGAGTGCCAAAATGGCTACAGCTTCCTACTGCTGGGGGGGGGCAGTGGTGGAGGTCTCCTCTGGGTGTGCAATGATTGCTGTCACCACCAGCTGAAGAGAAGCGCCACCATCGCCCAGCCCAAGTATGATAGGGCCATTAGCTGCACCTTAACTACATGGGAAAGAGGGTGGCTGTCTGTATCAGCATTTCCCTCTGCAGACTGGCACAGGAATGGCCTTTTGTTCTCTGTGTAGTATCCCATAGGGTTCATCATATAGCCCACAAACCCCTCCAACAACAGTGACCTTGCTATTAAGACCCTGTTGTATCAGTTGAGCTTTAATTTTCAAGTTATTTTTGTGCAGACCACCCAGAGTGCCTTGGCAGATGGGCAATGCATTATCTTATGAAAATAAATATATAAATGAATTGGAAGAAGAAAAAAGAAACCCACATAAAGCTAGTTTTATGGGAGGAAAAGAAAAAGCAACACAAAGGCTCACTCTGATTTCAGTGCAGTCTGATATGAAATCAGAATCAAATTCACTTTAAACCTATTTCAATTAACCTTGTTAAAGGAAAAGAAGTGCCCAAAAAATCTGAAAAAAAGAAAGAGTAAGATTGAAACAATATTGCACTTGTCAACAGACTCATACATCCAGATGCTTCAGATTTTTGGCACAATGGTTTGCCACAATGTTAAACTTGACCCTCTTTAAAAAAAAATCTCAACATTTTGCATGGAAATGCAATAACAGACATGATTGTTTTGATGTATGGCTGTGTGACATATTATAAATATTACATCATACAACCACAGAGAATGTCACTCAACAAGACTTTTTTTCCCAGACAGCACTAAATGAACCATGGATTCTTGCCTCTGAATAGCTCCTTTAAGGAACTACTTTTGCTTAAATGATTAATAGGAGGCATACTGTCAGAAAAATGTACTTAAAGTGAAAAACAGTAAACTGCAGAGATATCATTCATTTTTAAGCAATTTTGTGGTGAAAATGTCTCATAAATTTACATGGCGACACCACTATTAGGCTCTTTGTAAGCTGGACAGCCAATGTGCTTTCCAATTTGGGGTTAAGACATTGGAAAAATATTTTATTCAATCTAGGCCACTTAACAAAAGCCAAGACGACAAGTTTATGCACAATTCAGAAGTTGGCTTGCTGGAAATAATTTTTTAAAAAATCTCTAGGCTAAAGATAGCTTTAAATCTATTTTCAAAAAGGTCTGAAATGTTGAACATGGAATAGCCACTACAGAGCAAGTTCTGAGCTGCCAGTTTGCTGAGTACAAGTTCAACCAACTGCAATATTAGCAGAAAAGACCTATCGCTACCAATTCATGTATCTTCTAGAATGTCTCTTGCAAGTCTTTAATACATTTTCTGTTGAATTCATTATAGTGCCACTCAGCCTGTATCTACAAAGGGCTTTCTTTTACATCACCTCGGAATGCATGCATGATATACCAGTAGTAACATTTAGTCCCACAAACGTATGTATGTACATTTTGGAATAACCTTTTAAACCTCAACTTAGGAGCAGAGTTATTAATTATGCTTGCATGAAAAGTGTCATGTAGTTTGCCCTGAAATTTAGCATCTTATCTAAAAAAGCTGGTTTACACTTACATGAATGCCACTGGCAGGACAAAGTTCCAAACAACACAGTCCTGGAACGAGCTAGTCCTGGAATCACTAGCATGTATGGACTGCTGAAACAGAGACGCCTGCGTTGGCTCGGTCATGTTGTGAGAATGGATGATGGCTGGATCCCAAAGGATCTCCTCTATGGAGAACTCGTGCGAGGAAAGCGCCCTACAGGTAGACCACAGCTGTGATACAAGGACATCTGCAAGAGGGATCTGAAGGCCTTAGGAGTGGACCTCCACAGGTGGGAAACCCTGGCCTCTGAGCGGCCCGCTTGGAGGCAGGCTGTGCAGCATGGCCTTTCCCAGTTTGAAGAGACACTTGGCCAACAGTCTGAGGCAAAGAGGCAAAGAAGGAAGGCCCATAGCCAGGGAGACAGACCAGGGACAGACTACACTTGCTCCCAATGTGGAAGGGATTGTCACTCCCGAATCGGCCTTTTCAGCCACACTAGACGCTGTTCCAGAACCACCATTCAGAGCGCGATACCATAGTCTTTCGAGACTGAAGGTTGCCAACAACTCTGTGACTGCATCATCAGGTATCTCTCCTTGTCTCTATCATCACCTGAGCCCAGAATGGCACTGCATGTGAACTGTATGGCTGCCATGGAAAATGCAACTGCATGTTGAACTCTGTACTGTCTAGAACAGGGATTCTTAATCAAGTGCATCCAGACCCCCTTAGGGCAGCAGTTCCCAAATTGTCTGGGACTATTGGAACTGCTGTAAGTTCCTGTAGGGGAGGGGCAAAGGCAGCAGTGGAATTGCTGTGTTTGCACTGCAGTCATGGGTAAAAGGGATTTTTCCTTCCTTACCTGAGGCAGCAACAGCCTCCTGGGGAGTCCGGGGAGCCTGCAGACACCTCTGGCAGGGTTCCCCACACCTCCAAATACATCAAAATGGTGTAAAAAACAAACAAAAAAAAAACCAGGCATGTCCTGTCTTCATTGTGAAACTGGAAGTCCCCCCCCTTTTTTTCCCTTTTTTAAGGTATTTGGAGGTGTGGGGAGCCTGCCAGAGGGGTCTAAAGGCTCACCAGACTCTCCAGGAGGCTGCTATCTTAGGTAAGGATGGAAAAATTCCTTTTACCTCTTGCAGCAGCATGATCACAATGATTCCACTGCTGCCTTAACCCCCCCCCTCCTCCCCCATACATAGGGCTTCCCTAGTTTGGGAACCTCTGCTTTAGGGTTACATGTACAAAATGGCGGCATGGGACTCGATCTCAGCATAATTAAAATAAAAGTTGTTAGATTAGATTATTATCTAATCTAAGCATGTTGTATTGAGAGGACCGGACAGGATTGGGATTCTGTTGGTGTACCGCCCGCCCTGCTGCCCAACAGTCTCCCTGCCTGAGCTGACTGGGGTGATCTCGGGGGTGGCATTGAAGGCCCCCCGCCTGTTAGTGCTGGGGGACTTCAATGTTCATGCCGAGGCCCCTGCGGCAGGTGCAGCTCAGGATTTCATGGCCGCCATGACAACCATGGGCCTGTCCCAGAAGATCTTGGCCCCGACACATACTGCAGGACATGTGTTGGACCTGGTGTTTACAGCTGGGCACGGGGGCAGTGATCTGGATGTAGAGGAGATCAAGATCACTCCGTTGTCATGGACAGTTCACTTCCTGGTAAGGTTTAGGCTGGTTGCGACTTCCTACCTTCGCAGAGGCGGGGGACCGTTTTCTATGGTCCGCCCCCGGAGGCTAATGGATCCTGAAGGTTTCCTGAGGGCTCTGGGGGATTTTCCCACTGCCGAGACTGGCACCTCATCTGAGGCCCTGGTTGACCTCTGGAATGGGGAAATGTCCAGGGCAGTGGATGAGATTGCTCCGGAGCGACCTCTGCCACGTCGCAGACTTGGAGCGGCTCCTTGGTTCACTGAGGAGCTGCGAATGATGAAGCGGCAGGGCAGGTGTCTAGAGCGACGGTGGCAGAAAACTCGTGATGAATCCGATCGGACACGGTGTAGAGCTCATTACAGAGCCTACTCCGTGGCGGTGGTAGCAGCGAAGAAATCATTCTTCTCTGCTACCATTGCGTCTGCTGACAGCCGTCCGGCAGAGCTGTTCCATGTGGTGCGGGGCCTCCTCCATCAGGCCCCGCCAGTGGACCAGGAGGAATACACGGTCAGCCGCTGTGACGTGTTTGCGCAACATTTTGCAGATAAAATCAATCGCATTCGTTACGACTTGGATGCCACATTGACAATGTCTGATGATGTCCCCCTGGCAACTGCTTGTCCAGTGTTGTGGGATTCTTTTCAGCTTGTGCAGCCTGAGGATGTGGACAGACTCCTTTGGAGTGTGAGGCCGTCTGCCTGCCTGTTTGACCCTTGCCCAGCTTGGCTGATAAGAGCTGCCTGGGGTGGACTGGCTGAGTGGACAGTGAGGGTGGTCAACTCTTCTTTGGGGGAGGGGACATTGCCGCTTGCTTTGAAGCGGACGGTGGTTTGCCCCCTCCTGAAGAAGCCCTCCCTGGATTCCACTGTGTTGAACAACTATCGGCCAGTCTCCAACATCCCGTTTCTGGGCAAGGTAATTGAGCGGGTGGTGGCGGCCCAACTCCAGAGGGTCTTGGATGAAGCGGATTATCTGGATCCTTTTCAATCTGGTTTCAGGCCGGGCTTTGGGACAGAAACTGCCTTGGTTGCCTTGGTGGATGACCTACGCCGGGGACTGGACAGGGGGAGTGCGTCCCTGTTGGTCCTGCTGGACCTCTTGGCGGCTTTCGATACCATCGACCATGGTATCCTTCTGGGCCGATTGGCCGAGTTGGGAGTTGGAGGCACTGTTTTGCGGTGGTTCCGCTCCTACTTGGAAGGTCAGTCCCAGATGGTGGTGCTGGGGGATGCCTGTTCGACACCCTGGCCATTGAGGTGCGGGGTGCCGCAGGGCTCAATTCTGTCCCCCATGCTATTTAATATCTACATGAAACCGCTGGGAGAGGTCATCCGGGGGTTTGGAGTGGGGTGTCATCAATATGCTGATGACACCCAGCTTTATCTCTCCTTTCCTCCAGACTCCAGGGTGGCGGTTGAGGGCCTGGAGCGCTGTCTGGAAGCAGTGAGGATCTGGATGGGGGCTAACAAGCTGAAATTAAATCCGGATAAGACAGAGACTCTCCTGGTTCGGAAATCCTCGATGCAGGTGCTGGATTATCAGCTTGCTCTGAATGGGGTTGCACTCCCTCTGAAGGAGCAGGTCCGCAGCTTGGGGGTCCACCTGGCCTCGCAGCTGCTCCTGGATTCCCAGGTGGCGGCTGTGGCTAGGGGGGCCTTTGCTCAGCTTCGGCTGGTGCGCCAGCTGTGTCCGTACTTGGATCGTGCAGACCTGGCCACGGTGATCCATGCTACGGTGACATCGAGGTTAGATTATTGTAACGCGCTTTATGTGGGGCTGCCCCTGAAGACAGTTTGGAAACTGCAATTAGTGCAGAATGCGGCGGCCCGTGTGGTCACTGGAGCTAGGCGGTTTGACTCTGTCAGCCCGCTTCTCCGGGGGCTACATTGGCTGCCCATTCATTTCCGGGCCCAATTCAAGGTGCTGGTTTTGACCTTTAAAGCCCTATACTGCTCTGGGCCAGGTTATCTTAGAGATCACCTACTCCCATACAATCCGGCTCGTCCTCTCAGGTCATCAGAGAAGGCTTTTTTACAAGTGCCGCCGCCTAAGGAGGTACGTGGGGCGGCGGCAAGAAATAGGGCCTTCTCAGTAATGGCACCAACGTTGTGGAACTCCCTTCCCCTTGACTTGAGAATGGCTCCCTCCCTCGAGACCTTTCGGCGAGGCCTGAAGACCTTGTTGTTTAACCAAGCCTTCTGATGTTATGGCCTTTTTAACATCTTTTATATATCTTTTAGTTGCTTTTTTACAGGCCCAATTCCTCTAAAAACTGCTGTTTTATGCTCTTTTATTCTGACTCTTCTGACTACTGTTTTTATGGGTTCTGCTAATGTGTTTTTTAATATGTTTTTATCTGTTTGTGAAATTATGTTTTAATCTGTTTTATATGTTGTTAGCCGCCCTGGGTCCCTTTTTGGGAGAAGGGCGGGGTAAAAATAAAGTTATTATTATTATTATTATTATTATTATTATTATTATTATTATTATTATTATTATTAACTGTCACGATTGCCAATAAGGATTAAAGCATTCTGTTCTTAGCTGTCCATATGTGAAGCAGAACCAAGCTGTTGACATTTTTTTTTTAAATCATACTAGTACCTTATAGGACTGGTGGTCGTGTTTTCCACAGTCTGACGAAGGGGATATGGGGACATATTGGGCAATCCATTGGGGTTCTTTAATTGTCAAAGGGTTTAAAAACCCCTAGACTAGGACTTGTGCTTACAGATTGCATGTGTCCTCACTAATGGCAGTCAATAATATGTGGCAAAATAGAAAAACACATAATACTATGACACAATTAAAGTGTTCTATATGTTACAACTAGGAAAGTAAATGTATGATTCCTGATACGTGGTGGCCCACATCTGTAGAAAAGTACAGAGTTGATGTTGGGCTTGTAACACAGTGGGAACTGTGTGGAGACAGCGGTTGTATGAACTGGTGCTTCCTACAGGGTCTTTATGAGCAGTTGTTGCAATTTTCACAATTGTAGCAGTTCAAAAAAAGGCTGGAGCTCTCTGCAAATGTCCTATATGGAAGCATTGCTCCATACAACTTTGTCAGTTTCAACAAGGCCTGAGCAAAACTTCCAAGTGAACAACGTCTTGTGGCTTAGACCTGTCTAATTCTGCCTTTCTTAATAGCTATGAGGGCTGATGGATCTCAGAGGTTTAGTTCTCAGGCTCCCAAGTGGAAGGACTAAAATCTCAGAGTGAGGTGCCAGAGTCAAGGAGCAAAGTTTTTTTTTCTGCTTGAGAGATTTTGCCCTTTGCACTCCTGTGTTCACTGGACTTCACTCCTGTAGCACAGCCAGAGTCTTCTCCTGACCTGCCATCCTCTACCAGCATCAGGCACCACAAACTCCTATTCTACTCCTAAGAGGTTCCACCCCTTATCATCCAAGTTCTGAGCTTCAGGAGACCTTAACAGCCCCAAACTGGCTCCCACAATCAACCACCTGAAAAAGTAATCTTACTTTTCCTCGTAACACTTTCAGGGTTATTGTAATGGATATAGAGAGGAAAATAATGTTTTTGTACCTTCCCTCCCTGCCACCAATCTCCTCACAATCTGACTTGCGTCTTGAGTTGTAACCCACATCAGATGGCACTTGCTTTCAGTTGTTTGACATGTACAGCCATTTAAATTTGACCAAATACTTTTAGATTTGAAAGCCAACTGCACTTGCAATTCAGGATACTAACCTGTATCGTTGGTAGTCTCCCTCATCCTTGTCTTTGCAGACTAGTTCATTTGGGCATGCCACATTGCCCAGCAAACTGAGGTACTCCAAAGAGGGCACTACTTCAGCCAAATGATCCAACAGGCTCTCCAGTTCTGTTAGGTGTCCAAGGTTAAGGATTCAATTACATTAGCAAAAGGAAGACTTTTAAATAACCACACTGCAATAAGCAAGAGCTACATTCTCTCTCCCCCCTTCTCCCGCACACACAGAGTGGCATTTAGGAAAATACAATATTAATTGTTCCCAGGGTAAAGGGGATGAGATCCAAGTCAGTTTCTTGGCACTGAATTAAAGAACTTGGCTTTTTTCCCCTCTCATTCTTTTCTCCTCTTCTTTTTCTTTCCTAGATGACTCTCTGCAAAACATTAAAAACTTTTGACAAAATGATGGATGGGAAATGGTTAGCGATCGCTGAAGCCATGAAACTTTTCCAACATGGCAACAACCAGTTACTTTCACAGTACATTCATCACTAAATGCATTGCAGACTATTGGAAAAATGAATTTTTGAAAAGGAAGTCCAATGACAACACCCCACGAGCACTACCAAAAGGAGAAATGCTTTTGGTGGCAATGCAGCATTTAATTAGTACGTGCATCGGCATAAGAGCTTCAGCAAATGTTACCTCAAGAACCCTAGTATTACAGCACTGCAGCATATTTCATACACAAGGTTTCAAAGGGGAAAGAAACTATAAAATTTGCTGTTGAAGTTGTTGTATAGCAACACATGCAATTCCACAGAACTGGAAATGATTTGGTAGCAATCTCAGAAATATCACTTCTCTCACCCAATTTCATTTGGCCTCCCTTGAAAAATGTCAGATATTTTGCTTTGGGGGAGAACACTGAAATTTGCTTTGAGTTTCAGGTTTTTGAAATTTTGGTGCCAATCCTAATTTAATATAGCCACATACACACATCTGCAAAGCATGCTAAAGGGCCAGTTTGGACAATATTGTTATTTATTAAAGTATTAATATACAGGGGGCCTGTATCTGTGCATTCCATATCCATGGTTTCATTTATCTGTGGATGGTATCTGTGGGGCCCCCCAGGGCATGCCCCATCACGTACCCCAGGGCTTCCCTGGCCCTCCTAATGCCTTTTAAAGGCATAAAAATGTCACTTCTGGTTTTCAGCAGAAAACCAGAAGTTGCACTTTTGACCTTAGTAGTAGTAGTAGTAGTAGTAGTATATTTCTTTATCTTTTTTGTCTAGTGGGTCACAATAGATTGTTGTTTTAAAAAGTGGGTCTCGCTGCTAAGAAGTTTGGGAAGCACTGGCCTAGAGGAGAGAACAGTGGCTCTCTTGCCTACTATGTTAATGGTTGATGTGAGATTTGAACCAGGGACATCCCTGGTCACACACTCAGTTTTAATGCTACACTTGCTTAGAAATAAACAAAACACATTTTGATTTGAAAATTCTTGAATGCTTTTCTATTATTATTGTTGTTGTTGTTGTTTTCTATAACATATTTTGATTTGCATATGTGGATAAACTTTTTTCTACACAGTTACTGTAATCACCTAATTCAACTAACAATTGACTGTTCTTTTTTCTCCCTCTACGCCTGGAGTTGTGTGCCACAATTATTATGGTGTTATCTGAAATGCTCAGGTCTTTTATGCTGCTTGTTCCTGACTTTGATTTATGTTTTCCAGTTATCTTTGTTATCTTTTGAAGATGGAATATACCCCAATTCTTCACCTCAATAACTGAAGGGCAGTGGCATCAGCACAGGATAGAAAGAGAACTTTTGCCCTTTAAAACCTTCACTTCCCTATGAGCATTTCCATTTACATCTTACTTGCCACAGCCAAACTAGCAAATGTGGAAAGCTATCAGGTTGAAGGTCCTGGTGGAAGGATGCCATTTCTTTTTTTCTTTTCAAGCTCAGTTTGAAACATAGAGCCCAAGTACAGCTGATGCAGGACACATGGGAAGCATCAGCCAATGTGTGCCTTAAAAAAAACAAAAAAACTTGAAAGCAGTTAGGATAACTCCAAAATTGTGCTCTTCCTGAACTGCGTTTAAACCCTACAGCAGTGATTTTCAACCTTTTCCATTTCAGGGCACACTGACAAGGCACTAAAATGGCCAAGGCACACCATCAGGTTTTTGACAATTAACAAGGCACACCATGCTGTTAGTGGCGGGGGGGGGGGGCGGTAGGCTCACATCTCCCATTGGCCCTACTAATAAATGATCTTCCCCCAAATTCCTGTGGACCACTCGCGGCACACTAGTGTGCCATGGAACAGTGGTTGAAAATGGCTGCCCTACAGGGTAAAAGATTCAGGGCCCACATCTTTGACCCTCAGGGAAAAAAAGCAAAGGGAAATTCTAGAGGAAAAACATCCTGGGGGAAAATGGTTTGTTTAAATTGCACAACTCCTGACAGGAACTGTGCCATTTTTGTCCTCAGTACAGCACCTAGCACACTGCTGTTGCTAAATAAAGAAGCCAGTGTGGCATAGAACACTCAACTTGAACTAGGGAAACCCTTGTTCACTGGGTAGCAGTGGTGACTGGATGACTGGATGACAGTCAAAAATCTCTAAAACCTACTCCTAGCTTGCAGAGTTATTGTGACGTAGTCTGAGTTGGCTACCAGAAAGCTGCATTGAGCAAAAGGGGAAAAAAAACAAGTTGTAAACAAGCAGCAACCACAGGAAAGAATACATGCATCTCTTCAGAATATCTATGGAAATATCAGATATGGCAAAACATGTCTGTTCATTGAGCACACTGCATGTTTGATAACTGGAAGGACTGAATTTCCTGTAATTGATTCATAAAAACTTCTTATGCAGGTTTAAAAGTTATAGCTCTCCCCTCCTGCCAGCCATTTAAATGCACACTGAAAAGTGGATCAGGTTAATGAAGGGGTGATTCTTCTAAATTCAAGTCAATCACAAAGCCAATATCCCTGACCTCTTAAAACTTAACCATGAACCGTTAATCTTTACTTCAAGATTCTAAATCTACACATGAACTTGCAAAGAAATAATACAAGACAGATCAGACCATCACAGAGACGGGGATATTTTTCCAGTTGATGCGTACAACTGTTGTGGCAAGCAACATAATGCTGCAGTGTGGGTGGCCGCAGGCAACATTTATTAAGAGAAAAACAGGATTTATATTTCATTTCCCTTTCTGGAGAACCTAAAAAACCCTCAAATCTACAACAGATCTGCATAACTAACTGCTAACTCTTTATTGTTATATTGTGTGCAGGGGCGTTCTATTAAATTCAATAAAAAATGCAAGCAACAAAAAAGGACCTTAAAAAACAACAACATGAAATTATGGTGATGGTATTGAAGGATCAAAACCAAGACTGTCCAGAAAGATGGAGATGCAATAGCCCTAGTTCTTATATTTTCAAAGGGGTACATCCATAGTTTTGTATTTTTTCCAAACTTGCCTTTAGTATAACCTGTTTTGCACCTAGCACAGTCTAACTTAACTGGTGGCATAATCCCTCTCACCGCCTACCCCTCTCACCGCCAGTGTAACTAGAGTTGTGCTGGCAGAATATGCTTTATGGCAGTCACAAAGCAGCCTCTATTAACATGGGCAGTGGGTCTCCTAGCGTGGGGGCTGGAATGGCCCCCACTTTGTTGCAGAATGTGGGAACCAAAAGAGAGACAAAAGAGCTTAACACATTTCTGCCCGGCCCACACATTTGGTCCCTGTTGCGTATATGCAACATTGGGTAGAAATGACTTAACCAATACAACACACCTACAATACAAAGCAAAGATCTGAGAGAGCTCTTCACATACTAGCCCAATATCCCACCTATGATTAATTCTAGAGAACACAAGTGAGCCATTTTTGGCCTCATCTATAAATCTATACCCCACCCCTCCAAGCCACCTTTATAAAAGGTTATAACAGAAATCCCAATGCGCTAATTACTGTCAAAACACATTGCTGAAATGTTCACTTGTGTACAAAACATGCTATACAGCTGTACAGACGAGTTTTCACTGACATACACAATACATGAGGGTTAGCCATCAAGCTTTTCAATCTTTCTTGAAATGCCCACGTCTTTGGAACACTGCTCATCTGATGGCAATTCTATGCTGCTACTAGCATAAGAAGGATATAGAAACTTTAATCTGTATAGTAAGTAGCTAGGGGTTTTTTGTGATATTTTTTTCTACGATTTCTTGATTAAAGTAGCAGATTGTGGTGTGATGCGTTTTTATCCAAATTCTTATTCAAAATTGTACAAACAGCACAATAAGCATTTCAACTGTGAAGTCAGCGAACCGTTACCAAACATAGACATACATATTTATTGGTTTTCCAAACTTCTCAAAAGTGCAGCACCAAACAGACATGCATAATTTTTTTTTATCACAGTATCAACCTTTTGCATGCCCGAATGGTATAAATGTGCAAAGAAGTGATCAGATCAAGGTGCAGTAACAACGCAGAAAAAATAAAATCAGAGAAAGGCTTCACTGAGTCAAGCCCCAGAAAAGGCATTTACAGAGAGTGGCTTCGGGCAGAGGGAAGATCCAGATCTGAGTGCATTCATCTGATCATAGATCACAGTTTAGAACGCAATCACCTCACCTCCAGATTACAGTACATTGCTGGTACCCTACCTGGGCATCCCCACCCACTCATAATCTCTCCCCTCCCCCCCCCATTGCCGCACCTGTGCACATCCTCTAAGCAGATACTTTTACGCAGCCACTCTACCATCAGAAATGCTTCGGGGGCTCACTGCCTAAGTGAAAACTACTTGTAAATTCATCAGAAGTAAGCAAAAGTAGTGTTATTTTGTGAAATGACCAGTGTTTTGTGTTTTGATCTTAATATTGTTTTATATCATGATTTGAGCAGAAATTCTTATTATTTCATGTTCTGAGTTGGTCACCAAAAAGACACCCCTATAAAAAGCAACAGGTCCATCAATTTTTACTAAGGAATGGGTGGGGGGAATCTCAGCAGCAAAAGGAGTTCCTGGTTCTGTTCTCCATCTCCCCCCTCCAGAAGACCACAGCTTGGGGAAACATCTAAGAATTGGAGAGAGATTTGTCTTATCACCTCCTTGCACCTCAGTGATTTATTCAAGCCATCATCTCACCAATGGCCAATGACTCCTCATTCACACTATGATTAGGGTAGTGTACAGGAGGGGAACTTGGGAGAAGAGCCCTCTAAATATTATGTCACTCCTCAACCAAGCAGCCACAGTGACTCCCGCCAATGGCTTTAAGCCAGTCCCCAAAACATACATCATAGCTGCTATTTAGATGAAAAGCTGTGCAGCCATGGTGGGAAGACTACCCTTCATTTCCCCCTTCATTTACCCTCAGTTCAGTTTAGCTCCAACTCAAATGGAGACTAGAAAAATGAAACTGAAAGGGAAGAGGGTTTAATCTCACCAGAGTACATGGAGGTTAGTTAAAACCACAGTAATAATGTTCAGCAAGAATGTATGCCATGAAGTATACAAGATATTGCCAGGTTTAAGAGGATGCCAGCATGGCTTATCACTCAAAGAAGCTATAAAAGACAATAAGAATTCCTTCAGTAAATGGCAGTTTTGCCCAAATGAAGAGAACAAACAGGAAAGCAAACTCTGGAAAAACAAATGTAAGTTGACAATAAGGGATGTGAAAAACAGATACGAGGAACACATGGTTAAATTTTCAAGACAAGCAAAAAAAACTTATTTCAATATCTCAAAAGCAGGAAACCTGCCAAGGAGATGGTTAGATCATTAGATGACACTGAAATAAAAGGGGAGGCTAAGTCAGAGTTTGCAGAGAAGCTGAATGAGTTATTTTCATTGGTTTTCACCAGAGAAAACATAGGACAGAAGCCCATACTTGAACTGACCCTGCTCAGGGTTAGCGTCTGAACTGAGTCAAACAGAAGTAAAAAGGGATGAAGTTCTAGAGTGTACTAAACATTAACAGTTCACACGGTCAGAAGGCATCCATCCAAGATTACTTAAGGACTCAAATGTGCAATAACTGATCTAACAAAAATATGTAACATTTCCGTTAAATCAGTTTCTATGCCATAGGGCTGGAAGGTAGAGTTCTAGAAGCAACACAGGAAATTACAGGTCGGTCAGTTTTACATCTCCTTCAATAAACTGGTGAAAAGCATAATTGAAGGCACAATCCTAACCAAATTTCCAGCACTGGCATAGTTGTGCCAGTGGGGCATGTACTGCATCCTGCAGTTGGGGGGGGGGCAGTCACAGAGGCCTCCTCAAGGTATTGCAATGTTTGTCCCCTTACCTCGAAGTAGCATTGGCCTTATGTCAGTGCAGGAAAATGGGTTAGGATTGCGCCCTAAGAATAATATTCTTAAGCATATAGGAGAAATGCTGTAGGCAAATCAGCATGATGATTTTATCTCATCATTTCGCACCCCCCGCCAAGTGTGCATGCTTGTGATCTCCCCAGTTCACCCCATGCAAGGGTCATCTCTGACCCTTACAATGTGCTAGAAAGTACAGGATTTCTGCAGCAGATGTTATGGAAAGGGCTCCTGGAGGCAGAAAGCTTGAAAACCACTGGTTTGAAACTAAACAACCACTGGAAAAAAAACACACCAGTGAACATGTACTGGGGCTTCATTTTTTACTATTAAGAAGAGACTTGTTAAGCAGACTCAAAATTGAGGGGGATGGGACAGGAAAGCATAACTAATTCCTTCAAAGACTTGAACTGAGGGAAGAGCAGAAGCAGATGCAATTACCATGGTGATCAGCTGTTAAACAGGAACTGGAAGGGAAGGAGACACCTGGGTGGTTCATGCGTCCTTGATTTCCACAATGCACATGCACCAAATTTCAACAGCTGATTGTTTTTAAGAAAGCACCTCCTTAAGTACCTGGACACTTCCCATGTATTCTGACTGTTGCCTTTTGTCTTGTGACCACAAATTATTGCAAACAACTGATTTTGGAAGCTGTCAAACTTTTCTAATAAGCACCAAAAGCAGGGCATATATATTCAGATGTGTTTTGCAATCCATTATAGTATTTTTTTTAAGAAATTATCCAAACCTTAAGATTCCATTTATTTTTCATTTTGCTCAGTTTCCTACAGAAACAGGCCATGCTTTATATTTCCAAAATTCCCAGAGTAAGAACACTCTGTAAATATATTTTCTTAAACTATTCTTTCAGTGAAGCCAGGAAGTGTCATAGCAATGCTAACCCCCCCCCCCAGCTCAAAATTGCTATCATGAGGTTTAACTATTGACAGATTTGATTTCTTTCTATATCCTTTGGATAATATAAGTTTAGCAGTATTCAAAAGGGCAATTAATATCCTGCCATGTAAAAGCATACCCACTAATACAAGGGCAACCTGGGGGTGTGTGTGACAGAGAGAAACAGAGGCTGAGGATTACTCCTACAGATGGTTTACAACTACTTGGAAAAGAGGAGCCAGTCCCATGAGTGCTTTCTAGCCACCTTATCCACATCTCATCTTGCATGGGAGACTTACCATGCCAAAAACAAGATGTGTGCCTTTTGCTGCTGTTTCTGGTCTATTTACCCTCAAATTGTGTATGTATCCCAGAATCCTTTGTGCCATCACAGAGGGCTATGGGTGCACACCTGTTAAACCTTGCTGCTGCCTACATTGGAAGTTATGCAAGTACTCACAGTCCCATGATACTTCTAACAAGGAAGGGCTCCACCATAGCTGCCCATTGGTGCATAGACTCCAACAGTAAGTAGGCTGCGTAAGTAGTATTGTTAAACCTGTTACTATAACGGCACAGAGCATGACTTGCTGGGTAGCCCTGAATGCTAATCTAGCCTTAGCCATAAACTCACAATTTCTCAGCCTCATTACACCATAAAAGGTATAGTCCACACCTTACATCAGAGGTTCCCAAACTCTCAGGGAGTTTGGTTTCACTCAGGGAGAGTTTGGAACCTTGTAAGTCTTTGTGGAGGAGGGGAGGGGGTGACAACATAATCCCCACAATTGTGCCAGCATAGGGGAAAGAGTTTTTTTTCCCCCTTGCTGTGGGTCGTGGAGAGCCCACAGAGCCCTCTGCAGTGCTCCCAGTGCCTCAGAACACTGAAAAATGTGAACCTGAGCCACTTCCAGGTTGCAATTGTGAAACTGGAAGTGATTCACGATCACAATTTTTTAATTCTATGGCACAGGGAGCACTACAGAGGGGTCTGCAGGCTCCCCGCACCCCCCCCCCCAGGGCCAGCACAACCGACAGTAAGTAAGGAAAAAAAAGTTTTCCCCACAGCAGTGTGATTGTGATGATCACATCACTGCCACTGCCGTCACCCCATGCCTTAAAGGGGCAAAGATAGGGCTTCTTGGGCTGGGGTGTTGCAACACCACAATTTTGGAAACTCTGCTTTTCACGGCTGCCATAAAGATTACTAATATGTAGAATAGTTGAGCCCGCAATAGCAGTGGTTCCCAAACTTTTTAGCTACAGGACCCACTTCTCAAAACAACATTCTGTTGAGACCCACTTAGCTTTATCAGACTAGAAAAATTAGTTTCCCTTTACCAGCCTCTCAAACCTTTGTTTTTATCCTTTTTAATAAGGGGAACACATACCGCCTGGAGCATTTGTTGAGCTCCATATCCATCAGACGGAGACCATTCTGGTGGCCTTGTGTTCCCCATTGCCTGGCCTTAATGAGCTGAGGTATGGCTGCCTACTCACAAGTAAACATGCATGTATGGTTCAATTTCACTTTCCAGAAGGCTCAATACATTTTGCTTGTCAGCTTGAAGGGGGAGGCTTCCTTAAGAGTTTGTTGGGAACTGCATTCATCGAATTGGGAGCATTCTGGTGGTGTCGCTTTCCCCTTGGCCTGCTCTTCAAAGCAGACTGAAGCACATTTGCCTAGCTGCCAGTAAACACATGTGTGCTGTTCTGTTTCACTTTCCATAGACCTCAATAGATTTTCCTTGTCAGTTATCAGCTTTTCCGTTTTGTGACCCACTGGTGGGTCCCAACCCACAGTTTGGGAACCACTGCTCTATACCTATGATAGCATTAAAGTTATTTACAGGAGCTTAATTGTCATGTGGACTTTTGATTTGTTCAAGGACATTACAAGGCTTCGGAACTTGTCTATCAGGCCTATACTGCAAAAACAAAACAAAACCGAAAGTTGTCGGGCCCCCTACAATACCCAGCCTCTTTGAGTATGGTTTTGTCAGCAGTCTTAAATTTGGAAGAACAAGCAACAACAGCATCCTTGCCCCACTTCCTTGGGAGCAGTGTTTTGTATTCCAGACTTGGATAAAACATTAGCAAAAAGGTTTATTTTTGAGAACAATGAAAACAAAGCCGGTTTTGGTTGAGGCAGTCTCAAAATGCCATACGGCAGCGATTCTCACACTTTAAGCACCGGGACCCACTTTTTAGAATGAGAATCTGTCGGGACCCACCGGAAGTGATCTCATGACCATAAGTGACATCATCAAGCAGGGAAATTTTTAACAATCCTAGGCTGTAATCCTACCCACACTTACCCAGGAGTAAAAATCATAAACATAGTAGCCTATTCAGAGTACAGATCTGTCACATTTCACCAAATGCAGTCACATACCACGGTAGCATCAATTCTAATGTATTAAAAATAAAATATTGAAATGAATGGGGACCCACCTGAAATTGGCTCGCAACCCACCTAGTGGGTCTTGACCCACAGTTTGAAAAACACTGCTATATGGCCTGCATGGCTACTCCATGCCTCTCATGCACTGCAAGCATTTCCAACACAGGGGAGCAGAATTCATGTGCTGTGTAACAAGGGAAGAGCCACCATGCTCAAGGAGACTGAACATTTTCAAGGAGACCAGCACCAGAAGCCAGAAATGCACCTTTCCATTTAGGCCTTCTCGTCCGGTCACAAAACAGCAAGGGCCTCCATTTAGCTGGGACATGCCTCAAGGGCACATTTAGCCTCATGGTTAGCCCAGCCTGCTCCTGTCGAGAGACTGCAGTTGCCAAATTTAACAAGACGCCTTTTCTTTATGAGGTGTTCTGCCTAGAAAGCCAACGGCACATCTTGTTTCACTGCACACTCTATTCCACTAGAGGTCAGCCTGCAACAGAACCCAGGCACGCTGGGTTCTGTAACCAAGCACAACTGACTCTTATTTCCACCTCCCAATCCATTAACAAAGATTCCTTCACAGCCATAAACTTAGGTCTCGCACGAAAAAAAATCACAAAAACAAAACAGAGCAACAGGAAGATATAACGAGGCATTTCATTTATAAATGACCTGCAATAAATTACTGTGAAGTATTCTGGGTGACAAGAGAAAGAGAGAGAATGCTTTGTCTGCATATGACCTATATTTCACGTACTTTAATTTGGCTGACATGCAAGGATTATTTGACACTTGGCAGAGACGTGAGTGTGTGTCTATGTGCGTTTGTGTGTTCCCCGCCCCCCTCCACACACACTTTGGAAGGATATTTGGTTCTTGTTTAGCATCAGGGTATGAAGGTGTGGTAACCTGGGCAACCGGAGGTCATTCCCAAAGAGATTGTTGTCCAAGATCAGCTCTTCCAAGCCGCTAAACATCTCCAGTCCTTCCAGTGACCTGCAACGACAAAGGCAACAGGAAAAATGATACTCCAGTAAATCAGGGAGGCCATTATGAACTGAAATAAATATTTTAACCTTCCCTTTCAAGGAGCGGGAAGAGTTTTGGTTTAGCCCTGTCAGGAGACTGAATGACAAGAATTAGTGGCAAGGGGAGTGCCGGCAGAGCAACACATCCTTCACAGGCTGGCAGAATGAAGGATGGGGGTCACTTAGTGAGTAGCCAGGATCCAAAACAAAAGGCTTCAGATATGAGGCCTGCAGGATGAATTTGTCAATGTCTTGTGCCTTCAGGCACCCAGCCTCGCCTGACCCTAACCTCCATTCCCAAGATAAATAACTCTGTCACAGTTCACCTTCATTCCCTGGACACAAATTTAAGTTGTCATCCATCATTTCTGCCATGAAATATCATACCCCACTAACAATAATAAATACAACTTCAAGAATTGTTTCTCAGCAGCGACCCTATATATAAAATGGTAGGAAAACGATATGAAGGGAAGTTTTTCCTTCGTACTCTTGTGATTTTTATTTTATTAACCACTTAATTTGCTGTGGCTTGAGCTTTCTCTGTTCTTTTTTATTTTTTTTTTAAAAAGCACAAAAGAGAAAAAGCTAGAAAGCCATACAGGAATTCTCCAGATCCAGAAACAACACCATTTTATTTTTTTAATAAATGACTACTGTATTCCTGCCCCATCTATGTCCAAAAACCCTTCAGATTGTAAAGTAACAAGCAAAAATTTTTCATTATGGAAACAGAGGGTTGTAAAAACACAGACATTTCTAAAACTTGGGCAGTCAAATAGGAAAGATAATAGGGAAGAATTAAAAAGCAGCCTTTGGCATTTTGCTAGGGCTTCTGTTTTAATGTTAACTCTTAATCTCATAGCTTTGCAGCATTATGGGGAGGGGGGGCCCTCCATATTAACCAAAAAAGATTGGCATGGTATACAGAGCACACCCATACATTCCCAGCTCATTCGCCTAACAGACACCTAGAAGATATGCTGAGGTTGCATGACTTGACAGCTGAGCTAGTATGCCTACCAGTGGGAAGGAACATCACTTTATATCCTTGCTGTTTTATAAAATGTGATGAATAAGGGAGATGCAAGTCTACACAATTTATTCATTGTCCAATCACATTTATACTGGAGGGAATTATTCCTTCCATCTTTTAACACCCTTCCTCAAGGTTTATATAAGAAATACTTATTGGGGGTATGGAACAGTCTACTTTGGGTGGAGCAAATAAATATCTATCTCATACAAAATGTAAATTTTTTTGGGGGGGGGGAGGAATGAAACTTACATCAACTGTGTCTTCTGAAAAACTTACAGCCCCATTGCAAGAACATTGGAGATGAAACTCCTCTGTGGGAAATCAAACCCCTGACCTTCAAGCTAAGGTTTAAGGACGCTGCTGAGTGAGCTATAAATAACCAGTGGAACTCTTTGCTTCTCGGTGGTGACTTAATGCTGACAGTTTCAAATCAGAGCTGTGTGTTTATTAGATTGGATGACAAATTAAAAGCTTAATTTTAAAAGCCCCATTTTTCTGATGGAGAAGTTAAGGTACATATATCAAGTACGTATGAATTTGCTTCAAGGAATCAATTAGTCAGCAATGCAACATGCTACCTTCTTTATATAATAAATTTACTAGAGCTTCATCAGAAATGCCCATATTAACAATTCTTACAACAATTATTAGGTATGAACCAGTATGATTACCCACACATGGCAGATGATGGACTGAGGCCGAGAGGCTGCAGTTTGCCTAATAGAACAGTATCTAGAGAGTTGAGGTTGAAGTGAAACTTGAAGTCAGGATTTCTCCGTTCACGTTGTTGATGCTACAATCCTATAAACACTTACCTGGGAGCACGTCCCACTGAATACAGTGAGACTTATTTCTAAGTAAACATGTAGTACACCATGAGTAAACATGTAGTACACCTTTGAGACTGAAGGCTGACAGCCAGCCAATGGAATTATGCTGAATTCCACCAAAATCATACCAACTTGCATCATTTAGTAATAATGAAGAACTGGATTGCAGGGTTTTCAGACTCAGGAAATCTTATCACAGAACTATCGTTGCCATGGTTAAGAGGGAGTAGGTTCAGCTACACACTCAAAATTATTCTGACCTCACACCCTTCTGTAAACCATCCAGGGGAAGGAGCTGCAAACTTATCATGCGATTATGACTGTTAGTTTTGGTTAATGATAAAGTCTAAATGGGCATTATCAGCTAAATGCTCTCTTTGCATAAACAGTTAGAAGTGGATTGTGTCCAATCCTCAGTTTATTGCCATGTTTAAAAAAATAAAATAAAACCATCAGCCTTTCCACTTGCCAAAGGGAGTTCAGAAAAGGCCGCCACCCTGTCAGCACCACAGAGCCTTATGGGACACTAATAGGCCCTTGTGAGTATGCATTGCTTGGGCTCTGGTCTGTGTCAGCCTGGAAATACACATTGTTCGTGAGTTATGTTATGCAAATATAATACCCTTATCATTAGAATCTGCAAATGGTTGGCAACTGGCAAGAAGAATAAAGCACACATCCAGAACTGCTGGAGGGGAGCCATAAAACAAAATGACATGCCATGAAGTGGGACAAAGGCCTTGGAATACGAGAGCGAGTTGCCTATTGAGGTATCCCTTTTCTTTCGAAAGTAGAGGCTAGGACACAATAGTTGCCTAAAGCTTTCGGCAGGAGCAGAGAAAATTGTGTGTAAACCATGCCTTTACACCTGGCCAGGGTTTGCTCATTTTTACCACACAATGGTATTAGCTATTCTCACTTAGAGAAAAAAAAAGGAGAGAGCAAGCAAGAAAGGATCCATGCTTCACAGGGACAGTACCAGAATGCTTTTATTAATCAGGAGTGGCAAAAAAAGGAGTAGTTAGGAGACTGTTTCTGAGTTCAACCACAATGCTTCTTCATGCTGAATGGGGGCGCATGCGCACACACACGCACACACACACACACACAGGTGGCTAGCCAATGACACATCTTAGTATTGATGATGAAAAGTCCCAATTTCAGTTTGAAACAGTTAAAAAAATGAAACAGACATGGTGACTAGGCTAGACATTGCTGGGTGCAAAAGAGCTCAGGCTGCAGAAGGACCACTGGCCACCCTCCTCTTGGAAATACAGAAGCCAGCAGTTATTTAGATGTGAAGCACAAGGGCTTGTTTGTTCATTCTCGTTTTTCGTTTCATCTGCAGGGGCAGTATGCATATGGGGCACAGTCCACCCAGCAAAGCTGGTGCTGCTTAGCATTCATTAGGCGAATACTTACTTGTTGCACTGAACCCTTCGTGACTTAACTGCCTCAACTTCCAGAGCAAAGGGCAGAGATGGAGGAGGTGCAAGTGAGATGTTGTGCAGCATCCTCCCCCTCACCTAGGTTTATTTGATCCCAATCACCTCATTGTGATGAAGAATAAGAAACTGTTCAAGCAAAAACTTATAAGTAGAGGTGTTTGAAAATTGTGTTATTTATTGTACTCAGAATAGAAAGCTGGCAACCTTCAGTCTCGAAAGACTATGGTATCGTGCTCTGAATGGTGGTTCTGGAACAGCATCTAGTGTGGCTGAAAAGGCCAATTCGGGAGTGCCAATCCCTTCCACACTGGGAGCAAGTGCAGTCTGTCCCTGGTCTGTCTCCCTGGCTATGGGCCTTCCTTCTTTGCCTCTTCGCCTCAGTCTGTTGGCCAAGTGTCTCTTCAAACTGGGAAAGGCCATGCTGCACAGCCTGCCTCCAAGCGGGCCGCTCAGAGGCCAGGGTTTCCCACGAGGTCCATTCCTAAGGCCTTCAGATCCCTCTTGCAGATGTCCTTGTATTGCAGCTGTGGTCTACCTGTAGGGCGCTTTCCTTGCACGAGTTCTCCATAGAGGAGATCCTTTGGGATCTGGCCATCATCCATTCTCATGACATGACCGAGCCAACGCAGACGTCTCTGTTTCAGCAGTGCATACATGCTAGGGATTCCAGCTTGTTCCAGGACTGAATACTCAGAATAAGTTACTCAGAATAAGTCCACTGATATTTAGTAAGACTTGGGATGTAATCCTATCTTATTCACCAGAAACAAACACCTCTACTTGTTGAGTCTCCACAGCGATCATAAAATGGGTTTGCATGTCATGTGCCCCAAGAATTTTACAAGGGCTCTTTTGGTTATGCTGTCTACTATCTTGGCCCCAGTTCTGATTTCCAAAATATTGGGGCAGAGCAGGAGACATGAATGAGTTATCGCCTATTTGTCTCTGGGGGGACTAAGATCTTCGGACTCCATTTTCCAGAGCAGAGAAAGTCATCATGAGTGTCCCATGGCAATCCATACCATTTTCATGTGCCTCGGTTTCCCAGCTACTGAACAGAGATTATGTCTACCTATTGTACAATCTTATGCTCAGGAGACTGTAAAGCTACAACTGTGTATACAGAAAACTTTAAGAGCTTGAGCTGAGAAGTGCTACTCAAGTCCCAGAGATTAGCATCATCATTTTACTAGCTACTAGGAACAGGCTTTCATTTCTGCACTTGGAATATTTCTTTTATTAACATGCTGCAAAAACTCAACAAGCAGCAAAGAGAGCCTGCAAGCTCTCTCGTTTGTTTCAAAGAACCTTCTATCTGTCTTAGCGAATTAAAAACAACAAGGCACAGGCTCAATACCATGAACACCACCAAGGGCTTAAGGGGTAGTGGCAGGTAGCCGTCCTCCCTAGTTGGTTTAGAAGGCTAATAAGCATCACTCAAGTATATTGCAGGTTGATCTGTCCCTGCTTTAATGACATGAAAGCTGCCCATTATCTCACCCACAGGTACCATCTCGGTTACCTCATTGTGGGCCTCGCACTCCCACTCCCAGAGGAGAGCAAATGTTGCCAAGGGATTTCCAATGCAATTTCCAAAGTCACATCAAAATGACAAAACATCACACTGCATTCAGCTCTGCCTGATTCCAACAGAAAGAACTTTAAGTTTCCACTGTAATTAACCCTATCCTCGTTAAGATAATTATGATCAAGCTCCCTGTCACAGCTAATATCACAGCATCATTGCCTATGGCTCACGCTTTGCCCTCATTAGCTTACAAAAACAGTGTGCTGAGCAGGCAAACTGACTCCCTCCTGCCCAGAGACTTCGAAGCACCGCAGCCACAACAGAAAAATAAGCCTTTGGAACACAACGTTCTCTAAAAATATTTCCACTATTTAAGCTGTTCAACACATAGTGATGTTTTTTCCCCCAGCTTATCTATATCATTTGTTCATGATTTGGGGTGAGACTTTCTTTCTTTAATCTCAAAGGAACAGTGTTGATGGTTATTTCTTGTCTGCGTATGCAGGGTAGCTGCCGACTTCACGCTATTCTGTATGCCAGCCCATTTGGCCTGGTACAAAATTTGGAAATAGAGTTGGTTCCAATGCAGTTACACAGCAGCTCTTGCATACTGGCAGTTTTGGCCTGTACATTTCAAAGAAAGAAAACAGCAGCATTGTTTTAACAAAGAATGAATACAAACCAAGCGACTGATAGAGCTTCTCTCATCATGCAGCTTCAATCAACACAGAAGTGTATATTAAACAGAACATGTCAATGCCCCTCCTTAATATAGTAAGACATTTTACTCATTCCAAATGACCTCCAACCCCCTCCCATTCCCTTTCACTGCTAACCACATGTAAATTAGTGAATTGGGACATTGATTTGTTCTCTATTGACAACAAATAGCTATTAGCAGAAATTAGACAGTGTCATTACAAGGGGAAGGATGTCTACGTACCTAATTTTTAGAGCTTGTTGCAAATTCATTTGGTGAGGTAAGAAGGGAAAAGGCTAATTTCCTCGCGACTACACTGTCCTTTTGATGTACACAAACACACACACACACACACACACTCCCTCTTATTCACCTGCTTTGTATGCAGACACAAGTAAACATATGTGGCCTTGCCATGTACAGTTTGACCCTTAGCCAGTGTGGTGTAATGGCTACCAGAGTGAATGGCAACTCTGGTGTTTCTCAGTTCAAATCTCATCTCTGTCTTTAATTTTCACTAGCTGACCTTAGGCAAGCTACTCCCTCTCATCCCCACCTGCAACAGAGGGATAACATCACTTAGCTCACCTTGCGTGGTTGTTGGAAGGACAACAACAAGATAACAGATGAAGAGCTTTGCATACTCAGAAAGGGCTATATAAATATTTTATTGTTGTTCAGACCCTTTGTTAAACTTTATCTAAGTATCTCTAAAATGCTGCAAACAATCCTTGCAAGCTGTTAAATTTGAGCTATGTAGCTGCCTCAGTTTTGCAAGTTCTTTTAAAATGAACTCATAATTATATAGTTGTATAGTTGGCAACCTTCAGTCTCGAAAGACTATGGTATCGCGCTCTGAAAGGTGGTTCTGGAACAGCGTCTAGTGTGGCTGAAAAGGCCGATTTGGGAGTGACAATCCCTTCCACACTGGGAGCAAGTGCAGTCTGTCCCTGGCCTGTCTCCCTGGCTATGGGCCTTCCTTCTTTGCCTCTTTGCCTCAGACTGTTGGCCAAGTGTCTCTTCAAACTGGGAAAGGCCATGTTGCACAGCCTGCCTCCAAGCGGGCCGCTCAGAGGCCAGGGTTTCCCACTTGTTGAGGTCCACTCCTAAGGCCTTCAGATCCCTCTTGCAGATGTCCTTGTATTGCAGCTGTGGTCTACCTGTAGGGCGCTTTCCTTGCACGAGTTCTCCATAGAGGAGATCCTTTGGGATCCGGCCATCATCCATTCTCACGACATGACCGAGCCAACGCAGGCGTCTCTGTTTCAGTAGTGCATACATGCTAGGGATTCCAGCACGTTCCAGGACTGTGTTGTTTGAAACTTTGTCCTGCCAGGTGATGCCGAGAATACGTCGGAGGCAGCGCATGTGGAAAGCATTCAGTTTCCTCTCCTGTTGTGAGTGAAGAGTCCATGACTCGCTGCAGTACAGAAGTGTACTCAGGACGCAAGCTCTGTAGACCTGGATCTTGGTATGTTCCGTCAGCTTCTTGTTGGACCAGACTCTCTTTGTGAGTCTGGAAAACGTGGTAGCTGCTTTACCGATGCGTTTGTTTAGCTCGGTATCGAGAGAAAGAGTGTCAGAGATCGTTGAGCCAAGGTACACAAAGTCATGGACAACCTCCAGTTCATGTGCAGAGATTGTAATGCAGGGAGGTAAGTCCACATCCTGAACCATGACCTGTGTTTTCTTCAGGCTGATTGTCAGTCCAAAATCTTGGCAGGCCTTGCTAAAACGATCCATGAGCTGCTGGAGATCTTTGGCAGAGTGGGTAGTGATAGCTGCATCGTCAGCAAAGAGGAAGTCACGCAGACATTTCAGCTGGACTTTGGACTTTGCTCTCAGTCTGGAGAGGTTGAAGAGCTTTCCATCTGATCTGGTCCGGAGATAGATGTCTTCTGTTGTAGTTCCAAAGGCCTGCTTCAGCAGGACAGCGAAGAAGATCCCAAACAAGGTTGGTGCAAGAACACAGCCCTGCTTCACGCCGCTTCGGATGTCAAAGGGGTCTGATGTGGAGCCATCAAAGACAACAGTGCCCTTCATGTCCTTGTGGAAGGATCTGATGATGCTGAGGAGCCTGGGTGGACATCCAATCTTGGGGAGAATCTTAAAGAGGCCATCCCTGCTGACCAGGTCGAAAGCCTTCGTGAGATCTATAATTAGCTCTTTAATTCTCTATAATTAGCTCTTTAATTAGCTCTTTAATTAACTCATAATTAGCTCTTTAATTATTCCAGTTGCCAACAAGCTAATCAGAAGATGCCTAGAGTAGAATTTCCAAAGAGAGTATAATCATGTTTCAGTCCAGCATTCTGCTATAATGTAAAGCAATATGAAGGATCTTAATACTTTGGCTTTTAGCCTACATTCAGGAGCATACGTAGAAGACATGTGGTGGCCTACTCCAGGCAGGATTGTACACCCCCACACGCCTGATGGGAAATTCAACCATTCCATGCCTGATGGTAAATTCAATTCACATTTACCCTTGGATGTGTACAGGTGGCACCTGTATTGTCATAACTTCTTTACCAGTTCAGACAGGATTGCTAAATATGTGCCCTCTTGGAAAAAAAAGGTTTTGGTTACTGTGGTGAATGCCATGGTAAACTCCAGGGCTCCCCTTCAAGAGTGTCTTGGTTCAGAATGTGGCAGCTATGTTGATAAGGGGGACCAGCTGACAAGAGCATATCACACCTATACCCAGAGAATTACATTCAGGGTTGAAGTGACTCCTCAGATGGGATCTTGGAGGGTACCATGCCCACTGAAATACCCACACCTGTGCCCAGCCAACCTGCCTGAGGTAGCAAGGATTCACAGCTGCTGCTATTCACCACTGTACTCTGGTGAGCCCAGGCCAATGGTGATTCTTTCCTGGTGGTTGTGAGGAAGCAGTACAGCAAAAACTTGTCTTCTTCCTCCCCCTCCCCCTTGTCATTTTACATTTCTTGGATGTCCTGCTTTCAGAAGCAGCATCAGAGACCTGCAACTATGAAATGGAGCCAAGGGAAGAAAGGTCCATTGCTACTGCTGCTCCCCACCCAGTACATTGCCTAGGGCCCAAGTGGGAGGCTAAAGAACTGGCAGTGGAGAGCAAGGCAAGTAGTAGGTGGACATGAGTCCTCCTCCATGTTGTCATCCACAGTTACAATGGTGGTGTGAAAGGAGGGGTCTCCTTCATCTACTGTTCATAGCAGAGCACCAGCAATGGGGCCCAGCTGGGGAAGCTAAACCACAAGTGAACAGGCAAGAATTCTCCTTCACTGCCACTGCTATATCCAAAGGTGGCAGCAAGGAGGACTCTTCTGCCTGCTTCCTGGAGACTAGGGAATGTAACAGGAATGTGCATGTACTGTTAAAAGCACAGTGGGGAGAATGTCATTTGAGTGCCCTCAAAAGATGGAACCATCACTGCTTCCATTGACTCGCAGAGCCTTTTCAAGCTCCTTTCAAGGTGTTTGTTTTTCCAGATACTCCTCCACAGAAGTTTAGATCATTTCACAAAGTCCTGGTCTGAGTTCCTTTACCACCAAAAGCACACAGGCAGGGCTTCATTAGGTGTGGCCTCTACACTGTGGAACCGCTTGCCTAAAGAGGCTCACCTAGATTATTTTGGGGCATTCTTTAGGTAGGTAACGAAACCAGTTCTCTTCAGTGGAGATTTATCATTATTTGGGGGCAGGTTAGAGCACCAGTGCTGATGTTCAGGGGCATAACTAGGGTGGAGCCTGAGGGCCACCTGCTCTGGGCACTATGCCAAGGGAGCATATGACCGCCAAAGGTTCTGCCCTAGTTATGGAGGAGGTGCTGGCAGCTGCATGTCCCCATTCCTTCTCCAGCAGAGGCTCCCCTTGAAGGGGAGAAAGAATGGGAGGCGCTAAGCTGCAGCAGCGAGTACCCCTCCTTTGGGAAGAACTTGCAAGTGATGTCATGATGTCACTGCTCCAGGCACTGGGGCAGTGCTTTACACCTCTGCTGATGTTATCCTGGCTTTCAGCATCATAAATGGCTGAATAAGCCAGCTGCTTGGCTGTGTGCATGCACATGTGTGTGTTTTAACATGTGAATTTTAATGACTGCATCCTACATAGTTTACCAGCGAGAGAACTCATGATGCACTGAGTTGGTATTATTTAATTTTGCTAATTTAATATTACATTATTTAATATTGCTAATCAAAAGTTTGTCCATATTATTCTATTTATATTAAACCTATACCATTCAATCAATAATACCTTTATTAGCATATAAACAGGTAAACAAAATTACAACAGTCTCTAAAGAATAAACATGATGGGGAGGGGGACCTATACCATTGTTTTTTTTGCATTTACAGTCATTGTAGGTGATGCAGGCCAGTACTATGGTATGGTGGTTAGAGTGTCAAACTAGGATTTTTATTATTAACAGTATTTATATACCACTTTTCAACTAAAAGTTCACAAAGCGGTTTACAGAGAAAATCAGAAAAGACCAAGGTTCAAAATCATGGCCAAAACCATAGTCATGAAGCTGGATGACCTCAGGCCAGTCAGCTACAACACAGGGTTGTTGTATTATCCCTCTTACTTGTTTTATTTTTTACATATATACCCGAGTCTGTCATGTGTGTCCTGAGTTCCTTGCAGAAAGGCTAGGATACACATGTAACAAATAAAACAAGTGTAAAAGCAAGGGGTTCCCAGACTTCTGAGAGGCAAGGTATATTATTTTCCTGACTAAAAATTAGAGGCACATGTCACTCTTAGAAATGAAAAGGTATATGTTTAGATTGTGTAAGAGTAAGAATTACAGAGTAATTCTGAGGAGCCATCCTTGTGCATTTACATGAGTCCCTGCTCTGGACATGACTTCCAGTTTGAAATGACACAAGTCCAGAGCAGGGACTCACGTAGAGATGCACAGGGAGCCTCCTCAGAGCGAAGGTAATTCTGTTATGTCTCTGCATTGGGAGTGATTGATTGATCCGATCACACCTGCTGCAAAGATGCAGAAGAATTTCCCAGTAGAGGTCAATTTGACAGAGGAAGGGCTAGAGTAGTGAATCACAAAAGAGATGCCACAAGCATCTGTGGGAAGGGAATGTTGGCCTCACAGGAGCCTTCCATTACTTGATTTCTCCTGGCACAGTGGTTTGTCTCACACAGCACCTCAGTGGGCCTTGGCACATGTGCAACACTTCACTGAAGCCACCCTCCTTGCTAGAGGACTGGAAAGTACCCAATGTAATGCCAATTTTTAAATAGGAATTACTGGGGAGGAGGGGAGAGAGAGCCAGGAAATAACAGTCCTGTTAACCTGACATCTGTCCCAGGTAAATTGGTGGAAAGCATTAAAGCAGAAATCATTAACTGTAACAATAACAACAAGCCTTGCTTAAGAAGAATCACTTCCACACTTCTGGCCTTTTGAGAAAGGGCCAACATGCAAATATGAATATCATTATTAATAAAGGAACAAAGATGTCTGGATCAAAAGCTGGGGTCTAAATAACCCCCTCCTCTTTTAGATTTTCAGATGTTAGCATGTATCCACACCCTCTGGAGATACAATGGATCTACTTGACGCTTTATATTGCACTGGAAAATGACACTTTTGGTGTGAATGATTTAAAAAATAGTATTAGCCTTACCTTTAGCAACTGTATTCTGAATCTTAATTTCAGCATTACAAAGTAAAGAACCCCCCCCCTTTTTTTTTAATAGGACTGGGAGAATAGAAAGAGCTAGACAGTACATAGCACACTTCAACTACCAGTATAGTCAGAAAGAGTAGCAGGCAGGGTGGGGAGAAAGCAATTTTTCTCCCATCTTCTACAACAACCAAGGCTGGGGAGTGACAAGCAAATTGACGCACTGCTCAGAGGGCAAAAGATAAATGTTTGATGAATTGGCCATAGCTGGAGGAGTGATGGGCTTCATATGTGCATAATGGACTAGCTGCCTTTCAATTGAGATTGCCTGCCAAGATAAGAAACTATAATGAATGGACCAAGCGGAGCCTCTACCATAAGAAAAGTATAATCTGACTAGTTTTAATAAACTTAATAAAAAAGATGAAGTGGAGAGAGGCCAGCAGAAAACCAGCCTTTGTGACCAGCTACCAGAGGTGCAAACGAATAATAGACGTACTCACACATGATGGGAAAGGGGAAAAATGTCACGGAGAAGCTGTATTTGAATCACTCTCTCTTTGTTCATAGGTGGTTTCAGAACTTGAAGTCAATGTCATTAAAGAGAAATGTACTGCAATTAAAGCCAATGTTATCCCTTGGTCCACATATGCCTTTTGGAGAACAGGCCTCATTCTGGAGTGATATTGCCACGGTAATACTTCAAAGGAAAAGGTATTCCCATTTACTGTTCTGAGCTTTAAGGCAAAGTGCTTCAAAGTCAGAAGAAGTTCTTTTAACTCAATTCCCAGCATGTTGCATCTTTGGCTTTATATTCACAATACCCCAGTGATGTGGGAGCTGCTGAAGAGACCCTCCTTCCCGTGCCACCAGGGTAACTTGAAAAGCTAGGGACCATGTGGTGGAGAGCACAGGCCATGGCTCTGCCCAAGCATTAATCCAGTTTTCTGAAGACTGTTGCTGCTATTAAAGGGGAGTCCTAGTTTAGAGTCTTTCCACATGATCCTGGGATTCATGAATAACCAGTACCTTAATGATACACTGGGAAGCAGCACAACAACAGCTCCTATGCCTACACCAGGTCCCAAGCCAGGCCTCCCAAATTTATACCGTGAACTTTCAATCATCAAGCTCTGCAAGGCAGCTTAGCAACAATATGAAAGAATACAATTAAAAGCATAATTACTGCATCATTCAAAAAACAGTAGCAATTAAAAAGCACAACAAAGCCACACAGTCATAGATCAGGGGTGCCCAAACCCTGGCCCTGGGGCCACTTGCGGCCCTCGAGGTATCTTAATGCGGTCCTCAGGGAGCCCCCAGCCTCCAATGAGCCTCTGGCCCTCTGGAGATTTGCTGGAGTCCGCACTGACCGGACGCAACTGTTCTCAGTGTGAGGACAGTTTGACCTTTCACAGCTCTCGCGTGAGCTGTGGGATGAGGGCTTCCTCCACTGCTTGCTGTTTCATGTCTGTGATGCAGTAGCAGTAGCAAAGAAAAGGCCAGCCTTGCTTTGTGCAAGGCCTTTTATAGGCCTTGAGCTATTGCAAGACCTTCATTCATTCATATAAGATCATCTTTAATATATTCATTTATGTAAACTTATGTAAATTTATTCAAATTTTAATGTAAATTAATTATTTTTTCCCCCTGGCCCCCGATACAGTGTCAGAGAGATGATGTGGCCCTCCTGCCAAAAACTTTGGGCACCCCTGGGTAAGATCACCTACCAACTCCAGACAGCAGAATCCCAGTCTGCCTCCTAAACATCATGGATCAGAGAAGGGGTGAATTTTACTATATTAACACTTCCACTGAAAATGCTCTGTCCCATTTATCCACCCAGCACACCACAGATGATAGGGGGATAACAGAACAAGGCCCTCAGAATATGATCTGAGTCAGAGGGTAGGTTCACATGAGAGAACAAGGACTTGGAAGATTTCCTATCCCATACTGTTAGAGTTGAAAGTCAAAACCAGTACTTTTTATTGGTCCTGGAAATCTACTGGAGGCCAGTGTACAACTAAGAGTAATGCGCTCTGAGTGCATTAGTAGCATCTATCATGCACATAGTGATAGATGGTACCAGGGCATGAAATGGTAAGCATATCTTGTTGAGGAAAGGTTCAGCTGCCTTACTAACCTGAACATTCAGGAGTAGTGCTGGATCCAGCAGACCTCTCAAACTGTGGTCCAGTGCCTTACAGAGTGAACATAACACAGTTGTATCAAGAACAGGCCATTAACTCCTCCTAGATTCGCCAAACCCCAACCATCAACACCTCCATCTTTGCCTTTCACTTTGTTCACTTAACACCACCTCAGTTTATAACTGAGTCAAAACACTGGTTGACAACTCCAGTTGCCACTCTGAGATTTATGGTAGGATCTACCACAAGTTCTGAAGACGTTTGCCAATATGTTTCAGACCTAAATGAAAGGTGGAGGTGGTTCTTTAAAGTTGCTTACAGCCTAGGCTTTGGAAATCCCAGGCTGCATACAGTGAAACCTTATTGTGGTTACATTGTCATCAAAGGTACAATTTCCCTCAAAGATTAATAGCTCTTCCTTGGTAATGACCATGCACTTTGTTTTCAGAGATCTTTGAGGTGTAGGAGCAAACACTGAGGCAAACAGTTAACCTCTCCGTTTAAACAAATGTTTGATCTCTAATTACCTTAAGAGATTCTGGATGATCTCTCTCATTGCTGCTTGTGCATTTCTTGGATAAACTGTACACTCTTAAAATGGAGTATGCTAAATTAAAATGAAGAACCTTTTTGTTGAGAAAGAGGACTATAAATTCTTAAATAAAATAAATATTTTTTTTTAATTGAACAGTCCAGGAATTATACAATTATAGCTTTGCCCTTGCAAACACGCACAGAATTTGCCGATGTTAATTTCTGTGGCAACAGGACTAGACTCATCTTATATTTACAGAAGAATAAAGAATTGCTTTTTATGGCCTAGCTCCACCTTACATAATTGTCTCACAGTGAGGATATTCACTACATTTGGCTGCACAGAAGGTATTTGGCTTACGAACGTGACTAAGGGCAGCTCTAAAACAGAGGAATGAGCACCTTGTTCTCTTTTTAATTTCTACTGCTACAAACTATTATTAAACTGAGAAATCACATACCATCCTCCTTTAAAAGTATACAAAAATGAACGTTGACCTTGATACACTTTGTGCAGATATGGGCCATGTTGCAGAAGAGATTATATTATACACTTCACAGTAAAGACTTTGGTTGTTTATCTTATATGAGATATTCAGCCCTATCCTGCCACTGACCACAGGCAGCCAGCCTTCCTTGACTTTCTAGTCTGCTCCTGCCAACAGTAAACATCCCCTTTTGCTCCTAGGCCCCAAATGAGGTTTCTCCCAGCCCTCAGCTTTTCTCTACCCTCCTTTTGTATAACTTTATGTGCATTCTTCAAATCCCTCCTCAAAACCCAAAACTGTGGCTTATCCACTTAATCTTCATGCCCAGTTATAACTGCATTTTAAGCACAATAATTGCATTTCCTCACATTTGTCTCTCCCAACTACACTAATTTTAGGTTGCAAGCTCTTTGGGATCTGTCTTTTTTGCATATGAAAAACTCTGTAAGATGCAATGTACGGTTATGGAACTGGGTACATAACAAATAAGCCTTCTCTTAGGTCAGTGGTTCTCAGTGTGTTCAGTTGTGTTCTCACTGCTTTCACCACTTTAATTCCTGGCTCCCACCCTCTTAATTTTCAGACCCGATGCCTTCTACAAGTTTCCAGTCCTCAGCTTCCACCACCCCTTCCTCCAAACCAATGACATAGCTAATGATCATGTAGCTCGGTGCCAAACTCAAAATGATGCCCTTGAAGTGATGTCACAACCGGAAGTGATGTCACTCCTGGGCTTTTAAAAAAGTGAAAATTGGAGGTAAAGCTGCTTCCTCCCCCCAAAAGCTCACCACCTACTTGCTCAGCTGCCTCCCCCCAGCCAGTGGCATAGCTGATGCATCTGTCTGCTACCTGGGGTCAAAGATGATTTTGTAGCCCCCCTCAAATGACAAAATCAAATTTAATTAAGTAAATAAATAAAAAGCGTGCCCTTACTTTTAGAGACACAGTGCTGGGGTGCGGAGGGACAGTTATTCTCCCCTTGCTAAATATAAGAGGAGTACCACTTGAAAAAAGTGCCTTTTTACTCAGTTAAGAGGGGTAACTATACATGGAAATGAGAGCTGACTCATATTAACACCTGATCGATTCCATGTTGTATCATAATAACATTTCATTGACTCTCAGAACAATCAGTCCCATAGGTCAGTATTGAGTTAAGAAAATCCATTTCTTGTTCCATAAAGCAGTTGTATTTTCATTTTCTGGTTAATTGGCCGTAACTTTTGATAGAATACAGATACTCCAACACAGATTGTTTCATTTTATTCTGCATTAAATTACCTTTCCAGTGATATATAACATGATGGTTTTATTTGTACATACCAATTTTTTCACAATTTTGGCCACTAGTGTCAAGTTCAGTTTGTTGCCCCCTAAAGCTTGTTGCCAAGTGCAAGCTACCCCCTGCACCCTGATAGCTACGCCACTGCTCCAAACCACAAACAGGACTACCTGTTCCCAGATTCTATGAGTTATTTCTTTTCCTAATCAAACAGAGCATGTTCAAGAGGAAGTGGTCATCAATATATAGCTAACAGTTCAAATATTTGTCAACACTCCATGGTATCAACAGCTTTCAATTGTCCAATGGCCACTTTTAACCTATTGTGTATAAGCAATCCAAGAGCTATGTCTAATGGTTAGCAGATTTGGATGCATCTCCAATATTCTTCCCACATAACACAAGCCATGGAATACAATATTTTTACAGGTGATGGTTTTAGGGATGTGTGGTATGCCCAAGAGAAATGTATCTAGTCTTCAGTATCTTTGTTTCAGTATTGTTTTCAAGCAGAAACCTCAAAGTATGCCATCATATTTTGCTTTATGTGACTTACCTCAGTCTTAGGTCTTAAGGTCAAAATAAATGTCAAGTAGGAAATGTGAGAACTGTCTTCTGATCAACTGAGGGTGGTGGTTTTGTTGGTGTTTGTTTTAAACCAAAAAGCCACTGCCGATATAGGCCTGCTCTACCCATTCAGCAGAATGAGGTGGTATAATGCTGACAGTGGTGTCACCTTTTGATAGAACAAAGATAGAACACATTCTGTCTGAAATTACGCATTGATTGATATATAACATGATGGTATTATTCCTCCAAACTGTGATTTTAGTGATTTTGGTCACTAGGAGTGTCACCCCTCTCCAGGGTGTCAATTTACTAACACCTTATTGCAGCAGTTCTCAAGCTTTTAGCACTCACATTTTAGAATGACCATCTGTCTAAGAACCACCAGAAGTGATGTCATGGTGGAAATGACATCATCAGGCAATTAAAATAAATAATTATAAATAGTTAAATTAAAATGAAATAAATAAATAAGGGGGAGCCGGTCCTGTTACACCAAGTGAGTTTTCTCTGTAGTCTGCCTACAATAACACCCCCCACCCTCCAAAACCAGTAAGGTTTACAGCCCTACCCAGTACCCAGTTCAGTTGAAGAACTTCTGTTTAAATCAGATCACTGTCAGGATCCACCTGGCTTTGCAAGTCTCAAAAAAGTTCACCTTATCAGCTGAAGCCTCTTTTGATCCTTTTTAGTGGGGGGGAGGCTGCCTTCTGGAGCACTTGTTGAGCTCCAGGTGCATAGGATCAGGACCATTCTGGTAGCCTTGCACTATTCTTCACCTGATCTTCCACACCAGCCAAGGCACGTCTGCTTACTCATAAGTAAATGTGACCGTGAGGCTTAGTTTCGTGTTCCATAGGGCTCAATACATTCATCTGCATGGAAGGAGGGACTTCCTTCTCAGGTGTTTTTGGGGGTGCATTCATTGGATCAGGACCATGCTGGTGTCTTTGGATTGGTCTCAGCCTTCCCTTTCTGAAGGACTAAGGCAAGTTCGCCTACTCATGAGTAAACGCGCGATATGGCTCACTTTCACTTTCCATAGAGATCCATGCATTTTTTGTTCTCCGGTCTTTTGGCCATAACTTTTGATAGAAAGGAGATATTTCATTCTGGTGTTCTGCATTGCCTTCCACTTGAAATTCTGCATCCAACAGTATATAATATGATGGGGTTACTACTAACCACCATGATTTTAGTGCATCACCCCCCCAGTACACCTCACCCCCCCCCAGTGCACCTCACCTCCCCAGTGCGTGTCACTCACCCGGTGCGGACCACACACCCCGCACCCCCCTAGCGACACCACCGAATGCTGACGTAGTATACGGGCAGCCCAATCCTGAGCTGCCCAGGGCACCCTGGCTCAGCGGCACCGAGAAGGGCTGCCGCAGGATCCTGCGCCTCCCGAACTACCGCGGAAGGTAGTACCGCAATGGGGCTACTCATTTTACTGCCGACCTTTAAAGGCACTCGTGTAGGGTGCAGAGCCCTACACAAGTGCCTTGGATCCTGTTGAGTGGAGCTCTGTGGACCCGCCTCCCATCCCGCCCCCAGGCATGCCTCCAGCCTGCCCCCTCCCCATGTCACACCTCCCCATCATGCCTCTCGCCCACCCTCTCTCCACCCCCGGCCTCCCCCCTCCCCAGAATACCTCCTCCCCGCCACATCCCTGCCCCCGCTTGCCATGCTGCTGCTCCGCGATCTGGGAGACCGCCGAGCCGCGGAAGCTGGGCGACTACCCCGTGCTAGCCCAGCACTGGCAGGCACTGGGCTGGCACTGGCAGGAGCCCAGTGGTGAGGCTGACAAACGTGCCTTATGACACGTTTGCGACAGTGCTTGGCGGCACGGAGCCATGCTGCCAAGCACAGGATTGGGTTCTGTACCATTTTGTGCAATTTTGATATGAGTCCCTAAATACTCTCTCTCTCTCTCTCTCTCTCTCTCTCTCGGTTTTGGTATTTAAGCAAAGGGGAAGTAGAACGGAAATACTTTTAAATGACTACACGTCCAAATGAGTAATGAGGTCCCCAAGCACAAGATTCATGGAACTCTCCATCCTGAGAAATTTTGCTAGTCTCCTTGCAATTCTTTTTTTCTTTTTGCTGCTTCAGAATTCCTTGAATGGTTTTTCCAAGCAAGATGTCAGACAATGCCTGCATCATTCCAAAGCTGCTACTCTCCAGCTCCTTTACCAAATAGAACTGATCTAACAACGTACACAAACCATTCCCAGTCTAGTTTTCAGTAAAAATGTTGAGCTTAACTATCAAAGGAAATCAGCTAGTTTCTGGAAAACTCTGGAAAGGCTCCCTCTATTGAAGGAAATTTTTAAAATGCTGATCACAAGGCCTTGCTTCTCCTTGCATGCCTGTGTGAGAGTGAGAAAGCAGGCAGAGAGACAGAAAGACAGAGAGGTAAGGCTTCGGAGTGCTGGGTGAGTTATAGACTGCCTCTCAAGATTCACAGCTCTTCAAGGTAGGAGGTTAATATTCTCACATGTCATTGGGTCTGCTGGCTCTACTGATGGCTCATTGAATCAGGCAGCAAATTATTTCCTCATGCAGCAGAGGACATCACACTTCAAAGGAAAGGAGCCAGGGTCAAGACGGCTCTCCAGTTCCATTAATGAGTTGGGATCACCGGAGGTTGCCTGCAGGTAAGAAAGTGACTGAAGCTTTTGACAAAGCTGACTTTTTGAACAGGACCCCGCCTTGCTGCCGCTCCCCCCTTACCCAGCACCAAATTTTATTTCCAACCATTGCCACTAACTGACCTGGCTCAGGCCTGTTGGGATAGTTTTGACATCTCGTTCTTTGTTACCAGACACAAAAGCTATCTAGCTGTCATGGATGTGTGACCCTCTGGAGACCACATTGCCTCACAAGGGTCTCAGCCAAAATCTTCACAAATTCAGAATGGTCAAAGGAATTCAAGCACAATTCAAGATTTTAATTTTTATTTTTGATGAACATTTTCTTTAAAAATCCATTGACAGAAGCAATACTTTAAAAGGTTTAAAAATTAAAAAGTATGTAAAACAACAATACTGGGCAATCTATAATCCAAGATTTTTTTTTTCAAAGAAAAAAAACTGTTTAGATAATAAAGAACATATAGACTATTAAAAGCATACAGCATATGTATTAAGATTATTGAGAAGGGGGAGAATTGGGGAAAAATATGTGCTTCTGCCTGTGAATTTGCTGACTAACTATTCCTGGCATATAATGTATAATATCAAATCTTTCTGTACTTTTTTTTATTATTGCACGGTAGCAGCAGATAAGACAAAATTAAAACTTTATGCCCATTTTTTTTATTTGTCTCAAAAACACTATATACTCGAGTTTGATATTGCCCCTGCAATATTTTCATATATATTTAACCTGATCTTAAAAAGCACTAAAATTAGTATCATCACAATAATTTTTAACACATATGATCTACTCAAATGTCACACTTACTGAGGCAAGACAACAGCTGCTTGAACTCCTTGTAATTCTTTACTAACCTGACAACTCAGTGAAATACCTTTTAACAAACATAAATTTACCAATAGCTGTGATTCGTCTTTCATTGTTCCTCACAGGGCCAAAAAGAAAAGAGTACTTTCCATCCAGTAATATGATGGTTTACCAATATGTGTTCTTCCCAATTCCTACTCAAAATTAATGTGAGTCAGAACATTTTGGGATCTTAACATTTTCTTATCGGATACATTGTCAATTACACAAACAATTACACAGGCCTTTGAAATTGAGGGTCAGAAAAGCTTTTTCAAAATTTGCAGTGGTTTTATATGAATTTTGGGTGCTGACTTCAAAAATAGCATTGGTTTTGCCCTATCACCACTAGTTTTTGGAGATACAGCATAGTGAGTGGTTCAAGTAGCTTCCTCATAAGGGAGCTGCTTGAACCATTCACTACGCTGTATCTCCAAAAACTAGAGGTGATAGGGCAAAACCAATGCCATTTTTTAAAAACAGCACTCCAAATACAGTGGTGCCCCACATAACGAATGCCCCGCGCACCGAAAAACTCGCATAACGAAAGAGTTTTTCGATTGAGTTTGGTAACTCGCATAATGAAAGTTTCTGGCCGTGCTTCGCATAACAAAAACTTTTTAGGTCCATGCTTCGCATAACGAAAACTTTTTAGGTCCGTGCTTCGCATAACGAATTTTTTAAAAAATTAAAAATTTCGTGTATGCTTCAAATTTTAGAAATTCTCTGTACAGTATGTATGCCTTTAAAGAGCATGTAATAAACACTTTGTAAACCAAATTTGACTTCGTTTTGACCTTTTTTGCCCATAGGAACGCATTAATTAAATTTCAATGCATTCCTATGGGAAAACGCGATTCGCAAAACGAAAAATTCGCATAACGAAAGGATTCGCGGAACGGATTAATTTTGTTATGCGAGGCACCACTGTATACCCAGGAATAGGTCTAACTTTTAAGAAAGCAAAATGTACGTTAGCCTGTATTATTTTTGTGTTAAGGAAAAAAAACACATTTGAATGTATGTTCAGTGTCTGCATGGGGCAAGTAGCTATCTAGCTGAGGATCAATATTCATCACACAGCTGCTAACAGAAAGGGATAAGAGAGGCACCTGAGCTATATCCTGTACTACAGTGTTATTAAAACTATGCGGCGCGGCTCTTTAGGGTGGCACCAGGAACTCAAAAGGGAGGCGCGGGATGTCCTCTTGCAGCGATACAGTCACACCCCTGGGCAGAATATGAGCCCCTCTTCTGCCGGTCGCCAGGGTTTTTTTTTAAAGCAGGAGAAACGGAAGTTGCTCAGCTGCGAGAGTGGCTGCTGCCGCCCCGCCCTCTTCTCCCCCCACTCTGAGGCTGCCGCCTTCTGTGTTCGCTGCATGTTGTTTGCAAAGCTCTTCCACTCCAGCCCCCATCTGCCAAGTACCAAGCATGCTGAGCTTGCAGTCCTTAACCCTCGCTGATCCTTGTCTGGTTGGTTCCTAATTCCCAGCCTGAAATCGCTTCTCATCAAAGTGAAATCTCTCTTTTCAACCCCCTCCCTTTTCCACTCCCCCCTTTGGATCTCCAAACCTTCCTCCCCCTCCTCAAATAAAATGCTTCCTATTTTACCAGTCACCAGGGGTCTTAAAGTTTTTTCCATGCAGTTTGCAAAGGGGGAGGGGAGAGACAAGCACACACTTTACTTGGCCAGGAGCAGAAAAAGGGTACTGATTTTAAAGTGATTTATTAATCTTGTTGTTTGACTGAAGAGGAGAGGCTGTATTTTTAAAGTGATGAATCTTGCTATTTGAAGGGACCAGCCATTGATGAAGTGATTGCCAGCCCAATCCTATCCACACTTTCTTGGGAGTAAGCCCCATTGACTCTAATGGGACTTACTTCTGAGTAGACATGCATAGGCTTGAGCTGTGCATCTCCTAGTACAGGAGAAAAATCAGCTTCCTAACCAAACCCTTATCAGCTCTATTTAATATTTAATATATTATAATAAATATAATATTATATTTAATATATTTGATATAGTTAATATTTCTGGCCACTTCCTGTTTAATGATGTCACTTCCAGCCCTCAGGAACATGATGGAGAGTCATGGCCAACAGCCACGGGGGTCAAGGGAGCCACTGGCTGGAAAAGTTTGAGTACCACTGCCGTACTAGTAGGAACAGACAGGGCTCCAATAGGGCATATGAAAGTAGCCTGCGAATCTGCATGGGGTGGAAGAAGGAGAGCCCCAGCTAAAAGTCCTGCAGTTCTCCAAGTTTGAGGGAAGCATCTCCTGCTTCCTCCCAATTAAGACTTTTACCCTTTTTGTGTTTGAAGGACGAATAAGACAGGAGGGGGCATGACATTATCACAACCAGTATAACTACTCGTATGATCCGTGTCATAGTCTGTAATGCAAATCTCCTTGAAAAGGTGTGGGCCTTAACAGAACCAAAATGCTGTGTTTTTTTCTGCCACACAACTTTCCATCCTAAATTCATTTCAAAATTACTAAGAGAAAACGTATTGACCACTTAAAGTGTGACAATTCCATCGCCTTGGAGAGGAGCTGAGACTGCGAGAGAAGTTGGGTCGGTAAATTGGCCCCTCTGAAGATCTTAATGCCAGGAGCCTGTATCATGGGGTCAGATCAATAAAAGTCATTTGTTCTACTATGTTCAGAAGCTGCTCTAAGAGTCTGCAAGTGGATGATCACTGTAGCCACTTGTAAATGTTGTTTTTTTGCATGTGTTGCCCGTGCCTTGGCATTTCCTTTAAAAAACTCCTGTTTCTTTCTTCACTTTACATATCTTGCTTTGACTTTCACAGAATATTGCTATCTCCATTTTTTTTTATAGATGTCTTCACTCTAAGTCAGTGGTACTCAAACTGGGGCTTTGCAACACCCCAGCCTGTGGGTCCTGGCCTCTGCCCCCTTACGGGGCGGGGGCAGCCAGGAGACAGGGGGAAGGCAGCAGTGCGATCTGCAGGATCGCGCCGCTCAGGGGGCTGCAGGGGCTTGAGTGCACTTGCCCATGCCTCCTGCAGCCTCCCGGGGGTGCGGGGAGCCCTGTACGAGTGCCTGCAGGGCGCCCCAGGTCAGGGAAAGGGAGAGTGGGGCGATCGTGCTCTGCTTCTGCTTTTCCACTCCATTTCCCTGACCTGGGGTGCCCTGCAGGCGCTCACGCAGGGCTCCCTGCACACAGGGATGGCTGTTGCAGGGACTGGTGTGTGCATCCCAGTCCCTGCAGCCCCCTGAGCAACGCGATCCTGGGGATTGCGTCGCTGCCTTCCCCCTGCTGCCTTCCCCCTGCCCCTGCTGCCTCCCCCCAACCCCCACAAAGACTTACTGTGGGTTTCAAACTCCTGGAGAGTTTGAAAACCGCAGCTCTAAGTGGATGACCTTTTGCTGGTAAATGAAAGGAGGTAAATGACTGAACAGCTCTCTAGGTTAGAGATATACAGACTGGTAATAGGACTGAAGTTGATGGTGGAGGAGGAGGATGATGATAAAGACGACACCTGTATAATTTATATAGCCTAACTCTTAACATATACATGTATCATGTAAAGGCAGCAAGCTGTTAGCATTCAGTGGTAGTTGCACTAAAGATGCTGGGGATTCAACAGGTTAAGTGCCACACACTGTGGTGTTCATTCACTGGAGCAGATTAATGGAGCATTTGTTCAAGTCTGACTGTGGGGGGGGGGGGGACAGGATGTGGAGCCATCAGCAATCCAGAGCAGTGATGCTCCTGGCCTGCCAGATGCACAAGGCTTCCTGCCAACTCAAATCTAAAGCTTGTAGAACTGCAGGGAATGGGTTCACAGCCTCAGAAAATAAAAATTTCTGGAGAAAATTGCAATAACATTCCAGATGCCTGTATCAGGTAGGACTACTGAATTTCATGCACCAGAGAGAGAGAGAGAGAGAGAGAGAGAGAGAGAGAGAGAGAGAGAGAGAGAGAGAGAGAGAGAGGCAGTCGCAGGAAAAGCATAGGCCATTGCAAGGAGAATAACCGTGACCATTTTATGAAACTCCTCAGCACAAGATATTCTTGTATGAGCTAAGGGCTAACACGACAATTAAGAGTGGTTTGGCAGATTTGTTCCTGACTTACAGGTTGACTTGAGGGACCATGCCTGAGGTCATATGTGGTATCAATGTTTATGAAGTAGGTCTTTTAAACATGCAGTACTGGACATTTTGAAATATGGGACAGAACCTTAAACAACTTTAAAAGTAAGAAACATCAGCAATCTTCTGGACTGGTGCTTGATTTGATGGGAATTGCTTAGTCATGGTTAAGCAAACGCCAGAGGGATCTTATGCTCCTTTGCTCATTTCACTCCCAGGGCAAGCATAGTTACACTAGTTGTGATATTAACCAGCATTCTTGCATAACCCAGGATCCGAGACAATAATTTAGAGCAGCAGTTCTCCAACTTTTAGCAGGGGGAACGGGGGACGACCCACTTTTTAGAATGAGAATCTGTCAGGACCCACCAAAAGTGATGTCATGACTGGAAGTGACATCATCAAGCAGGAAAATTTTTAACAATCCTAGGCTGCAATCCTACCCACACTTACCCAGGAGTGACTATCACTGTAAAAAGCATATACATCATAGTAGCCTGTTAAAGGTACAGATCTGCAACATTTCCCCAAATGAGTCAAATACAGTCTAGAATATTAAAAACAAAATATTTAAATGAATGGGGACCAATCTGAAATTGGCTTGCAACGCACCTAGTGGGGTCAGACCCACAGTTTGAGGAATTCTGGTTTAGAGGCTTTTTAGTTTTGTGATTTGCAACTTTGATTGCTGCTTTTTTACAGTACTGTTTATTAGTGTAATTGTATAATTTTATATTGTACTGTGTTTATTGAATGTGTTGATAGCCGCCTTTTGTTCAAAACTGAAAAGTGGAAAATAAATATTTTAAAATAAATAATAAGTACAAATGAGCTCTGGTTAGTACTTACCATAGCTAATACTACACCCAGCACAATAATTTACTGAGTTTAGCCCTCTGAATACTACAGAGGAGGGGCTGGGGCAGGTAGTACACAAACCATGGTTAAGCAATTGCTATGGCAGCATCATATCAGCACCAACACAATGTCATTCATGGTGGCTCCTGGCAGGATTCTACACAGGCACAGTGAAAATTGTGACAGGACATTTGTCAACAAAATTGTATGGATTGCAAATATCATAAGCCAACCTGCAAGGGTGTGTGTGTCAAAGGAGGGAGGGATATTATTATTATTATTATTATTATTATTATTATTATTATTATTATTATTATTATTATTTAAATTAAAGCAAAAATTAAATCATCTTATTATGTAATTGGAAGTAGGCCTCAGGCTTCAGCAGTAAAGAAGGGATTAAGGTCTTCAGCCACCTGGGTTGTCATTCTCTTGGGCCCCATTACCACCCCCTTATTCGTTTTTATAGCCAACAGATTAAAATGCAAGCGCCACAATCTTTGATCTTTCACTTGCTGACACAAATCCTTTCAAGCCTCCAACGTTTTTCTGCTGAGGTAATTAGTACTAATTAAAAGGTTTCCAACAGCCTTTGCTCTGGGTTTCTTCCCCCCTCCAAAGAAATGGCTTTTACAAGTGCCTTCCATCTCGGAAATGTATGCATCGCTCACTTTCTTCTTTATCTGACTCAGAGAGATCAAGTAGATTAGTGACTCCATTATTTGGCAAGACAAAGCCAGACAACAAACAGGTTTTCACTATCTCTCTGACCTGTTGAGGTGCAGGGTTTATATTCAGAAACAAGTGCCTCCGCATGTATTAAGAGACAGTCCAATTACGCATTAACAGACACAAGGCAGGGTTCCTGTGTTTAAGAATGGACATCATTTAATGATCCACTGTTCTCTCAGAAGGGAGAGAGGCAACTAATCAAACTGACAAGTTGTGAAATAAATAATAGAATGGTTTGTTTTCATTCTCCTCTCTGGGCATCTGTTAGGCAGAGTGCAAAAGAAATGTAAAAAAAAATCAAAATGATTGTCGAAGCATTTTCTTTTTTTAAAAAAGGAGTAAACATACACATCCTTGAGGGTAATTTAGAGATGAAAGCCGCCTTTGCAAAAGTTTCTATCACCACTGTGGCAAAGATAGATTGATTATGACTAAAATATTACTAAGAGAACCAAACCTAGTGTTTTATTGGGGATGGTGTTTTATGGATATGGTTGTAACAAAAATCAAAATAATACTTTACACAAAGGAAAGGTTTATGCTTTGATCTTAACATTTTTCAGATGAATGCTCAGCCAACATGGGCACTATATGGATCATGTTTCTTTATGAAAACCTGGAAGCTTTGTGCCTACAGTGCTAAAAATAAATTACACTTCATGCTGCAAAAGTGCTATTCAGGAAAGAGGTCTTAAAGTTCTTGTTTCCTACAGAATTTGACAGCAGCTCTCTCTCATGCTGTAGTTTCCCTGGCACAACAGATCAGGAATCGCACACAGCTACAAGAGGCTATCTAACATATCATTACAAACACAGGGGTCTATTCTCCTCTCGCAATGCAAGCACAAAGCTCCTGCCAGCACTAATGGGCACTGCGTGTGTAAAGGAAGGACAGAAAGAGACACACAAACAGGACGAGAATCCAGTGTTCTAAACTAAAGGGACAGAAGTGTTTCTAAGGACACACCAAGAAGAAAATCTTAAGACTTCAAGATTTCCAAAGTCCAGCTTCATTTACTACACTAATAATGAAGTCATAGACCACATCCTTGAACGGCCTGTTCATCTGGGGTCCACATGATCGTGACAGCAAGGTAAACACAAAAGTTCACCTCAAAAGCAGCCAAAGCTACACTGTGCCCTTGTTGGAAAGGTTCATCACCACCAAGAGTGATGTATGCTGTTGCTTGTATAATTCAAATCTAGTCAAATGTTGGTGTGAGCTTTCAAATCGACTCACAAGGATCCAGAAACATAAATAGCTAACTTCCAGCCCCCCCCCCCCAAAAAAAAGGCAGGGCCTCACTTTGAAAGCAAGGGCTAAGTAAGGTGGTAACTGGTAGATTCAGCACCTGTAGATTTTCTGTATGCTATACTATACTTGGAATTTATTAGCTTTTCGAATCACCTTTCATGCAGAGGCAGTAGATGGAGATTGGGTTTTTTAACATCTTGAAATTGCTGGGAGTTGGATGGACCTAAAAACACATCCATGTACTAATTAAAATGAAACAAAATAAAGAGATTAAAATCAAAATGCTTACTAAAATTTAATACACTGAAAGTACTTCATATTGAAAAGTCTTCTCTCTCTAGGAGTCTCCAAACAGGAAAAAGGGGGAGTCAAAAAATGAGAAAGCTATCTAAGATGCTACTAAGTGATTCTTCTTCATTCTTTATGTAATACAGGTCTTCTATGGAACAGCCTTCTAGGCTAGGTGGCTCATGGTGGTGATATTTGGGAAACGTGGGATGAACAAACCATTGAGCATTTGCAGCATGGCTTTCCATCACCACTGAACGATGGGCACCAAAATGAGGGTTTATAAGATGCAAGCAGTGGATTAAGAGTAGGGGATCTCAAACTTCCTCCTGCCACAGCCTACTGTGGCAGAGGGCACCATGACCAACCTCCTTCTCTAATGCTGGGCCTCTGCAGACCTCTGGGAGCAACCAGAAGTCACTTTCACGAACCTGGAAGTAACTTCCACCTGCTTCTGTGATCTGCAGAGGCCTAGGCCATCCTCCTATTGAGTGTGGAGGACTCCAATTTGGAGCCAACCAGATGCAAGGGCAGGTGGGCAGGCCCAACTTAGGACCCCTGAACTTCAGGTCATGAACCATGACGTGGGTCATGATCCACAGTTTGAAATACCCTGGATTAGGCATTCTGTCCTCTTCTCAGGGTAGACCTGGACTCACTGAACTCCACAAGTGTCTTAAATGATTCTAATAAAAGTATATGGATGGCTTCACCACTCTTCTCTCCCCCACACTTCCTGTTCCACTGTGTCTTTTCTTCCTTTTCCAATCCAGAGAGGAGCAGTAGAGGCAAGCGGATGGACAGAGGTGGATGCCCTTGCCAGTCTTTTGCCTGAGGCAATTGTTTCAGTTGGCCCCATGATAAGCTGGCCATGAGCCTGGGTTTACTCGTAGCCTGGATAGAAGACTATAGTCTTCCCCACCTTCAATTCAAAGACTGTTTTACCAATCACCATGTCACCTGCTGTTTGTGTAGGAGAGTCCCTCAGAAAGTTTTGTCACCATATGATTAGGAGCTATCTTTAAGCATGCATTGAAAATCAATTAAAAACTAACATTTTTAAGGAGACAGTTAAACAGAGCCCTGACTGGGGGCATGTTCCTGAGAAATCTTCACCACTAGAGAGTGGCAGGAAAAAATCAGGTCTTGCAATTTTCCCTCACTCCATGAATGACTGTGAAAACACAGCCATAACTAGTCACTGATAGCATGAAAAGGAGCGAGAAAAGGAACAATATTGAAAATAAGTATTGTACCGTGGGGTGGCGACGATAAGCCTAAATTTGAAAAATAGCTGTGTGTATTATTCACTACATTAACATAGTTAGAGTTTAACCAATATCTGTACAAAAAGAGCAATTTGCATTTGAGTAAACCTGCATACAGAGCTTATAAATCTATTCTTTATTTCAATAAAATGGGCATTCTGTATAATTTTGGTTGTCTGCATTTTATTGTCAATTACTTTCAGCTCCAAGAGGATATCGTCTACCCCATTATTCCTGTTAATGTAATGATTCTTTAGCAAACACAAAATTTTAGCTTGTTACTATCATTGCATCTTCAGGCAAAGTAAAGTGGTGCATGGTTTTCCCCACACGTAGTATTTATTCTATAAATAATTCTGAAAACAATTAGGAGGCATAACAACAAACAACAGCCAGCAGCAATTATTTAAATGCCATTTAATATGCAGACAACCTTGTAAAATAGGCTTTTTTAGATGTGCAGTTGGAACACATTTGCTTTTACATTTGCAGTATAGTATTTAAGTTTATTATTGATGTAAGTTAATTAAATTGATGATTCCATTTTAGCTTGCGGTATGCTTCCCAGTATTCATATATAATAGGCAGAATATACATTTTGTTCTCCTTTATTTGGGAAAACTGGGTAGATGCTACCCAGATGCTCTGGGTAAAGGCCCTTGACTATATGAATCCATTGGCTGAGATGAGATCTGAAACCAGAACACTCAGTTCCCAGTGTAACCAGATCCACCAAATCACGTTGGTTCTCAGAGATGCTACATAAATTGGGCACACACAATTCTCTTTATGCTTTACAAAGGATTATAGAATTGTTTCCATTATGTGCGACTTGGGTTCATTAGATCATATGCATGCTAGTCTTCAAAATTAATCCATATTGCATACTTTAAGATGTCAGTAAATGCAATAAAAATATGTGCATTTCAATGCCACAAAGCAGCCTTGTGCGTTTGAAGCAACACACATTTCCTTCAAAAACAAAACACGACTTGAGATAACGCATCTCAAGGTCAATTGAAACAGGGGCGCACCAGGAAAGAAGTGTTTAAACTGCAGCAGACTTAACAGCTTAACCAATAAAGCTACTCCAGCCTTCAGTCAATGGGAATCAAAACAATGATTTCAAACTATTTTATTCAATCTACAGGCAGGATTACTAGGTGATGGAGCTTTTTTCCCCCTACAGAAAGTAGCCTTTTCTGCTGGTTTTGAAAGGTTCTTTTCAACAGGGCTATATTATGCATCTTCTTTTCATGGCTGCAGCCACAAGTACGAAGATTATATTTTTAAATTTATGTTTTACATTCATTTTGCAGCGCTCAAAATCATTCAGTCCCTTGAACCAAAGTTCACATCCTCTCATCTGTTGTTCTTCAAAAGCTTCAAATAGCAAGAGTCTGAAATTCTGCCACTTAGTAGAATTGATTTCTTTCCATCAACCCCCAAGTTTTCAACGAGATCGGATTCGTAATTTTTTTTTTTATTTTTTGTAAATGAAGTCATTTGCTACCATAAGCAGAACAAAGGTAATGACCCAAAATAGGATAAATTACCACATCAATCATTTTCATTAGGGTGTTCCCCCTCCTGAAATAATCTGAGAACTGTCAATAAGGAATTCAAAAGATCATGTAGATTAAAGCTTGTTCTGCCCTGTCACACTTGCTTCAGTCTAACTTCTTAAAAATAACATGTGGAACTTTAATACCAATTAACATATTTCATAGCAGGGCACAAAAAGGCTGGACTAAGATTCCACTGTAAATTAGCCTGCAAAATTGCCTTAATCGTTACACTCAAAGATGTCCTCTAGGTTTTGTCCTGAGGAAAGAAGGCGGGGGGAGCTCTCTCTAAATGCCATTGTGTGTCATCTTGGCTGAGCCTCCTGCCTAGCGGGGACATTGAAGTTGGGCAGCAGCAGGAGCCGAGTCTCAGGCTTTAAGGACTACAGTAAATCTTCAAACAATTTATCCAAACAAAGGCCAGCGTGTAGAGAGAAAAATACACGGGAAGCAGATGAATAAGCAACATCAATTATGGGGGGTTGACCTTTCTTGCCCTGCACCATGGCACAGATTTCACACCAAATCGCAGCAGATTGAAGTTGACATGCCTGGAGTGAACGCACCGGTTTCCACAATGTTGCCACTCTGCATTCACCAGGACTGCTGAGAAAAGGAGAGGAGAGGGGGAAATGAAGCCGAGGAGGAGAGGTGTCTGTGTGTGGGTGTGTGTGAATGAAAAATCACACATAATAGTCCTGGGTTTATTTTTACAGAGAGCAAAATAGCTCAATTTGAGCACTTAGATGGTCGAAATTGGCTCCTGTGAGAAACAGAAGGTACATCCAAAGGGACAGTTGACTCAGGTGCCTTGCGCTATATGGCCAGAAAAGGAAAGAAAATTTGAACACACTTTGGGCATGCATGGGGCTGGTGGGTGCGATAATAATCACACACAATCACACACACAACGGATCAACCTAGCAGGGGTGTTGTGGATGGTATTAGAGGACATAAAGATATCAAAAGTGTTATGAACAACAACAAAATATAATTACAAGTTTTTTGTTAGTAATCACAAGGGTACACACACACAGTGCATGAAGGCTATTCTACTTAGTTTGATTTCTTGCTGAAGTGGATCAAGACAGCCTGATAGTTACAAACTTAGCTCTTTTTTCTTCAGCTTTAAAAAAAACAACTATTTTAAAACAGGGGGTGTATCAGAGGTATAAGTCGTGAAAAGAATTGTCTAGAAGAGATAAAACCATTCAAGCCAAGAACAAGCCACATTGACTAATGTGTATCAATTAAAATTCAGACTCTAGCCTTTGAAACTGTCTACTTAAAGATTTCCCTCCCTGCACTGGCTGTAGGCAGATTATTAAATACTTATTCGTCTGGCAAACAAATGGTTTATATTTTACCAAAAGGCAATTGTGGGTCATCATTTTATTTAGTTACTTCATCACCTGATTCACAAAATGGATCAGTTAACAATCCCACCTTCTTGCCAGCAACTCAGGAAAAAGCTGGATACAAACTACGACACAGCGGGCACTATCTAGTGGGAAGTTATTCTCTGCAAGCCCCATTGACATGAATGGGAGGCATGCAACGCTTTTGCACAGCTCCCATTCATTTTAGCGGAGTCTGCAGTAGGATTGCCTGATCAGACTGCTGGAGAAATGCAATTACTTTTCACCTTCCCTTTTCAGCAGAAGAAAAGGAAGCTACTGCTCCTCCTACTTGCTTCCTCCCCCTGGTGTTCACCCTCTCCCTAGCCTTATACTTAAATTGATGCCTGTGCAGTGTGATTGGGGTGAGCAGGGAATCTGCTCTTAGATTCAGATGGCAGAGGGAGCTGCATTAAGTACTGTGCAAATGCACAGCTGCTGAGTGGAGGTGCCCTGGGTGGGTGCAGATCACTGATGCTAGCAAGAGTGCTGGTCCACTGAGCAACATTTGCCTGGTGCTGATGACTGCAGTTCCGTCTGCCACTTGAATGTAAGAGCAATGACTCTCCACTCACCTCCATCATCTTGCAGCAGTGTTCCAGTTGCTGTGGGGATTTACAAGGCTAGAGGAGGTATGGACACAAGAGCTGGGGAGGGAACTGGCAGGAGAAGCAGCAACTGCCTTTCCTCCCACCCACTGCAACAGAAGCAGTAAATACAATCACCTTTCTCCAGCAAACTGATCTTGCAACACTAGTTTGCACACAAGAATTTCACGCCCATTTTTTTTAAAGCTCTCTTTCAGTATCAGCCTAATATTTATTAAGATGCTTCCACAGGTTGCTTCAATGATCAAAGTCAGATAGCCAAAGAAGACTACAAAAGGATGTGACTACAAAAGGAAGACTACAAAATGAAGGTGTACCTCATTAAACAGTACTGTTGGGTACACCGTCTTAAGCTACCATTTCTATTTTGGTATGTTGGTAGCTCCGCCTCCCATATCGATCTTGCTGGTTTGTGTGGTCCAAGGTAAGCTGTTGTTCTCTCTGCTTCCCATGCCTAAGCATGCAATATAGGGATAATTCTGACCAACCTTGCAAGGTTGCTGTTAATTCGAGAAAGATCGTAAAAGCTAAATTATTCAAACACGTCTAAAGTGCTATAATGACACAAAAATGATTTCCTTTGCACAAGGACTCTATTACTTTTATGTCTTATAAAACGCTGAGAGCAAGTTGGTACCCAAATGTTAACCTTTAGCAACTTTGGACGTCCCATTGTCACAACAGCAAGGGCAGGATATGCAGTTCAATTACTGTTTTTCATCTCCCTATAAGCCAACCCAAATTACGTGGATGACAATCCTTTCCATTACTTAACAGAAAAACAAAGATTGACTCTCTTTTAAATACAATATATCTTGTGTGTGTGAAAAGATATACAATTTATCTTTTGGGGGGTTCCTGTTTCACCTTCCAGGTACCTTTGATGATTAGTTTTATCTTCCTAAACCATTCTTTTCTTCCATTTTCAACTTCCTCCCATATAAGAAGTTGTTTTCTTCTTACCAAACTGAGATCATTTTTTATGGTATCACAGGTCTTCTGGACTTGTGGCATGAAATACCCTGTAGTCAGGAGCTGCCTTGTGTGACAGGTATTTCAAAGCAGGTAGTACCTCTTTGGTTCTGGTGACCCCATAAATTCAAGAGTTGCCTACTTCCAAACATTACTCATGATGAGACGGTCTTACTAAAACAGTGTTTCAGGATTATAAAGCACAGGAAGGGGTCATCAACATGAGCAGCAGAAATCCTTCAGAGAAATAAATCCCTGCTAGGCAATCACAGGAGATCTTGCTTCCAGGGTTCTTACCTATGCTAAGCACTGAAATGTTCTAGTATATGGCCAGTGGCAAATGACTTTAACTTGACCAGTGTGATAAAGCAGTTCCCTGCTCAGCTGTGAAGCTCAATGGGTAACCTTTCAGCCAGTTGCTCTCTCTCAAACTAAGTTCCCTTGTGGGATTGCTGTGAGGACAGGTGAGAGAACACCCATTGTAAGTCACCTCAAATTCTTTGAAGGAAAAGCAGACACTGGTATTACTGTTAATAATCGTAATATACAAATTCAAGGGACTGCAAAATATTGTCTCTGTCATTCCTCACATGAATGTCCTTGTAGCAGCCAGCATAGCGTCCACACAGACACAAAGAAATCATCTGCATTCTGAATGTTTCTACTTATCTACATATGAGATCAAAACTCAGATTTTTAAAATCCAATTTCGTATTGAAAACTCAGGGCTAATTTTCCAATATGGAAGTTTAACTCATTGCGCATTCTATCTGTAACACTGTATTTCCTTTGAATGCTGCAATATCAGAATAAAATTTAGTAGCTGTGATTAGAACATGACCCTCAATTAGTTTGACCTCCAAAACATAGTCACAAGGTGGGGAGGGAGAGGGATGCCAAACCCACTGTAATCTGCCTTGGAGATTGAGAAAAATGGGTGAAAAGGTCGTGTGCACACTCAGGATGCAATTCTATGTTTCAAGTTCAGATATCAGCATGACTCCCACATCCATTTTCAAGGAGGACAGAAAAGCTGCAAAATATACTGTGATGTGATGTCTCCCTTGTGAACTGAGACATCAAAATGAAACAATATAAATTAATACAGTATAATTTTCCATTTGAAGTTCAGGAAGCAGCTTAACCCTTTTTTGCCCAGCTCACAGGTGTACACATTTGACCCGTTGCATATATGCAAGGTTAGGTAGAAATAGCTTAATGTATGTGCCTGCTTTCAAGGGCAGGACAGAGTATTACCAAAATGCATTGTATAACAAGAGCTGAAGCAAGGCCTCTAGTCTAAGACATTGTCTACTGCTTGTTTAACCATGTGAACACTAAATATACATGTCATTGTAGTTGGTTCCCTGAATTCCATACACAAGAGTGTACAGACAAAAAATTCCAGCCTTCAGATCTGGCTCTCACATTTTTCTGGAAATATGCAGGTCTGTGGCCCTTACTTTCATTACATGCGTGAACTGGCCAACAGACATGACATTCTTCACTGACACTGGACAAAAATGAACCCTGCAAACTAGGATGCCCAATACATGTTAAGGATTACATATATGCCAGAATTTAAGAACTTTATAGGATTCAAGATACTTAAATGTTATTGTTGCACGAAAAGTAAATTAATTTCTGTAAATGGAAATTAATGTTACTAAACTGCCCAAGTTGTGCCGGACATGAACCTAAAAAAGGGAGAAGCCAGACAAGGAGGACTGAAATGAATAAAATCCTGATTGTTATCACAAAAACTGAATAGTCCTGGTTAATCAAGACAAAGTCCATTATTTTAGACATTTATATCTGTAAGTTGTCAGAGCTACTACTTATGCCAGAAGCAACTGAGATAGGTAACTACCTTTTTTTTAACGATTTCACACATTCCCTAATTAATTCACGAAGATTTCTAGTTTTAGATAATATTATTCCTTTTATCACTTGCCATCCAGCACTTGGTATAATGTCAACTCTTACATCTTTTCCCCCCTCACCAAAATCATTTTAAAAACATTTTTTTATCCTAAAATGTTCACCTCGATTTAAAAAAAAAAAAATTATCTCAAAGATAAGAGATTTCTTTCCATTTCAGTCCCACAACAAGGAGAATGTCAGCACAGCTCTTTTGACAGACAAATTATTGAATCAAAGAAAGAATATGCCATTAAACCCACAGGTTAGGAAGTGTCAGGAATGGCTTAAAGAGATATTCCATTTATCTTCAAAACATGCACGGAATGTCACTAATGTGTGTTTATCATGTATAATCAGACAAAGAAAATATCGAAATAAAGTACTCCTGCATACAATAGAAGAGTCTCCTTCCATCTCTCAAGATATCAGTGCTATTCAAATAGAATAATAATGATGAAACCCTTTTTTCTTGAAAATGGAAATCAAGCGAAATGTAGATAGAAATGATTTTCTGTAGTTGATGTACATTTCTAAAAGTGCATTAACAGGAAATCCAGAACTTTTTAGGTCAATTATATTGTCAGCATTGTCAATGCCACTGAAATGAATACCTAAGCAGCACATATTCCTGCTGGAACAGAGATAGAGAGTGAAATCCTGCATTCTTTTATACCAGGAGGAGGAGGAGGAGAAAGAACTACTTTGTTACACAGCCGTTCTGTTCTGACAAAATTTGTTCTGAACCGTTCTGCTCTGCATGGCGTACAAAATAGTCGCAGCAACATTTAAATAAATCACTGTTAATTTATATGCTTTTCTCCTATTTTCTGTTTCCTTTTCGATCCCACTGCAGCAAGCACGTATAAAAGTATGACTTGTGTCTTTGCCACATTTTTTTTTCAAATTTCATCTTTCCTTCTCAGAACATACGACTTTTGGTTCTCCCTTCCTGCAACCAATCATTTTTTCCTCCAAATTCTGTGAGGAAGGCTAAATGGAAAGTGTGGCTAACCAAAGGTCATCTACTGAGCTTTAAAATTTGAGTGGGAATTTGAACCAGTGCTACCCAATCCAAGTTCGCTATTCACTACAACATATGACCCTCTTTCCACTCCACTGCTGGTGCTTTGGGATTCATGCATGGGTCATGACATGATTTTAGGTGGGCTGCACCACCCTGATCTTCTGTTTGTTGTTTCTTACTCTTGTTGAACAGAAGAGGAGAACTGCCAGATGCAAAGTGAGGACAGAGTTTCACAACTGTACTGAAGTGGGAATGTCAAAAGGTGCAGCTTTTCTCACCCCGGTACAGAACGCCTGCATCTGCTGACATGCCCCCTTTTACACAATTGTCCTTGACATCTGATCATTCAAGAGAGATCAGGGGAGGAGATGATGCATATATGTAGTAAATAATTCAAGTAGGGTCCTATGTTGCAGGGTAGGATTGGAGCAAATCTTGAGCCTGAGGCAACTGAATAACTACTCCATAGCACATTAGGTAGCCAATCACACTATAAATCCTTGCTAACCCAAAGTTACACCATCAATACTCCCCAAGCTTTATTAGTTTAATAAATTCATAAACCTTTTTTAAAAACACATTTTCAGGAAGTGGTGAACATAAAAACAAACATCAAATAAAAACAAAATTTTAAAGAGAGAAATCTAACGTACTAAAAATGAAGTAGATAAAAATATTAAGAGCCACAGTGTCCACCTCCATAACCATCGTACTCTCACAAAAGTACTGTCTCTCACACACATACACAAAATAACCTTCAATAATATGTAGTGGGCACAAATGTTTTACCGTGCAACCACCATACTACTGTTTACCCTGAACACTACTTGAACCATTTCTGCCCAGCCCACGGGTGTCCACATCTGATCCCTGTTGTGTATATGCAACATTGCGCAGAAATAGCTTGAAATAGAGACTACTATGTTACATACAGAGTAAGACCCCAAATAGGAACCCAGTTAAGATTTTCTCACAGGTGATCCACAGTGCATGGAAACATATTTATTTTGCTCCCTTGAAATTTCACTTCAGAATACAGGGGCTTTTCCTTTACCACATGAATAGAAGCAGCAGCCATTTTCTTAGATGTGGAAAAATGTAAAGTATCCGTAACTAGCATAAAGAACACCGTATACATTACAGTGCGATGAGACAAAGGTGTGAGGGAACCCAATTCTATCCATGACATAGTTCTCACATAGACTTCAGGTGGGAGCTCATATGATTGAATTCTCTTCAATACACCTTTTTTTATATACCAAACAAATAAATAAAAACATCCCTGCATACAGAAATCTGGATGTCAAGGAGAAACCAAGGCCTTTCTCTCAAAGTTCTATGGGCTGGTTCAGATGAAGTTTGACCAATCTGTTTGCACAGTTATGGCACATGCATGTGGATGAATCCACCCCTATGTTATTAAGCAACTGCTCTATAGTGGAGCAGTAGTATGTACACACCTACAGTTCATGAACATCATAACTGCATGAAGAAAGGGTCAGATAGACATGAATAATCCCAACCAGTATGATGCATAGGATTTTTTTTAATTTGAGAAAGTAGGCTTTATGTGCTTCTAGTTCAGGGGTGTCCAAAGTTTTTGGCTGGAGGGACACATCATCTCTCTGACACTGTGTCGGGGGCCGGGGGAAAAAGAATTAATTACATTTAAAATTTGAATAAATTTGCATACGTTTACATAAATGAATATATTAAAGATGAACGTATATGAATGAATGAAGGTCTTGCAATAGCTCAAGGCCTATAAAAGGCTTTGCACAAAGCAAGGCTGGCCTTTCCTTTGCTACCGCTACTGCATCACAGACGTGAAACAACAAGCTGTGGAGGGAGCCCTCATCCCACAGCTCATGCAAGAGGTCAAACAGTCGCCCTCACGCTGAGAGCAGTTGTGTCGGGCCAGTGCGGGCTCCAACAATTCTCCAGAGGGTCAGAGGCTCATTGGAGACTGGGGGCTCCCTGAGGGCTGCACTGAGAAGCCTCAAGGGCCGCATGTGGCCTCAGGGCCAGGGTTTGGGCACCCCTGTTCTAGTCAGAAGCAGAAGAACCTCTACATGAGTTTAATGGCTTATTGGAGTCCATGTATGTGTGGGTTACCTGCAGTTTAATATATGGAAGGAGTGTTTGTATAAGAAATTTGTTTTCTGTTAATGCAACCCTAGCATTGCCTTGAAATATTTTTCCCCTTATAAATCTTTGTAAATAATCCACATCAGCACCCACAGAAGTCTATAACAGACTCTAATACAGTATGCTAAACTCATGAGATGTTATTCATTAGGGCACAAAATGAGGCATTAGGTTCAAAATGAAGCAACATTACAGTTAAGAAACATTACAGATTCTTAAAAAGATTTCAAGAACAGAATTCTAAGTTTTCCATCCCTCTACTAGCAAATCTCCCCTCCCCCAAGCAAAACTCATGATAAAGAAATCATTTGGCAATCTAGCATGCTTGTATTTGTTTCTTTCTTGGGGGAAGGAGCTTCTCTGACAGTGTATTACTATAATTCATGCATTGCAATTAGATGCTTTTTTTTTCTAGTAAAGCAGAATCTTAATGCTTATTATCTTAAACGCAAATTAGTGGAGAAAGTTTGGAGGACACTTAACTCTTTCACTGGCAACTTAAAGAAAAAAAAATACCATCATGAGAGAAGGAAAAAATTGGACACCAGAAAAGTAAATAAAAAATATATCAAGAGAGAGGTCTAAGGCAGCATTTCAACACTTTGCCTCTTGAAAATTTAAATGAATGCTCCTTGAGAGCAAACTACAAAATGCTAACCTTGAAGTGTTGAGTGGCAGAAGGAATTATGGGTTATTGTACTGTCAAAATGCCAGACAGCTGTATGTTGAGTTACTGTGTTATTTAGACAATCAGAAACTTGGAAGCTAATGTGACTTTTTTTCCTTCCGTGTGAAAGCTCCTGACATGCGTCATGATAATTTCTAAAGGGACAAAATGCAAGGTAAAAAAAGAAAAGAAAAACCCTCATTGCCTTTAGGAAACTGCCTCACAGGTAGAATGGTCCTGCCAGCAGAATAACATGCGTTATATGATTAAGATTTCAAATTACTCCCAAACTTTTTGACTCCCCTGATTAGCCACAATAGCCTTGTGCACATATGATCAAATTCATAAAATGGACAGTAATGGGTCTTAAAGTTTTCATTTCTAGGTCATGTAAGGCCACAAACCTGACACAAAGTACATTGCTAAATTCTCTTGAGGGTGAAAAGTTTGGAAACTAGTTTGGGTATAGTGGCAAAGAGATCAATAACCCATTTCCGCCCAGCCCACAGGCATATACGTTTTATCTCTGTTGCATGTACGCAACGTTGGGCAGAAACAGCTTAAGCTGTAACCAGCTCTAACCACAGAGATACCAGATTGATGGATGGGCGCACTCAGCTCTTTTGAGAGGGAAGAACTGCATGAATCAAGCATTACTTGTACCATTCTCCATGAGGACCACCGGTATAAGATATGATAATAACTGCATGGTGGCAAGGATTTAAATCTCTTTTAGAAAGTATAGCTGTCATACAGAAAAGGCAGGTAGGGGGATACAAAATTATAGTGACACAATAAAACAAATAAAATGACCTTCCCTATTAACTACAACTGTGTGGTTAGATTCATGTGTGCACTGGGGCTGCGCATGGAGATTTGCTTGATGTTCCACATGAATATTCACTGGCTTAGGCAAACGTATTACAATTCCACCATTATGTTTATTTGACGTGGTTCCCAAAATTCTGAAGGCTACATTCCTATCTTCTGTAAGCTCTCTGAAGGCATTTTCTGAATAAGGGTTGTGTTTTTGCCAGTTTGGCAGATTAACTTACACACACACACACCCATATAAGTGAGCATGACGCAAACTGCTCATTTACTTACTCTAAGGGTGCAATCCTAACCCCTTATGTCAGTGCTTTCTAGCACTGGCATAGCGGTGCCAATGGGACATGTGCTGCATCCTGCTGTTGGGTGTCACTCATGGAGGCCTCCCCAAAGTAAGGGAATGTTTGTTCCTTTACCTCAGAGCTGCATTGCCCTTATGTCAGTGCTGGAAGGTACTGACATAAGGGGTTAGGATTGCGCCCTAAGTGTATAACTCTTAAATTGATTCAACATCTTCATTTAGAAGAAGAGAAAGCTTCAAGGTGAAACTTTACCCAGAGTTCATTTCTTCCTTCACTTATGCTACAGTGCAACAAGCAAGCAAACCCAGAATTAGAACCACATGAGAATTAGTTTTGCACCTCCACAATTATTGAACAATCATAAAAATTATGTTGAGGGGAGAGCTACAGTTGAATTAAAGGTAACATTTCAGTAAAAAGACATTTCAATTATGGTTAGCTCTGGTTAAGGGGTTTAAATGAGGAATGCCTTGTCTTTTCCTTTTTCCAGCTTATTAATTTTTATTTTTATTTGACAGTTAACCTAATGCTAAGATAATACTGTGTAACTTTAATGCTGAAAATTGATATATAGCTATAGGCCATGCTTTTGATGGATGGGCTCTGTCTTTGTACCAGAAGCCATACAATTTGATTACTATTGTTCATATTGAACCAAGTTGATGAATATTCTAAAGATTAATATTTGACTGAATCACAAAAAGATTGTTACAATAAGCTGTGTGATGCTACTACTTCTGAAGAACCTTCAAAATGTCATATCGCCAACTGAACAAAAAGTGACACATCCTAATGTGGATCACTGCACCCTCCACCCCCTTCATTTTATCATTTCCCATTTTCATTTTGTTCTGCAGCAAAGAATTAACAGCTGTGGTCCCAATTCATGCAATGCACTAAGGGCCCAATCCTATCCAACTTTTTAGCACCAGCGCAACCACAATGCAGCCCCAAGATAATGGAACAAACATTCCCTTACTTTGAGGAGGCCTCCTTGACTGCCTCCCCACCACAGGAAGCAGCGCACGCCCCACTGGCACGGCTGCACCGGCACTGGAAAACTGGATAGGATTGGGTCCTGAGTCACCTATGCTTAAGCCATCTGTTTACTCAGCAAGAACTCACAGTATGATATTTCTGCACAATGATTCCATAAAACAAAATATTTTTGAGAATACCAATGATACCAGAGTGACCAGATCATACCACAACCTACAGGCAATAAACACACAGATTTGGAAAGAGGTCTTAGCTCTTAGAGGTCTTAGGGCCCAATCCTATCCAATTTTCCAACACTGGTGCAGCTGTGCCAATGGGGCATGCACTGCATCTTGTGGCAGAGCAGCAGTCACAGAGGCCTCCTTGAGGTATGGGAACATTTGTTCCCTTAGCTTGGGGATGCATTGCAGCTGCACCGGTGCTGGAAAATTGGATAGGATTGGGCCCTTAGTTGCAGAGAACATGTGTTGCAAGAAAAAAGTCCTCAGCATCAAAGGATAAAAGATCTCTGGGTAAGACCTCTGCCCAAAATCTTAGGGAACCACAGCCAGACAAAGTAGACATTACTAGCCTAAAACTGCTAATATTGTGATAAAAAGTAGTTTCATTTGTATATTAAAAAGAGAGGAAACTGCATTTACCCCTGCAAACCACCACCCCCCATAAGCACACAAGACACAGGCTTGGCTATAGGGCCACTTTATTGAATATAAAATCAAACTGCAGCAGGAATTAAACTTAACCACGCATTATGAGGGCACTAAGACTGGGGAACAGTTATCCCCATGTACTAAAGGGCATAGCCATCTAACTCCAAGCCAAGCTCGGGCTATGCCTGAGTGGGCTTATCACAATCAACCCTGAAGGGTCAAAGCAGCCTCAATGCCCCTCAGGTAAGCCCCAAGGGGATATAGCTTATGCAGCAAAGGGAACTGCCAGCCTCACCAACCCAATGGGAATGGTGTATAAGTGATTCTGGCAATTTCCCTGACTTTGCTCACCTCAGCATGGACGCCATTGACTTAATTCTACCTATTTGGCCCGCGCAATACCTGCCAAAGGGCACAGAAACAAGAAACAAGAATTGCGACAGAAAGAAGTAAGATCCTGCTCCACCCATAGCCAGTCTGGGGTAGGTGAAAAAACTGATAGCTCCATGCCAATGTTGCCAACAGTAAAAAATTCTTACCCACCCCCTGAAATTCTGGCAACCATCTAATCTGATTATACAACGGGCAGATGGGCAGAGGCTAACAGCAAAGGGTGAACTGCACCACAGAGCAAGCCCCAGCAACAGTGTACAGCTCACCCTTTCCCCCAGGAGGCCCTGCAGCCAACGAATGGCTGCCATTTTTGTGCCTCTGCCCCTCACGGTGGGATGGGGGCAGGATAAAGGCGGTAATATGCCTATAGCATAGCGGTTCCCAAACGTTTTAGCACTGGGACCCACTTTTAAAAATGATATTCTATTGGGTCCCACCTAGGATTTTCAGACTTTTTTAAAAAGGAGATCTAGAAAGAGATATTGTATTTTGTTGGTTGGTTAGTTATAAGTAATAATAACCAGAAAAAGGCCCTCAAACATTTTTTCTCCCTATATTTAAAAATGCCAGCAAACTGCAGGAGCTGGGCTCCCTGCAGAATAATTAGCAGCTACAGTATCTGATCTTTTAGGCTCAGGGCTTCAGGCAATTAGTTATCTGATCTTTCCATCTGATCTTTCCCGTTCCATCTTTGGAGACTCACCAAAAATCAGGTCACGACCCACAAGTGGGTCCCAACCCACAGTTTGGTTTGAATCGATTTGAGCTTGGGAACCACTGCATAGTGTATGGCACCAAAATTACATTAGTTAAGGAATTAAACAAACATGCATGTTCACTATCCATTGACTATGGAATTGATAAATGACTTCCACGTGAATGGAAGCCTACACAATGAATGTGAATGAGCCTACACAATAATTACCAAAGATAGAACTTACGTATTACCTGATGTCACCTCCGAAAATATTTTTCAATAGGACCAGTTCCCACATTTATCTGAAAGACCTCAAACATTACATAATCAACGTACATGAATGTGTGAATCTGTTGTAAGACTGACAACCTGCAAACAAAGACTAAGGGAGCAATCCTAACTGGCACTTATGCCAGTACTGGTGCTCTGGAGGAGTCACAAATGTGCGTAAACCGCATTTGCACCTCCTTGGGCAGGAGCCGTGTTGGAGCATCCAGATGCACCGACGCGTGGATGGAGGCAAAAGCCTCCACCTCGGCTCCCACGTCGCCACTTGTGCCGCACACGTGTGCCAGCACAAGTGGCAAAGGTAGGTGTGGGGGGGCGTGGGGAGGGGGCAGGAGGGGGTGTTACTGGGCGGGGAGGGCGGGCCCAGAGTTGGGCGCGCAGTTATGCCGGATCCCAACCCCCGTCCCCAGGGCAAGCGGAGCGGACTTGCGCCACCTCCAGAGGTGGCGCAGGTCCGAGGAGACACATAGGGGCATGCAGGCCTTACCCACAGGTAAGGGGAAGAGCTTCCCTTTGCACATTGCTGAGCCACTGCTCACTGCAATCCCACGTTGGATGCAGCGCAAGCCTCTTGGCTTGCCTGCTCCAGCGCGGGTTAGGATTGCACCCAGAAGCAGGTAAGGAAACAGTTATTGTCATTTCTAAGACCAGCTAAGAAGTAAAGCTGGCAGTCGATAGGATAATTTTATTTATTTTTGTTCAAAACATTATTTGCTTAGTTCTGTGGTTTTCAAACTCTCACGGAATTTGAGGACCAAAGTAAGTCCTTGCAGGGCTCCCTGATGCTCCAAAAGTGAAAGCAGAGTGATCACGCTCCACCTCTGCAAAACTGGAAGTGGAGCGCGATTGCTCTGCTTTCACTTTCAGAAGGCTGGGGAGCCCTGCAGATGCTTGCACAGGAGTCCCCACACCCCCGACAGGCTGCTGCAGGGACTGGTGAGTACACCCCAGTCCCCGCAGACCCACTCAGCGACGCGATCCCGGGGATCTCACTGCCTTCTCCCTGCCAGGCTGGGACGTCGCGTTTGAATAGCTCTGGCTTACCATATTTTTCGCTCCATAAGACGCACCTAGTTTTTAGAGGAGGAAAACTTACTTTTAAAGTAAGCCTGCCCTCCCCCTGTGGCACCTGCGCAAATGAGGACCTTGCCCCGGTGCGGACCTTGCCCCCAGCATTCGTTCCATAAGACGCACACACTTTCCCCCCACTTTTGGGGGGGGGGGGAAAGTGCGTCTTATGGAGTGAAAAATAAGGTAGTTTGAAATTAATCAAGAGAAATTTATTTTTTTTCCTCCACCTTCTACGCCTTAAAGCAACATCTCCTTTTCCACTCTGTCCCCCTTTTTCTTTTCCAATTAAGGGAGCGGAAGGGGGAAGAGAAGCATTAGAGGCAAGTAGGTGGACAGAGATGAGCTACCCCCACCAATTGCCCAAGGCAACGACTTCAGTTGGATTCATGGAGAGGCCAGTCCTGATCTATACCATGTGCTGCCTTTCACCAATTTAGGCTGATGTGCCACCTGTGGCCCTTCCCAGACAGTCATTTTATCCATAATCTCTCAACAACCAGTTTACATTACTGCAATGAACTGCATGTAGAAATACGTGTGAAGACTATTAAGAAACTTCAACTGTTTCCGAACATAGCAGCTAGACCGTTAGCAGAAACATGCAAGCTGAAACACATCTCACGAATATCTATATTTCTCTCTAAAGGCCTTGGACTTTTTTTTTTTAATGTGAGGGAGCATTCAGAAACATGATCCTTCACCTAAAGCCTGGTAGAGAGCCTTCTCCATGATGTCACCTCATACGTGGGACACCCTGCCTTTGCAAATCAGGATGCCCTCTCCTTGTCAGCATCCTGGTGGCAGCTGAAGATCCATTTATCCTCTCGAGAGCTACTGTTCAATTAGTTATTCTTGCCTTATGGTTATCCCGCCTTTCTCACTGGATAAAGCACTCAAGGCAGAATACAAAATAGAGGAAAAATTTTAAAAGGAGGGGGAGAAATAGAAAAAAATATACGTGCAATAATAGTAAACAGCCATAAAATTTAGTGCAATTAAAAAAAATCAGAAGAAAATACAGAATACAACCACAAAACAACAAAGTAACCAATTAAGAAGATGTAAAAGGAAATTACTGTTGGTCTCACTGGGCACCTCCTACTGAGAAGGGGAAAATGGGATAAAAATATTTTAAAACAATGTAGTTTCATATCTTTTGAGACACCTGTGTGTTCTTCAACTCTGTTGTGGCTATGCAGAGAGGTAGTTTCCTTTCTTTCTCCAGTCTTTTACCACCACATTCTGGTGTGTGCGTAGGAGAGGCCTGTCACAATTTACTCACGTCTTTAACTAAGTTGCTATAATCATTTGTGCAAATAGGAGACCTATGTTTATTCCTATGGTGGGCCTTCAATACCAAAATGTACTAGACCACTGGTGGGATCTGACCAACTGGACTCCAGTCCATGAAAGCTAAGACACCATCCTTCAAACACAACATACTGGTAAAAGCTTTAAATAAATTGTCACATTTTTGCCTCATTTAAACCAAACTATACCTCCCACTCCCTTCTTTGTCGTATTTTTGTGCCCCTTGAAACTTGATATATAACATCATTTATGTACAGCCCCTTATGTCATAGTAAATTTGTTCATTTCACTCATGCCACAGAACCCTTGAATGTCTCAGCACAGACAAAATAGCATCTCCCTGCCTTCCAGAGAACACCAGCTTCTCAATGGCAATATACCAAACACACGGTTCATTGCATCGGGTTATTTAGTCTTTATTATCTATACAAATATTCTTAATCATTTCCCCTCATACCCAGAGTGCTTATTTCTTATTTATAGCTATAAATAAAGAAGCTGGGAAGATCATATTTTACAGACAGTTGTTCCAATGGCACCAGACCCTTTCCAACATTAAGAATCAGCATTCCTCTATTTCTCTGTACGTTTTATTATAAAAGGGGTTTACCATAAATACTGGAGTTTGAATTCCACCCAAGTAATGCATTAATAGATACTAAACCATTAATAATTCTTGTACTTTTTTCATAAATGGGCAAAGTCCAATAAATAAACGATAGCTCTTACATGTCGGAGCAGGGTTAACAAGTACCAAGGAGATTTCAAAGACAAACTACTTCCAGGGGCTGCCAAAAGGTAAGATTCATAATGATGCCACAAATTCCACTGGCCCATTTTTTACTGCCCACTATGGCAAGTATCTGAAATTAAATGCTAAGCAGAAATTTGTCCTGAGCTCTGACATGCAGTAGTTAAGGGTAAACAATCTCTAAAATTAAAAACAGATTCTTGATAATAAATCCCAACACCTATCTCTTCATAACAGAACTCTCCCTGTAAATCAAAAGCCTAATCCATCCCCACAGAAGACTTTTTCATATCAGAATGGATGATTCTTCTAAAATATTTCATTTGTCTCCACTACTTACTGAATGTTCACAATGAATTTCCATAAGAGAAAAAATATTTTATAAAATATTCCCCCTTTCCAAAAAAAAAAAAAGAAAAAGGAAAACATCTGGGATAATCATCATGTACCGGGGATAAGGGTGGATAAGAATTTCCAGTGGAGACACCACAAAGCCCAGATTGTCACCGCTGGTGAACACGGGTAACTCCAATCACCCCTTTTTATGGGGTGATTCATTTTATGGGGTGATTCACCAATCAGTGGTGGTACAAACTTGGAAGTGCTGTCGCTTTCATCACTTCTGAGTCTCCACCCTCATGGATCAGTACCACAAGTACTTAGTAGTTCCCTTACCTTTCAGTAAAGGTTGGGAACCACGGACTGACAGCCCAATCCTATGCAAGTCTACTCAGAAGTAAGTCCCATTAGAGTCAATGGGGCTTACTCCCAGCAAAGCGTGGATAGGATTGGGCGGTTAGACTGTAATCGTATCTTATTCAAAGGAAATAAACACTTCTATTCATTGCTCAAGTGAAATTCTGACGCTTGTTTCTTTAGCTTCGAGGAATAGCTTCTGAGGACTTTTTATTTATTTTTATATATTTATATAGTCCACATTCATGGTGCTTTACAGCCATAGCAAATCCTGTTTTCTACCATGATCAAACCATGCCATTTCCCAGCCTCTATAGTTATTTTTAGAACTTAAAGACCTACCTCTGGGTCACACAAAGGTTCCTTTCTCTTCCCAGAGTCACCCCAGGTGATTTTAAGTCTGAAAAATAGGTGTAGAGGCTGGGAAATGGCACAGTTGGGCCACACAAAGATAGGAATTAAGATTTTGGCACTTTTTTTTAAAGCCCTTTAAACATGGAGCCAGATATCTGCAGGCATCCGTGGTGAGACAAATTCACGGATGCCGAACCTACAGATACCATAGGTCCATTGTATTATATACGTTGGGTATGATCCCAGCAAAGAAGCACTTTGTGAGAGATACCTCATCTCATACCTAGTTTTCTACTGTAACAAAGGAATTTTAAACTTAGGACTGGATCTTAAGGTCAATTTACATGCTATATTAATGCATACTTTGATCCTGTGTGCTTTGTTTCCCCCCCCCCCCCATCAAATAGCAGTCATGGAGGGTCTGAGATTGGACTGAGCAGAAGTATTTAACATAGTATTTAACCCCACTGACACTAATGGCAGTTTCATTTGCCACTTTGCCTGGGGGGGGGGTATTAAGGAACTGTAGCTGATGCGGAAAGGTTTAAATACCCCTGCTCTGGTTCTGATTCGGTTTCCCCTCCCACTGCACTTGCCATTGCAGTGAACACATACACATGCAGCGTCAAATTATACATTCAGTGTAATGTGTAGCTGGTCCTTGGGGCACAGCAGGGCGAAAGAAAGACTTGCTTATTTTGCACATTGTACACTTTGCTATCTAGCACAACCGTTGCAGTGGGTTTAAAATCTCAATAAATACATTTATAGTACGAGAGCAATATTTTATAGGAACGTTACACTTTCAAGGAGTGACAAATACAACTGGAACATGAAGAACAATCTTGTCTCGAGCTTCTTAACAGATAATGACTTCAAGGTCATTCCATTAGTGATCACAGCAGCTTTTAAATGAAACACATATAACCCTAATCCAATTCATGAAAGTATCCTACATTTCTTATGCATGCTAATCTTGAATGAATGCTTAAACCTTGGTCATTCACCAGAGCATGCACTGTAAGTCAAAATCAGAGGAGCACAATAACATTATTGAATGGAGGGCAGGGAGGTGGAAGTGAAAGCATGCTTAGCATCTTTCAGCCACTTTCCAACTGTGCTCATGCTCAGATATTTATTTTGTTTGCTTCAAAGTGAAATACATGAAAAAGCTATTATAAAACACGTGCAGATGGAAAGCAAAGCTAAGAGGCAAATGCATTTTGCCTTAAAAGTTAAATTGCAAACTCCCATCCTAGGAATAAAGCATCTGCTACTTTTGTGAGTTCTCCTGAATGCCCACTCATCTCCTGTTTACTCTACTTACATCTCCTTCCCTCCTTTTAGTGCTGTGTTAAATTTTAGATTGCATTTGCTTCTAAGGGCGGGGCCCAGCTTCTGTTGGCTGTTTGTCAATACGTGCAGTGCTATGGAAATTGACAGGATAAATACATAATAATTTATTTTTCATTTTCATTGGATACCTCCACTTGGCATTTTAACTTTTATTTTTATTGGATGCTCTTCTCAAGTTTTACTTTCATTTTGTACACATTTACTCAAGTCTTCCACCCCACCATTTACGCCTCTTTTATCCCATTTGTCCCCTCGCTGCTCATATTTTCCAAATCTCATTAAAAACTTGAAAATTCCATAGCAAGTGTCCTTTTAAAAGTTGCTCTAGCAGGAGTTATCAAGGCAATGCTAAATTGCAAAAGTGAAATGATTCAGCTAGATTAACATTCTTATTAGTTGCAATGTTTCTCTGAAAAGATGAGCTTTTTTTTTTTTAATTCATGTTAGGTTGCCAACCCAATTATATCTTTATTTATCATGCTTTAAATACACTACCCCTATTACATCTGTTTAACATTTAATAATCTACACAATTATAGTAGTCTACAATTATAATTTTTCTTCCACATTAAGGAAAAAAGTATACAAAGCTGCTCATGGTAACTGACAGCCCAATCCTCTGGGCTGTAACTGCTGCTGGAATGAGCCTTCCTGCCCCTGCCAGTGGAAGCCTACTAATCTGTGAAGGTGTTAAGGTGGCACAGTAGGCAAGGGAGGGTGAAACTGCAAGGGAGTAAAACCGGGTGGGGAGGGGGTATAATGGGGCAGGTTTGCTGCAGGAGGGGTTGGATTCGGCAGCAATGGTGCGCGCTGGATCCTATCCTCCTTTTTTGCAGTCTCCCTTCCTCTCCTTGAACTTGCACTACCAAAATTGCTAGCACCAGTCTGAGGAAACACACTGCGGAGTGAGGATTATTCAGGGATAAGGGGACTGAAATTTCATTGCCCTGCTGCAGACTCCTGATCCACCTCCCAGCAGGGGAGGGGAGGGATAGGATTGGGCTGCAAAGTTCCTAGGATAGCTTTGAAAAGTAAAGTTTCTAGGATAGCTTTGTAGCACAGAAAGCCAAAAATCACAGAAACAAGGAGGTCACAAATAGGCCTGGATGGTAAATTATAGAGATCCTTACTTGTGAACAATAGGAACAAGCTTGTTTGCCCCAGGTTCATCAAGCTACAGGCAGAGCCCTGGAGATGAAAAGATCAGGTCTAGAGGCCTATGCTGGGCTGGTTATATTCTACAATTCAGGGTCTAGCCAAGATCCTAAGAACTGTAGAGATACCATTGTAGGATGTTTATTGTTGTTTTCTGGAGCTCAGCTGGCGTAATTTGCTCAAGGCCAAGAACGTCAAGGTGTTTGCTCAAACTACTAGGCACTGCTCCAAGGGCTTCAATGACAATTGTCACAAAACTGGCCTTCTCCCTGAGATTCCCAAGGTCTACTTGATATCTTGGATATCCAAGCCCTGTATTCTGTCCATATCTCTAAACATGTTCAGTGTGTTTTAAAAAAATGTTCTCTTCAAATTTGTTTTAAATCTTCTTTTGTTGTTTCATCACACTTTTATTTACTTGCTGTAGCTCACCTTGAATTTATTTTGAGAACAATGGGGTATAAATCTTTTAAACAGACACACACACACACACACACACACACACACACACAAAGAGTGTTACAATAAAATTGGTACCTGCCAATTCACACACATGCACACAAATCAACCTAACTAAGAACTTCACGCAAGATACAACAGTCCTTCTAAGTTTCCTTGTGTAGAAACCTGCTTGTCAACTGAATGACATATGGCAGTACAGTGAACCCAGGATTTAACAGTCTCATGCAGGCATGCGGTGTCCATCATTTATGACACACACGCACAAAACATACACGGCCAGTTTTTAAAGAAATAGACGTCACTTATTTCTGATGTTTGTTAAATTGCGGGTTCACTGTATGTGTTTAATTGCAGGTCCATCAGATTCTGCCCATTCCTCCAAATCGCAGAAACCTTGTGAAAGATATGCTCACTGTCTCACTATGAATTACACCTCACATTCATTTTTCTCCTCCTCACATGATCTCTGGGTTCTGTTTTGATCCCAAAGTTACTTATGATTCAAACATTTACCTTCAGAATTGGAACCATACTGGCTAGCCCCGTATTTTTAAAACAGCAACTGCACTGTTGCCAATGTGCAAATACTGTACAGAGAATCCATGGGTCAAGCCAGACATTTTCCCCATTGCATGCTTAAGAAGTGTGCTTCCAACCAGAACGGCCTCGCCAAAAATAATCATAGGAGACCAGATCCTGATTGGCAACACGGCGAACAAGTAAGGGGAGTTTAATTCTTCTCCTCGCACTGTTTTAATGCCAAAAATCTCCCAACCCAAAGTGGCTATTTGCCACAAATGATCAATGCCTTCTAAAACACACAACTGGAACACTGGTGAAGACAATTGGAATACTTCATGAACAAGGGTCAAATTAGATGCTCCTACAATTGCGATCAGTGACATTTGGCAGCGGAGGACTGCACATCCTAAAACCTAGTCAGCTACAGTTGATCTATAAAACTGTGCCATCAGAAGACTTAAGATGCACTTTAGTAACATCCTGATGATTTAGGTCACCATGGCACATGCAGTCTTTCCCCAGTCCCTAGCCTACTCATAGAAGCGAGGAGTCATAACAAAACCCAACAGCTGCTACCATAAGGTGAATGTCCTTAGATGCTACTATGTGTCTTCACAAGTCAACCACTAGCTGGTCTGCTGAGTGGGACTGCTGCCAATATGCAGGCTGCGGGATGTCAAACACACACATTAGCAATTCATCTACATCAAATTATCATTAAATTAGGACAAGCACCAAGTACCACAAAGGGATCAAATATTCTCTACTTCACACTAAGAAACAGACAGAGGTCCTCTCCCACATCCTGATGCACACATGCGTACACAACTCCTTCCTCTGTGCATGGACAACCTTCTCAAATGGAAGGGTGAGTCAACCATTTTAAAGATGTGCATTGATTTCTGCCCAGCATTTTTGTTTCATTTATACTGAAGCATCCACCTTATAAAGTCTCTCATATTTTACCTACTTCAAGGTATGCAACACAGAGCATGATTGTACACTTCCTTTCAGCTTAAGGGTCAGTTTAGCAGCTCTTTATTCTCAATTCAAGCAGTGTGAACCTCCCCTTAAAAAAAATCATAAACAAAACAACAAAACTCTTGAAAAATCCAGCCAGTGTGTGCAGTGGACAGATTATTAAAAGTTAGAATACAGAAACCTTGAACCAGGGAAAAGTCACCAGTTATAGCTGCTGCTAGAAAAACTGTGGCAACTCTAGCCACAAGACTCACTGGGTCTCACTCACTCACCCAGGCCCTCATTCTCCCAGGATCCTTTCAGGAATGATGGGAAATAATAAATATATTTTTTAAAAAGTACATAGTGCTTTTAAAAGAGGTCAATATCCGAGATAGGTATTTTCACTTAAATAAAACTAATAATAATAATAATAATAACTTTATTTTTACCCCGCCTTTCTCCCCGAAGGGACTCAAGGCGGCTTACAACAGATTAAAAAACATAATTTAAAACAAATAAAAACATAACATATGTCATAAAAACAGCAATCAGATAAAAAAAATAGGTAAAAAGAGCATAGAGCAGCAGCAAATCATAAAAGAATCAGGCCTGTAAAAAATATTAAAAGATGTTAAAAAAGATGTTAAAAAGGCCGAGAACTCAGAAGGCTTGTTTAAACAGAAGGGTCTTCAGGCCTCGCCGAAAGGTCTCAAGAGAGGGAGCCATTCTTAAGTCAAGGGGAAGGGAGTTCCATAGCGTTGGTGCCACTACTGAGAAGGCCCTATTTCTTGCCGCTGCCCCACGTACCTCCCTAGGCGGCGGCACTTGTAAAAAGGCCTTCTCTGATGACCTAAGAGGACGAGCTGGAACTACCTTGAAAAGGTGTGGTTTGAGACAGTCCAAATGGTAAAATAGTCCTGCATTACTTTTGTTTTAACCCAATCTCAGCCGAAATTATCCAACTAGACTAGAGCATACTAGGATTTTATCAAGACTACATATACTCTCTAGGCCAGTGTCTCTCAAACTTTTAGCACCAGGACCCACTTTTTAGAATGAGAATCTATCAGGACTCACCAGAAGCGATGTCGTGCCCAGAAGTAACATCATTAAGCAGGAAAAAATTTTAACAATCCTAGGCTGCAATCCTACCCACACTTACCTAGGAATAAGTCCCATTGACTATCATTGTTAAAAGAACATAGTTTCTACATAGTAGCTTGTTAAAAGTACAGAGCTGTAACATTTCCCCAGATGCAGTCACATACCATGGTAGCATCAAGTCTAATAAATTAAAAATAAAATATTGCAATGAATGGAGACGTTCCTGAAATTGGCTTGCAACCCACCCCAGTGGACTTAGTGGGTCCTGACCCAGTTTGAGAAAAACAGCTCTAGGCCAAGAAACACTGGGCTCTGTGGCCCATAACATTTATGAAAAATAAACATTTTTGCATAGAACCTTGCTTATTTGCATGATGATAAATTCTGCTCTCTGCTAGTCTTTTAGGGAGGGGTGAAGAATTATCCAGGGTGCTTTGGTCCTACACTGATCTGAAACTACAATATGCGCTGAAAACTTGCATAACATATGACTATGAGAAAAGTTCTGCTGGATTAGGCCAAAGATACTTTCTCATTCACACAACAACCCAATAATTCCACCTCTGGGACACCCCCAAGCAGGAGAGAAATGCATTTTATTCTCACTTAGCCTCTCCCTTCTTGGCAGCTTCTCAGGTTTCATCAGGCATTTCCTCACATGTTTTGCAACTCTATGCGCTCTAGACACGTTTCTCAGAGATTTGAATGTTCAGCACAAAATCCTGGGTTTGCAACGAATCATAAAATACATATAAGCTTGCACATTTTAATGTTTCTTTTCAGTGAAATATAAAATGCTATGTGGTCAAACCGAGGACACTTTTCCAGAGAAGGCTTTCTTTTGCACTATTTCAGGTCTCTTGTTGCCTCTTCCTTCTTCAAATTATTGTGGGCAGTGCAAGGGAAGAGTTAACAGGGCACTGAAGAGTTAACTAATATTTCCATGAGTTGGCAAATGTTCAGTCAAAACCTGGCTAACTGCCTGTTGTTTACTGAAGCTAAGGAAGAAGCATCTGCAACATTACCAAAAGCATATTGTAAAAAGCAACACATGCAAATTAAACTCTTGAGCTATGAGTAAATTGCTGGGAAAATTTATAACTCATTTAATAAAAACTGAAGTAAATACATTGCCTCGGCTCCCAGGGAGAACAGAATATTTCCCATGATTCCCTCTCTTCCCAACCACTGGGAGAGAAAAAAAAATCCTATTGCCTGACTGCTACAATATTGAATTTACTATTAAACTAGTTTTATTGAATTGTTCCTACGATTGCATATGATTACTGAGTATATTTGAACTAGTTTAATTCTGAGTGTGCATTTTGTCAAAAATTTCAGCTTAGAATTCTCTTTATGTAGCTTTGTGCAGGCATAATGCTTAATCAATGCTTATTTCTCTTAACCATGATTAGGCATTGCATCTGAATATCTAAACCACTGTTAAGAACTGGCGACTAATCAGGATGTGAAACCATGTATTTGCAAACCATCGTATGTCTTAACCACAGTTAAGTGGTACATCTACCTTGAATCCAAATTCTGCACCTTGTGTCTGCTGTGGATATTCTCACCGTTTCTTCTACACTGTTTCTGCTAAGATCACAATGTTTAACTGATTAACAAAATAGATTCATTAAACCAACTAAAAGGTTGCCTCCCTCATCCATCAGCACTTAAAAAAAATGTTTAATTATTTTCAATACAAGTATGAAAGTGCAATATGATAAAAAAGTTTGATAAACGTTTACATCATATTTTACACAATCACTAATTAAAACTGCCAGTAGCAAGCACCAACTTAATAAAGGGAATGGCTCCTCTAAAAAGATGCCTACTGTGATAGGTTGCATCATCTAAAAACAATGAATAGTTTTTTCCTCCAAACATCATTTTCTCCATATGCAAATTAATGTCGATTTAATTAACACACATAAACGCATTCATTTAATAGGCCAAGACTTCTTTACTCAGGTGGCAGTGTGTCTTAGCTTTTGCTACCTATGGGTGTGCAGCTACAGAGCCCACATGTAAATCTTGTTCTGCCCACCCCTAAATTAGGTTGCTGAGATTTCACCAGACATGTCTGACACACTTTCAAGTTTAGCTCAGCAGCCATAAGGACTAGAAGTCTCCTTAAAACAAACCAACAAAAAGAATAAGATGAAATATTCCTGAGAATTTTCTCAAGAAGCTGCTTCCTGCATCCAGTGCAACCATTTTGATTCTACATTTTCTCTGTGCCTCAGTGGAATTACAGCATATAATCCTGTTTATAAACCTGTGAGCAAGATAGGACCACTTTACCTCAGGGACTGCCACCCTCATGTTGTACTTTAAATCCTGCTATTTATCAGGGAGAAATCCTGCTATTTATCAGGGGCTTGTTTTAGATTTTTTAATTATGTGCACTAGTTTTAATTATTGTTTTTAATTGCTATTTTTGTATTTTTATTGTTGTAAGCCGCCTTGTGTGCCCATGGGGCAAAAAGGCGGGATATAAATTCATCATCATCATCATCATCATCATCATCATCTAAGTACAAACAAGGGGGATAGACTCATGCCAAACATCATGTATTAGGACTTTCACAATGACAAACTATCAGCAAAATGAGCTGTAGTCATTGAGTATTACATATGTAACACAGAACAACTCAGTCAAAGTTAAGCACTTTAATTCCTTGTTTGGATGGATGATCCAACCATCATCATCCACCTGCGGATGATGAAACCCTCAGGTCTCAGGCCCTCTAATCCTCCAGAGGCGACTTTTATTATAAAAACTGGAGGTGACGTTTAAAGGCCTTAAAAGGCCATAAACTAAAAGTGATCTCCTAAGGCATCTTGAAGTCCTTAGAAGGCCTTCTGAGGCCAGTGGAGGTCGTGCTCAGAACACCCTCTGGAGGCAACTGGAGCACAGCTCCAGTCACCTCTAGAGAATCCATGTCAGGCCAAAGCCATGGGTTCAGGACCCACAGACAGTGAAATCCTTACATCCCAAATCCGCAGACACAGTGGGCCCACTGTATATGGATGCAACAAAGATACTGTCATACAAATACATTCATCAGAGAGTCAGAGTTGACTTCAACTCCCTATTGAATGCACAATCAGTAGCAAAACCACATCTGTTGCAATGTAACATGTGGAACGGGCAATACAGCAGTACCTTGACTTTTATTGCTTTGCTCTTTCAACCATTTTCAATTATAACCCCATTTCAAATTTCGTCCATGTGTTTTTCTTTTTCGTTGACTTTCATCCAACCTTCCACAACGCTTGTCAACGTTCTTATGTTTATTTTTCTTTTATTTCTGTTTATTTAAGTTTCACATGCATTCCCATATAGTTATTTACACTTAAAGTAATAAATAAATTTGCAAGCTAAATAAGGCTAAGCATTGACAGTCATTCAATTTTTACTTTTGTTCATGCTCTCGTCCCTAACCAGATACATGCTTAAATCCTTTCCACTGAAATCAGTGGGACTTCAGAGTGCTGAACTTTGGATGGGATATGCCTATATTGTTCAGATGTCTCAATGAACACCTAAGAGGCTGCTTATCTATGATGCTGGTTTTCTTTAAATCAATACAATTTCACAAAGTAACACACCTGAGATACAAGTAAATGTACAGGTCATTTCCCAAGGAAAGTTCTACATGCAATAATAAAAACAGAAAATTATTATTTTTGACAAAGCGTTCAGCACCCTTTTCCTATTTCTCATTTTTTGCCATCAATCACAGCCATCGGAGTTCGGTGACTGATGTGTGCTGACTGACAACAGAAAGAAAAATTTTGAGGCGTTAGTGAAATGACAGAGCTGTCGTGGCTGCCTCAAAAATGAAAAAGAATAGATAACACTCTAGAAGCAGGGAGAAAGTCAGAAGACAGACAGCAGTGATGTCCTGTTAGCACAAGTGTTCAAAGTCCCATCTGGTTTATTTTGAGTCGCGTGGCCTCTCCGGCTGACATGGTTAAAAGGAAGCCAGTTTCTACAGCCAAAAGACATGAATAAGCAATGGGGTCAGCAACACTTTCTGATCTCCTCTGAATCGGATGACAACAAAAAATTTTGACTAGTTTTTTTTTTTTTTTTTAATTTTATTTTATTTTATTTTACTGTTTTGGGGTTAGAAGAAGCGGAGCAGATGGGTAACAGGACTTGCAGTGCAGAGGCAGGCCAGGAAGTAAGTTGCATACTTTGACACCACCTCACTGAGGGCAGAGTTAGCAACATTACAGAACCAGGTAGGACCCTATATGTTCCTTGTGTCACTTGACCTCTGCTGAACAGTGAGCTGTAACAGCCTTCAGGCCATTTGCAATGGTAGTGCCGAAGTGGAGCAGAGAGTAGAAAAACAGTTCCTTCTCCTAGATCTGATGGTTTAAGTGAAGTAAGCACCTATGATCAGCTACTAGAAATGAAGCCAAGACTCCTGGCATTGTATCTTATTTCACAGATTTTGTTAATGCTTTAAATCCTGCAAAACTAATTAAACCACAGACCATGGGACAAAGGAAATAAGTGTATATGCCCAGGCAATAATGGCTCTATGATTCCACAGTTTGAGGTGAAAATTCTTGAAAACTATTGTCAATATACAGGCTCATATTAAGATCAACACATAGATCTCTTACTTAATTAAAAATTGAATAAGACAACACAAGAAACAAACCAGAATAGGCAATATTGATGTAATAAATTCCTCCCCCCCCCCCAAAAAAAAAAAAACAACACAAAAAACCCCAAAGTACAGAGATGTTCTATGCTGGGGATGAATTTTCTTTCATCTCCCTTGACAGCATAAAAGAAGCAGCCTTTTGACGTCACCCACAGGAGTCAAGCATCTCCCCCAAGGAACCCTGTTAGTAAAAAAAATAAAACTGACGCCCAGTCATAGAAATCAAATGGTAATGTTAACCATAACAAATTGTAGTTTAAATCCCAGCTCGCGTATTTTCCATGGAAACCTATGATAGATGTGTTTGCCAGACCAGGAAACCCCATCACAGCATGCTTAAAATTCTCCTTTTTTGTTACAACCCACAAATTTCTACGGGATTGCTGATTGATGTAACCCTCAGATTAGAAATACACAACATGAAATAAAGTTCCCAGAGTGGAAAAAAGGAACTCCTTGATGAGACTGTTGAAAGAGCGATAAAAGCTTCACTCAAGGACTCCACTTTAGTATCAGATTGTGGGAAACTTTCATTTAAACAGCCCAATGGAGTCCATTAGCCATCAATCTGCAGGCACTAAATAAACCCTTAACACCTCTTCTTAGAAACTGCAACATAATCATCCAACCATCCTGCTGGAGTAACTGACAAAAAGAGCTGTTGAAGATTGGAGAAAGTTTATAGGGGAAAAAAGAAATTTCCTCCCAGTACAACTGTCCACAGTAAAACCATGCAATTTTATTTCTTCAATGGCCAGTTTAGTAAGCACAAAACAAAGATACCATCATTTCAAACAAACAAGACAATAAACAGAGAGAGAAAGAGCGCTGTTTAGTGGTCTGTAGTTTCATAGGATTTTGGGACCAGTTTATTCTCAATATGCTAGTTATATTCCAGGGCATTCAAAAGCGTATACTCTCTTTGACAGAAAACTGGATTTTGAAAAATTTACAGCTTATCTACACTCTCTGTTTCATTGTAGGTCAGTACTATACGGGCTTCAATTTAGCCCACAGCTTCGCTTCAGGATCTTTGCAAACATATTGTTAAGTGCACGTTCTTTAAGGATACACCTAAAAATGTAAAGCATGAGTGTGACAAATGTGCTTGGAAACTCTGATATTATACAATCAGAGAGCTAGAGTGGGATGCATCCCTCTGTTGAGAGCACAATAATGCAAGCATGGATACATTGTGCGGCTTTGAAGAGCGATGGTCTTTCTTGCACCAACCAAAAAGATACAAAGTGGATGGAGAACAGAAATCCTGAAGCACCTGCAATGGCCACATCATAGCGATGGTGCATAACCTGGGAGAGTTACTGTCAAAATTCTTCTTTTTTAAAAAAACAAACAAACAGTTATGTCTGGAACTGTAGAGCATTCACAGATTAGTTTGACAGCCATCAGATTTCAGATGCTCAGTGCTAACAATGTTACTTGAGCGAATGTACGTGAGTGAATGCTGATGTTCACACCATTCGTGTAGGATAGTTGAATATTGACCTTCACCAGATTTCATGACACTCACTGGCATCATTAGGGTTTGTCACCCAATGTGGGAGGCCAGTGCATCACCCCCATGATGGACTTCCTCCCATGCAGTGGGTGGGACAACACCCTGGGTGGTAGGTATGGTGATGTACCAATGCCCCACTCCACTAGTTTTTTTGGCTATAACATTTGATAGAATAGAGATATTTCAACGTGGCTTGTTTCATTACATTCTGCATGAAATTACACATCGAGTGATATATAACATGATAAAAAAATGGTTGGCAACCTTCAGTCTCGAAAGACTATGGTATAAGCCTACAGAACCCAGTATTCCCAGGCGGTCTCCCATCCAAGTACTAACCAGGCCTGACCCTGCTTAGCTTCCGAGATCAAATGAGATTGGGCATGTGCAAGGTAATAGTTGCTGTTAAACATGATAGTATTATTTGAAAAAAAACAAGATTTTAAAAATTTTAGCCAGTAGTGGTGTCACCTGCCCGTGTGCGTCATCCAGTGTGACCCACACCCCCTTCAGTGACACCACTGATAACACTGTCTTTCATTAGCCCTTGTGTAAGGGGGGGACGGGACAAGCACATGGTATCAACACTAGCAAGTATCTTTCATGGAAAATCTTTATGAAAATTGGTGGAAGACTGGGATTTGCAAATGTTTGATAGGTTTTTCAACCCTAGTGAAAAGGACTTCATGTTTTATTCAGTGGTATAGGTCTACTTGTGGCCTTTTTGGGTATTTTGGTACTTATTTTGGAATCTGATGTTGGAGAGAAAAAAATACTGATAAAGTAACCATGTGGAATGGCTTAGAAGATGAAATGGTAAAACAACAAAGAACTGGAGATTCAGTAGTTTACTCCTTCAACAATAGATTGATGGTAAACAGAATTAACTGGGATGTTCAGTAATATTTTGATCTTAAGTGCACCTCTAATTGGAATTCCAATACTATTTGGGTCGCTTTGAAAGCACACATTGGAAGCTCTTTTGAACATACTGTAGCTCATATTTAAAACAGGCCTTAATTAGAAACAGAAATAAGAAAGGGAAGCTGAAAGTTTAGAAGCTAGATATAATAAGAACCACCCCCTGGTGGATCAGACCAGAAATCTGTTACTTTTACCCGGATGCTCTCCATGGGGCTACCTTGATAATTTTGTGAGATTTCTGAGCATGTGTATACATTATCGATGTACAGGTGAAGACTCTTTATCCCCAGGGGTTCCTTTCCCAGACACACACACACCCCGCAGATACCGAAAACCATGGATAACAAAAACTGCTGTTTTCTGAGCCCGCCTTGCTCCAGTTGCATCATGAAACATTCGTCCAGAGCTGGGTGAGTTTCTAAGCCTTGGAGAGGCCACACAATGTGGCGTGCAGCCTCTCCAAGGCTCAGAATGCCACCCAGAGCGTTTTGTAATGACTTCAAAAATTGGAAGTTGGGTGCCTGCGTGCGATGCTTCTCTGAGGCTCAGCAAACCTCCCAGACACAACTGAAACAAGGTTCTGGTCTGGCCTGGGAGGTCTACAGGGAAGTGATCCGAGGCTTTGGCATCCGTGGTGAGGCAAATCCGCTGATGCTGGATCTGTGGATAAAGAGGCTCCACCTGTATACATTTCTGACATATAATGCCAATGCTATTGGGTTAACATTAAAAAAAATTATGTTAACCCAATAGTGATTAATTCACTATTATTTGTGATTAATTCAAGCAGGGGTGCTCTTCATGAGTCACATTGGGGAGAGGAAAATGTCACCTTTTGTCCTTTCCCACCCTCCTAATTTTCCTCATTGTGCTATATAATACCAAAGACCTTTGGGGCTGGCATTTGATTGATGTATAAGCAAGGCGGTGGGGATGAGAGTTTTTTTTAACCTTGTGGACACAATTCATTTCATTCAAACCCTAATCCTTGCTCCAGAATTACTAAATAATTGTGTGTTTGTGTGGGGGGAGTGTGTTTCTAGAGAGTGGGAAGGGGCAAAGGTGTCATTTTTCCTTTTTTGCCTGAAAGCTCTCCATATAGTTCAGGGTGGAAGTTTATCATCATGAAGAAAATCTCATCATTCCTCCGGTTCTGAGGTGCTTGCCAAGTTCTGATACACTTGGTTTCAGTGCCATGTGAAAGCTATGCACCCCCTCACACACACACACACACACACACACACACACACACACACACACACACACACACTTGATTAATTGAACTGTTCACATGATGCACCTCTGCAATTTTTAACATTCTTTATTTTACTTACACATTTATACTCTGCTTTATCTCCCTTATGGGCATTCAAAGCAGCTGTAGAGTCCTGGAAGCTTATCCGACCATATTAGGCCATGTTAAGAAATTTAAAAATGTATTGTCCTTAGAATTTATAAACCAATATATCACTACAAACCTAGGAAAGCCCCTGAGTATGTAAAGACTGTTCCTTTATTTTCGAGTGTCCTAAACTGACAAGTGTTCAATACCCCCAATTTGGTATTCAAAGGAACTACTACTCGTAGATCTGAACAGTCTTTGGAGAATCACTGTGGTTTGATATGACCTATTCGTATGGTCCTGCTGGGCACCATTTCTTCAATGTTTTCTCCTTCCTTTCCCAAACATGCTATAGTGTGGTCAGGAAGTATTGCTTTCTGTTCCTATTCTCAGTCTGAGGCTTCATAATACCGCATGACTTGGAAGAAATGGCAGCCAGCAGCATGAATGGCACCCCTGGTTAAGTACGTTGAACAATGTGCTGTGTTTGTGTGGCTGGCTCCTCTGCTTTGCACCTTACAAAGTCCATTGGCTAATGTGTTAGTAGCACCAAAAATTGCACAGGACAGATATTGAAAGAAAGTGGCGGTTCTATAACTGAATGGCTAAGAAAAATCTTGGACACTAACATGAAGCTGAAATGAAAGCCACATTGCACAGGGATTTGTGGGGAAGTGCAACAGTTTATAAATTAACATACAAAAGTATATCCCCAGAATGGCAAGTCTTTACATATGATTTTTTTAATATCAGTAATTTCTTGTACTTTTTTTCCTCATTTAAATAGAAACTTATAAAATATTTTAACACAAGAAAATTCTCTCCCTTATATATAATATTCCAAAAACAGGTCTTTCAAGATAGATAAGAGATACTTCTTTAAACTTTAGTAGATAATTAGCTAGCGGAAATTCCTGATTCATGATATGATGCTGACCACTCACTTGGATTTTTAAAGATAAATAGGTCTATATTAATCATGATAGTTAAATGGAATCTCTACATTCTGAGTGAATGCACTGCTACTTCATTATCAGAAACTGGAAACAAGCGGCAAAGAAAGTCCATCACTCTCTTGTCTGCTTGAGAGTCTTCCAGGGGTAGGTAATAATCTTTAGCAAGGCAATTCTTCTAGCCAACAGTCATGGCCATCAGGTGTGACACATCAGTCAGGTTGGGCACTGGTTAAAGCCCACAGTCCCCCAAGCGCCAAACCAGCTGGCTGTTGAAGCAACCCCAATGAAAAACTCACATTATTACTGCCTTGTCCTGCCCTCCTCTTCCTTAAGCAGACTTAATCAGAGGCCACTGTGATGTCACATTCATGCATGCAGAGGATGCTGCTAGGATGTCCCCTTCTCACTGCTGCCAGAGTGTGGAGGAAGGAAGTTCTCCCTCACACTTTCTCCAACTCATCCAAGGCAGGGAAAGGCATGAACTTGGAGGGTGCCTTCCCCTCAGCACTGCTGGAGCACCAAGAGAGAGGCAACCCCCACCCCCGAGAATACTCCCTTCCATTTCCCCAGCCTTGTCAGGGAAATAGAGTGGAGTGATCATGGAGGGCACAGAAGGAGAGGCATCCTCTGCTAAGCTCAATCTTCTCCCTGACTTGGGTCGCTCTTGGATGACGTTGGTGTGTTATGCACGCAAGAGTAGGGTTTAGCCCAAAAGGTCCCAAGACCCTTGCTTGCCAGCACTGATGGCCATAGCCCTTCCTGAACCATACACACTTCTGGTTGCCAATTTCAGCAGCCCAAACATCATAACAGGGTAATTAGGTCTTATTTTAACACCTAGAAAAAGAAAAAAAAAACCTGTTGTATTAAACCATTTATCTATGAGTGTTATATACAATGTTCATACACATTATCTATTCCAATATTGGTCTATAACCCTGGGAAACAGACTCTGTACTGTATTCTCCATTTCTTTTTGCAGACTAGCACAACATTTAGTGGAAGATATCTCTGCAATTTCATACTGCAGATGTTGCATATTGTTTGACACTTTGGGAAGTTTCTTGGGTGGCTCCATTAACATTAGATTCCATCAATAAATCTAAGTCAGATGCCAGTGTACCTGCTTCCTTCATAGCTTCAGAGATATCAGATTTGGAAGCCTTATTTTCCCAATTTCCATTCTCGTTTGACCAAGTCCGATTCAGCCACGCTTGAAAGCACTGCAATCCACACAGAGAAGCTGAACACAGAGGGCTCTTTCCCAGTGTGAACTGATTTCAATAATGGCTGGGAATGGGTAGGAGATACCTAAGTTCAGGTGGGGAAGTACATCAATTCCCCATGTCCCTGGCCTCATAAGAACATAAGAACAGCCCCACTGGATCAGGCCATAGGCCCATCTAGTCCAGCTTCCTGTATCTCACAGCGGCCCACCAAATGCCCCAGGGAGCACACCAGATAACAAGAGACCTCATCCTGGTGCCCTCCCTTGCATCTGGCATTCTGACATAACCCATTTCTAAAATCAGGAGGTTGCGCATACACATCATGGCTTGTACCCCATAATGGATTTTTCCTCCAGAAACTCGTCCAATCCCCTTTTAAAGGCGTCTAGGCTAGACGCCAGCACCACATTCTGCGGCAAGGAGTTCCACAGACCAACCACACGCTGAGTAAATAAATATTTCCTTTTGTCTGTCCTAACCCACCCAACACTCAATTTTAGTGGATGTCCCCTGGTTCTGGTATTATGTGAGAGTGTAAAGAGCATCTCTCTATCCACTCTGTCCATCCCCTGCATAATTTTGTATGTCTCAATCATGTCCCCACTCAGGCATCTCTTTTCTAGGCTGAAGAGGCCCAAGCGCTGTAGCCTTTCCTCATAAGGAAGGTGCCCCAGCCCCGTAATCATCCTAGTCGCTCTCTTTTGCACCTTTTCCATTTCCACTAAGTCTTTTTTGAGATGCGGTGACCAGAACTGGACACAATACTCCAGGTGTGGCCTTACCATAGATTTGTACAATGGCATTATAATATTAGCCGTTTTGTTCTCAATACCCTTCCTAATGATCCCAAGCATAGAATTGGCCTTCTTCACTGCCGCCGCACATTGGGTCGACACTTTCATCGACCTGTCCACCACCACCCCAAGATCTCTCTCCTGATCTGTCACAAACAGCTCAGAACCCATCAGCCTATATCTAAAGTTTTGATTTTTTGCCCCAATGTGCATGACTTTACACTTACTGACATTGAAGCGCATCTGCCATTTTCCTGCCCATTCTGCCAGTCTGGAGAGATCCTTCTGGAGCTCCTCACAATCACTTCTGGTCTTCACCACTTGGAAAAGTTTGGTGTCGTCCGCAAACTTTGCAACCTCACTGCTCACCCCTGTCTCCAGGTCATTTATGAAGAGGTTGAAAAGCACCGGTCCCAGGACAGATCCTTGGGGCACACCGCTTTTCACCTCTCTCCATTGTGAAAACTGCCCATTGACACCCACTCTCTGTTTCCTGGCCTTCAACCAGTTCTCAATCCACGAGAGGACCTGTCCTCTAATTCCCTGACTGTGCCTCTGGTTCATATAACCTCTATGCACCCCACTTATATTTACTGCATCACTGCTGGCACTATAGCAACCATTATTGTGTACGCACCAATGTTTCAAATGGCTGCTATTAAGTGAACACTTCCAGCAATAGCTCTTCCTGACCTCCAGTCTGGTCTAACACTTACAGCAGCCATTTTCAACCTTTTTCAACTCACACTGACAAGGCACTAAAGTTGTCAAGGCACACTGCTAGTTTTTAATTACATTATTATGTTACAATTAATTGAATTAATATAACTAAGGGCACAATCCTAACCAGGTCTACTCAGAAGTAAGTCCTAATTTGTTCAGTGGGGCTTACTCTCAAGAAAGTGTGGTTAGGCTTGCAGCCTTAGATCATTACATAACAGTGAAAGAAATGCCCAAGAAACTTGGAGAGGGAGGTGTATGTGTTTTTCTGGAAAGGTTTTGAAGCAGGTCTGTTCAAACTGTTATCAACTGATATGCTCTGATATGCCAGGAGGTGTTGGCAAAGAGAGATGAGACTGAGCATACTGGAGGGACCCTGAGGAGATGTGGCTGAAACAAGTGCAGGATTCACTGGGGTGGGGGGAGAGAGAGAGAGAGAATGGGAGGCAACTGACTCTGGACTTTGGAAGGTGGGGAAGAGGGAGGGGAGGGGAGGGGCAGTCAGAGGGGTTAACTGCAATTATGATGGGGGGATGCGTGTGCAGGAGGGGAGGAGGTGGGTGGGGGGAAGAAAAGCATCACTTGCCTGCTCATTTATTCAAGAAAGAGTGCGACCAACCAAGCTTCTGTACGTCTACTCAGAAGTAAGCCCCATTATAGTCAATGGGGCTTACTCCTAAGTAAGTGTGGATAGGATTGTGGCCCAGTGCCCTTCCTGCCAAAGCCTTGCCAGGGGAGGTAACACAGGGAGGGTCACTTTTGGGCATTGCAGGCAAGGAAAAGGGTCTCTCCAGGATCCTTGCCAGCCAGCTGCTTCTGGCTCCTACCTGCTTCCACCATCAGGCTCGCTCTCCCTCCCTCCACGTTCCCGCCCGCCTTCTCTAGCTGCCTGGCTGGCTGCCCAATCTGCGCACGGGGCAGGCACCAGCAACAGCAGGAGCGTCCAAGCCCCTTCGCAGCTGCCCCTTTTTCTCCTGCTGCCGAGCAAGGCTCTGAGCAGTCGCTTCTCCCGCACCAGCAGCTGCTGCTGCCTGACTCCTTGGCCCCACGGCACACCTGAGGCAGCCTCACAGCACACTGGTGTGCCGCAGCACAGCGGCTGAAAGCCGCTGAGCTCGCATGTTAACAGCAGACTTCCACCAGGGAGACCTGGGTTCAGATCCCCATTCAACCATGAAATTTCCAGGGTGGCCTTGGATCCGTCACTCTTTTTCTGCCTAACCTATCCCACAGTATTGGTGCAATATTAAATGGGGAGAGGTAGATATACCACCCTGAGCTCCTTTAAGGAAAGGCAATATACAGTTTATTTGCAAAGTATTACCACTGTTACCCTGCACATGCCTGATCTCGTCTGATCTTGGAAGCTAAGCAGGGTCAGGCCTGGTTAGTACTTGGATGGGAGACCGCCTGGGAATACCAGGTGCTGTAGGCTTATACCATAGTCTTTCGAGACTGAAGGTTGCCAACCATTACCACTTTATACATACTGCAAGCCCAGTATGATGAAGGGATAGGGAGAAAGTATCTCCATCTAAAAGAGGAGGAATGCCAGACAAAAGGAGGCAGGCCACATAACAGCAGGAAAAGTTATTTCATTTTCTTCTCCTTTCACAATCTAGCCTCCCAAACCTAGGACACCATGGCTGGGGGGAGGCAATAGGATCTATTAACTTTGCATTCACAGTGTGCCAGACTACCTTCCTGACATAAAGAATGGTAGTGGCCAGGGTAGTGAGAGCATGTTGTGCTTTAGAGGTGACCGAGAATTGATTCAAGACATTTTTGTCCATAAAAACCTTGGGTTTCCCAGTGTGCCTTTCCCACTTTAACCCAGGCTCCATCAGTCCTGCCTTTAAGTGCCCACAGTCTCACAAAATCATCTTGCAAATATATTTCCCCGAAACTAATTCCGCAACTTATCGAAGATTTACCTACCAGACCTCCTGAGATGTGGACAAATGGAGATGGAGAGGGCAAAACGTAGGTGCTAAGGAATGGAGCTTGGCAGAATGAGGCAGAGCTTAGTAGTGCCTCCATAACTGAGCCTGATGGACAAAGAGTGGGGGAGCACATGGCAAAAGATGTCAAGCTAAGCAGAAAATAGCCCCAGCCCTTTACAACCAGTCTCAGATTTCAGTTCTTGGAAACATGAGAAAGAAACTAAGGGCCTAATCCTATCCAACTCTCAAGCACCCATGCAGCTGTGCCAAATAGGGTTTGAGTTGCATTCTGCAGTGGGGGGGGGGGGAATAGTCACAGAGGCCTCCTCAAGGTAAGGGAATGTTTGTTCCCTTACCTCGGAGCTGCATTGTGGTTGCATCAGCACTGGAAGTTGGATTGGAATGGGTACTAAGATACTGAAGCTTCAGATCTAGCCAGGATAACTGACAAACTCAGACACAGATGCTTTCTGACATGCCACACAAGACCCCCATAGTGCAAGCGAGAGGGAAGATTCATTGCATGCATATTCTGCTCTTCCTCCAAGGAGCTCTGAGCAGTCTATACAGGGCCTCTGAGAGGAATTTTTATCCAGGGGTACAAAATCTTTTTGGCCCCTTCCCAAAGGGGGAGGGGGGCAGTAGGAGCAGGCAGAACAGAAGGCAAAATAAGGCAGGGGGAGGGTGCTGACAGCCAGAATAGTTTTTGGAGCCCAGGTTTACCAGGCTTCTTGATGCGGAGCCCAGGACTACCCAACCATGTGGCATTGGCAGCTAGAAAAAGTAATATGAAAATGCACTCCTTAGGGTGCAGTCCTAACCCCTTATGTCAGTGCTTTCCAGCACTGACATAAGGGCAATGCAGCTCTGAGGTAAGGGAATAAACAAGCCCTGACTTTGAGGAGGCCACTGTGAGTGACACCCAACTGCAGGGTGTAGCACACGTCCCATTGGCACAGCTATGCCAGTGCTGGAAAGTACTGACATAAGGGGTTAGGATTGCGCCCTTAGTCTCACTAAAATTTTTGAAAATCATTCAGAAAATTAGCATCATTGAAGTCAGACGCACACTAGAATGCACAGTGTCCTGTGTGCACCAAAATAAACTTCTACAGCAGCTGTAGCCCTGCAGCTGTGTCCCTGAGCTCCTATACACTCTTTCATGGTTATCGGATCCACAAGCCAAAGAGCTAC